>NW_004955442.1:4526400-4549108 GCF_000276665.1 Chinchilla lanigera
ACTCATAAGTGAAATAAACCAGACCTCCATGTATAAGCAATGTATTGTCTCACTAGCGTAAGAAACTGAAAGAGTCAATAAAAATAAGGAGGTATGACAGACACTGTGAAACAAAAGGAAAATGCTCAAAAGTAAAGAGTAACTGGGTTGAGGGAAAAGAGAAAAGAAAGATGGGGAAATTATGTATGTATGTATATACAGGATAGCGAACATAGTTTTACTACTGACTTCTATTGCTTTAGTGAAAGGAACAGTTAATGATTGATTATTTGATCAATCTTGCATGTCTCTGTTCTTCTGAGAAACCACTTTGAAGATATCAGTATGTAACACAACAACCATTGTTAATTTCCTACTGCTTTGTCTGTAACTTTGTATTGCTTGTATTATTCTTATACTATTTTGTAAATGAATGTCTCTTTGTTAATATGTTTTCCTTCTTTTATTTTTAAAATAAATTTTAAAAAAATGAATTGGCTTATCTTTTATAATCCTTTGCCCACCCTCTAGCCACCACCATTGTTATTTGTCATTGCATGCTCATTTGCCACATCCTATGATTTTACATAAGTGGAATCAAATAGTATATACTCATTTTCTTCTCATCTCCTTTCATGCAGCCTAAGTATTTTGAGATTCATAGATGTTGCACATTATTTGGTACTATATGGATCAACTTTCACTGCTGTGACCAAATACCTTACAAAACTGGCTCATGGTTCCAGTCCATGATCAGCTGGCTCTGAGGCAAAAGAATCAAGGTGGAAAGGGATGGTGGAGGAAAGCTGCTCACTTTGTAAAAGCCAGGAAGCACAGAGAGCAGGAAAGCCAGAAAGGAAGTGGCAGGGACAAGCCCTGCCCTCTGAGGCAATGCCCCCAGAGACCTATCTCCAGCCAGGCCCACCTTTTAACAGAACATTCAGCTAACAACTCTCTGCCTTGCTGGGCTCAGCACCCTTAGGATGCGGTCACTTCTCTAAGGCCGTGCCTCTGAACACTGCTGCCCTGGGGATCAAGCTCTGCGTATGTGAGTCTTTGGGAAATGCCAGTTCTTCATATTTAAACCATTACAGATACCAAGAACTCATGCCCTCTTGTTGAGGGGCACAGACTTTTGAGTAGTTTCCAGTACTGATCATTACAAATAAAACTGCAATGAACATGAATGTATACACTTTGGGTGTAAGTTTTTGAGAGCAACAAAACTTACATCCCATCCCTGTGAGACATGTTTATCTTTTAAAGAAATGGTCAGAACTCTTTCTCCAAGTGGTCGTACCGTTTTCCATTCCCACTGATGGTGTAGGAGGTCACTCTTTACCTTAGTTTCCGTAGGGCTGTATGTAGTGGTATACATTGTGGTTTTCATTTACGTTTCCCTAATAACTGACGTTGAGCATATTTTCTTTCTATTTATTCATCTTTGGTGAACTGTATATTGAAAACCTCTATGTATTTTACTAGGTTGTTTTATTTTTTATTGAATTTTGAGAATTTTTGCTGTATCTTAAACATAAAACTTTCCTCAGATATATGGCTTCCAAATATTGCGTCTTGGTCTCTGGATCTTTTCAATCTCTTAACGTTGTCCTTTGAAAAGGAGAAATACCAAATTTTGATAAAGCATAACATCATTTTGTTCTTTTATGGGTCATCCCTTTTTGTTATAGCTCAGAAAGCTTTGCTAACTTAAAGTCACAAATATACTTTTTCTAGTTTTTTTTTTTTTTTATAGTTTCAGAGTTTACACTTAGGTATATGATCTATGTAGATTTGATCTTGTTTTACTTTAAAAGTATTTTATTACAGGAAATAATCTAGTGAGTATGTCTTTCACTTTCGCAAAAATCAAAGCTCCCCAAGACAGAAAACAAAGAATTTATCTGTGAACCCATTCCCAAGATGGAGGCTAGCAAAAGAGTAGGTGCACTACTCAAAAAACTGTTGTATGAAACGTGGGGACTGCAGATGCAGAACAGTGCTGTCCTCGGTTTCTGTTCACAGCTGCTTTTAATTCTCTTCCACCCCGTTTGCCCGCGCAGGGCTCACGAGGAAGTCACTGGGCTGTGACATCCCAAGCGGAATCCCATTCTGCTTGTCTTCTGTCCACCTGAGCGCCCTCTGCTGAGAAGTTTGCTAAGGTCCTCCAAGTTACTTTTCCTTCCCTCCGGTCTCCTCAACTCAGGGCGTGGCGCAGAGGCAATCGGGCGTGTTTGAAACAACCTGTCAAACTCAGTAGCTCTAGAAGTAGACCAACGGTGCAAACCATCAAACTATTCCTTCTAGAGAAAAAAAAAAAAAGTTCAGTGGAAGTCAGACAAGAACCATGGCTTCTCCCTATCCTTCTGCTTAGTGCAAGCTCTGACTCTGATTCTGTAGAAATACCCTGGCCTGCTGAGGCAGGTAGTCGGCTGGGGCTTCCATGTTGACCATAGAACTCGCGGCGTGCTGCTCCCAAGGACACTGGGGCCTCCTCCCAGGTCCCAGCTTCGTGCCCACCAGCCCTGGGTGAAGTTGAGGGAGCCCAGGCTGCGTGCAACTTGGGTACATATATATGTATGGTGTCCCAGTCATATCTATAACCACAACCCACCCCCCAGTACGGGGATTGAACCCACAGCCTTCCGGCGGAGGTACATACCCAGACCTTTTTTGAGACAGGGTGTCACTTAAGTACGCTGCCCAGCAGATCTTGAAATGTTGATGCCCCTGCCTCACCTTCCTAGAGTGCGGAGTTAGACATGCACCAGCCGCCACATCTGGTCGACACTTTTTTTCTTTCTGTTTTTGCATATTCCTACCTGTCTGTCCTGGGATCTTTGGTTGAGATCATCCTTCTGAACTGCCTTTCCACCTCTAAAACTCAATTGTCCATATATATGGGCCTCTTTCGAGGCTCTATTTTGTTCCATAGACCTCTGTGTTTTCTACCTTTACCAGCTTAATGTAGCTTTGTAATAAGTCTTGAACTCAGGTGGTGTTAGTCTTCAACTTTATTTTTTATAACTTTATTCTTCATTTTGACTATTCTAAATTCCTAAGCATTTCTATATGAATTATAGAATATAGCAACAATTTCTACAAAAAGCCTACTAACACTTGGGCTGAGGTTGCATTAAATTTGTAGGTTTGGGGAAAATTGACATATTAAAAATAATGAGTGTTAAAATCCAAGGACATGATACCTATTTAGGTCTTTGGATTTTTCTTAGTAGAATTTTGCAGCTTGTAATGTACAGATCTTTTGCATCTTTTTCAGAGCTATTCATATACTTTATATATAAGACAACATCATGTTTTTGTTTGTTTTTGTGTGGTGCTGGGAATGAACCTAGGGTCTTGTGCATGCTAAGCACAGGCTCTGCTACCTTCAGCCCTATTTCTTTTTCTTTTTTTTAAGGCACGGTCTCACTATGTAGTTCAGGCTAGCTTTGAACTTACTAAGTAGCCCAAGCTGGCCTTGAACTTGGCGTATCCTCCTGTCTTAGCCTCCCAAGTGCTGGGATTATAAGGGTGTGCCAGCACACCTGACATTTCTTATTTTTGATGTTATTGTAAAAGACACTACTTTTAAAATTTCAAGTTCCTGATTGATCACTGCCAGTGGAAGAAATACAATTAATTTTTGTATGTTGCTCTAGGATTTTGCAATCTTGCTAAACTCCATTAGTATTTGTACATTCCTTTGGATTTCTCCACAGAAAATCATTTATCTGTGAATGGAAGTTTTAATTCTTGCCAGTGTGAATGTTTTTAATTTTCTTGCTCTTTTGATGAATTTTTAGTCTGAAATCGAGTAGAAATGCTGATGGAAGATGTTCTTGTTTCCATCCTAAAGGGGGAAGCATTTAGTCTGTTTAATATTAAGCATGATATTAGCGGTAGGTTTGGTATAGGGGCCTTTACTAGGTGGAAGTTTCCTTTTATTCCTACTTTTTGGAGGAATTTTTTAAAGTTAGGAAACAATATTGAGTTTTTAAAAATGCTTTTCTATGTCCAGTGAGATATCATGATTTAATTTTTTCAGCTTGTATATGAATAATTATATTGATTGGTTTTTCAAATATTAAACCATCCCTGTATTCTTGGGATAAACCCATTTGGTCAATGTTTTAGTCACATTATTATTGTTGGGACAAAATACACCCACAACTTAAAGGAGAACTTCATTTTTGCTCAGGTTTTTGGAGGACTCAGTCCAACGGCATGGCTCCAAGGCAGAATTGGTATGGCAGAGGGCATCGTGGAGGGGAGGAATGCTGCTCATGGAAGGAAGGAGAGAAGGAGGCCGGAAAAGAATATGAATATGATTATGAATATGAGCATGAATATGAATATGAGTGAGAGATTGGATTGGGAACAAGAATCTTCCCCACCAGGTCACTCCCCAGTGACCTGCCTTCTCTGACCAAGTCCTGCCTCTCAACAGCACTTTTAGCTAAGAACTGTTCAGTAAGTGCCCCCATGATAAAATCATCTTCCAAACACTGGAGACCTTTAGGGGGACATTTTAGACCTAAACCGTAACAATCAAGCTGTAGTAACCTTTCTATACATTGTGAGATTCAATTTGTTAAAATTAGTTTAGAAATGTTACATGTCATAAGGGATATTTGTCAGTGACTTACTTTTCTAGTAATATCTTTTGCATACAGAGTGTCATATGGAGGGCTGCTATTATGATTTAGATGGAGAATGTCCCCCCAGGGGCTGGGGATTTAGCTCAGTGGCATAAGTGCCTGCCTGGCAAGCGCAAGGTCCTGAGTTTGATCCCAGGTAGTGAGAAAAAAAAAAAAAAAAAAAGAGAGAGAGAGAATGTCCCCCCCAAAGCCCCATGCATTCAGAAGTGTGGCTCTTGGAAGGTGATTAGATCATCAGGGTGCTATGCTCATCAATGGACTAATCTACTCATGAATCAGTAGCTAAGTGTGCTGTTAAGGAGTGGGGCCTGGTCGGAAGAGGTGGGTTACTGTGGGTGTGACCTGAAAGAGTGCATCTCCCTGCCTGCCTCTTCCTCTCTCTCTCTGCTTCCCAGCCACCACAACTTGAGCAGCTTTCCTCTGCCAGACCCTCTCCCCACACCTTCCTGTCTTCAAGCCAGCTGACTATGGACTGAATCCTTGAAAGACCACGAGCCAAAATAAACCTCTCCTTCAGTTTGTGGCTGTCAGATATTTTGTCCCAGCAGCTAGAAAGTACCTAAGACAGCTGGTGACTAGGACAGTGAAAGAATCCCTTGACAGTCAAGGAATATAGACAAGGTTAGCAGTTTATTGATACACTACATGACAGCAGTAGGTGAATTCCAAGAGAAGACCCTGTCAGAGTGAGAGGTTGAGGTTTTTATAAGAGATTGAAGACATGGGAAGGGCCTGTGTCAGTGAATGTAGTTATCTTAGAAATGCTTTTCCAGGGAATTCTGTTCCTTTTTAATTTTCTAGGAACACCTGCATTGTAACTAAAGTTATACGTCAAAGTTGCTAACTGGCAAGGTCACTTACTTCCTGCCTCACAGAAAGCCTGTTCTTGCTGGGAGGAAGATTTGTTTTTATCTCATGCTGCTTTTATCAGTGTTAGTGCATTGTCTTATGACTATTTAGTATGTGCAAGGCAGGATTGCTTTAATGGGGGAATTTTGCTGTTGAGGGTTTAAACTTTTTTCTTGGATTCAAGGCAATCCTGATTAAAATACCATTAGCATACCTCATAGATCTAGAGAAAACATTTGCAAAATTCATCTGGAACCAGAAAAGTCCTAGAATAGCAAAGGCAATCCTAAGCAACAAAGGAAAGGTAGGAAGCATCACCATCCCTGACTTAAAATTATACTATAAAGCTACTGTGATAAAATCAGCATGGTACTGGCAAAAAAACAGATCTGAAGATCAATGGAACAGGTTAGAAGATGCAGACACAACTATAAACACACTCAGCCACCTTATCTTTGACAAAGGGGCCAAACATGTTCACTGGAAGAAAGATAGCCTTTTTAATAAATGGTGCTGGAAAAACTGGCTCTCCAGATGCTGAAGACTAAAATTAGACCCATGTCTCTCACCATGCACTAAAGTCAAAGTGGGTCAAAGATCTAAATATTAAAACAGAAACACTAAATCTACTGGCAGAGAAAGTAGGTAGAAATCTTGAAGACGTAGGGGTAGGCAGAGAGTTCATGAACAAAAACCAAACTGCATGGGAGATACTTCAAAGAATCAACAACTGGGATCTGCCTCCTCTTATTGAAAAGTTTTTGCACATCAAAAGAAACCAGCAACAGAGTAAAACCTACAAATTAGGAAAAAATTTAGCCAATTCCCCCTAAACAAAGGACTTCTATCTAGGACATATAAAGAATTAAAAAAATTAGGCCCCCAAAGTTCAAAGACCCAATCCAAAAATGGGCATCTGAGATGAATATACACTTCTCAGATGAAGAAATACAAAAATAAATATATGAAAAAATGTTCAACATCACTGGTCATTTGAGAAATGCAAATTAAAAAAACTCTGAGATTTCATTTCACGCCAGAAAAGAATGGCTGTCATCAAAAAGTCAACCAATAACAAATACTGGAGGGGCTGTGGGGAAAAAGAAATCCTTCTCCACTGTTGGTGCGAGTGTAGACTGGTACAACCATTATGGAAATCAGTGTGGAGATTCTTCAAAAAATTAGGATTAGAGGCCCTATTCAACCCAGCTATTCCTCTTTGGGTATTTTTCCAGAAGAACTGAAAACATCACCCCACAGTGATATATGTGCACCCATATTTATAGCAGCAGAATTTGTAATAGCTAAGTCTTGGAAACAACCCAAATGCCCATCAACTGAGGAATGGATAAAAAGATGTGGTGTTTTTATACAATAGAGTATAACTCAGCTATAAAAAAGATAAACTCAAGTTTTTATAGGTAAATGGATGCAAATAAATCAGACCTGCATATGTAAACATGGTATTGTCTCACTAGTGTAAGAACGTGAAAGAGTGAATAAAACCCCAAAGATACAATAGATATTGTGAAAGGGAAAGAAACTGCTCGAAGGGAAGGAACAACTGGGATGATGGAAAGGAGAAAAGAAAGAGAGAAGGGGAAAAATACATATATAGACAAGGTAGTTGGGACAATTGTACTGTTGATTTCTACTGGTCTATTGAAAGGAACAGTTAATGCTTAAATTTTTTTCTTCTTTTTTTGACCAATTTTGCAAGCTTATATCTGGTAATGTGAACAACTAATTTGAAGAAAACAATATGCAATATAACTACCATTGCTGAATGCCTATCATCTTGTTTAGTGAAATTCTGCATCGTTTCTAATGTTTTCTTAAAATTATTTTTTATTCTCTTTAAAAAATAAAAAGAGAGAGAAGCAGGGACAAAAATAAACCCTTCTGTTGGATTCAATACCTTGTACTGGGTAGGGGATGGCCAAAAAAGAAAAAAAGCAATAGAGAGTGATTCCACTAGTTGACTAGTACTAGCATTATATAACCTTTTCTATATATTTGTCTTTTGTTATTATAGTGCTGGGAATTAAACCCAGGGCCTCAAGAGTGCTAGGAAAATGCTTTACCACTGAGCTTTTTTAGTCCTCTATGCATTTCCTTTTTTTTTTTTTTTTTGGTACTGGGAACTGAACTCAGGACCTTGCACTTGCCAGACAGGTGCTTCTACTGCTGAGCTATATCCCCAGCCCTCTATGCATTTACTTTTAAACTATACTTGTGTGTGTGTGTGTGTGTGTGTGTGTGTGTGTGTGTATGATAGGCAACATAGAATTGGTTTTGCATTTTGTCCATTCTGAAAATGTCCGCCTATTACTTTGGATTTTTAGAGCATTTATGTTTAGCAGGACTATTAAAATGGTTTAAATTCATTACTGTACTGTTTATTTTCTATCTTTTCTACCAAGATTTTGTTTTCCTTTCCCTCCTTCTCTGTCCTGTTTGGATTTGTTGAGTTTTTATGATTCTGTCTTGTTTGCCTTATTATCTCTAATCCTATTTTGTTATCTTAATGTTTGCTATAGGACTCATTATATACATCTGTAACTTACAGTTTTTATTAAATATTATATCAATTCAGAATTAGTATACAACAGTGTGTTCCCATTTCCTCTCCTGAATTTTACACTATTATTATGTGTTTTACTCTTACATATATTATAAGCTACACAAAAAATTTTATCATTTTTGCTTAAATTGTCAATTATCTTTTAAGGGAGTGTTTTACACACTAAGAAAAACTATGATATACTTACCCACTTGGTTACTATTTCTGGTGATGTTCACTTTTTCATGTAGATCCAGACTTCTGTCTTCCTGACTGAAGAACTTTTAACACTTCTTATTATTAGGGTTATAAGATGATGAATTGCTCAGCATTTGTACATCTCAGAAAGTTTTGCTTTTACCTTTAAAAAAAACTCTATTAGTACACGTTTGTAGTGTATGACAGTTAAGTTCATCATAGGGAATTAGTACATGTACACAACATAACTTAGTTCTTTTTATGTCTGTCTTGGTTACTTTTCTCTTGTTGCTGGGACAAAATACCTGATGCCCAAAATTAAGGAAGGAAAGGTTTATTTCACTTAAAATTTGTGGAGGTTTCAGTCCATACTTGGCAGATTACAAGGCAGACTGGCACATGGCAGAGAGCTATAGCTCCTGGAGACAGAACACAGCAAAGCAACAAGCACACACACAAGGGAGGAAATGGCCAGAAGCATCCTCTTTCTCTCCCTTACATATGCAAACTATCCACCCCAGGGCGGGTGTAGCTCTCACACCCATAATCCATCAAACTCTAAACCCTGCCCCATGGCCGCGTGAGGCTTTGGGGGGACACACAGACACAAACCATAACAATGTCCCTTACCCCTCCCCTCCCTGCCCCTCCCTCCATCTCTAGGTCCCCTTCCCATTTGCAAAAGATCTGTCTCCCTGGTTCCTATTACCTTTTTTTTTTTGCTCTTTAAAAATTATTTATATATTGGGTTTCTCATATAAAAGAGGCAATGTAATATTTGAGCTTATGAGTCTGATTTACTACACTTAACATTATGGTCTCAAGGTGCATCCATTTGCTTGCAAATGACTCAAATTTACCCTTTATGGCAGAGTAGTCCTCCACTGTATATAAATATAATTTTTTTCTTTATCCTTTTATTTGATGATTAACATAGAGGCCACTTTCAAGATTTAACTAGTATGAGTTGTGCTGTATAAACATGGATCATAGTCACATAATGTTTTTAATTATTTTGGGATGAGACCTAGAAGGGGAATATCTGGGTTAAATGAATTTTCTAGTTTTAGTCTTTGGAGGAAGTCTCCATAATAGTTTTATATTTCCACCGGTAATATAGAAGAGTTCTTTTTAACCTGTAGCCTCATCAGCATTTGTTATTATTTGATTTCTTGATAATAGCCATGTTTTTTTGAGTGAGATGGAATCTTAGTGTTGTTTATATTGCATTTCTGTAATGGCCAGAAATGTTGAACATGTTTTCATATATTTATTGGCCATTTGTACTTCTTCTGAGGAGTGTCTATTAATTTCAGTTGCTTTTTTTGTTTGGTGTGTGTGTGTGTGTGTATGTGTCTCACTATGTAATTCAGGCTGGCCTTAACCTCACTATTGTAGCCCATGCTGGCCTCAAACTCACAGTGATCCTCCTGTCTCAGCCTCTCTGAGTGCTAGGATTATAGGCCTGCAACATCACACCTGGCTCAATTGCCAATTTTTAGACTGAGTTTTTTGTTCAGGAGGCTGTCTAATTTTTTTTCTTTTTTTTAGTTCTTTATACATCTTAGCTATTAGTCTTCTGTCCACAGAGTAGCTGGAAAAATTTTTTTCTCATTCTTCAGGTTGTTTCTTCACTCTACCAATTGTTTCCTTTGCCGTGAATACTTTGCCTCCATACTACTGTTTCTCACCCATCAGGGATGACTTTCTTTTGTTACTTGCTATCTACTCTTTTGCAAGTGGTTTCACATATTCTGTCCACTCTAGATGGTCTCAGGAATTCTTGTTACTCTGCTTTGCACGGAAGCAGAAGTGTTCTGATGTTAGTATTTTGAGCTAAGTTTTGGAGTAGTTTATTAATTATTATTAGGTAACCAGAGGAGTTTTTTTCCCCCCAACACTGGGGATCAAACTCAGGGGCATTTTACCACTGATATACATCCCCACCCATTTTTATTTTTTAAAATTTGAGACAGGGTCTTGCTAAGTTGCCACGCTGCCCTCCAACTTGGCAATCCTCTTGCCTCAGCCTCCCAAATAGCTGGAATTTTAGGTGTGTGCCAGCACACCCAGGTACAAACTAGGTTTAGGAGCACAAAAAGTCATTTTCACAATAAATGTACTTAAAGTAAATAGACTGTCACTCAGGGAATTGGATGTTTTTACAGCAATATGGGTATTTATCTGTAACAGTTTTGAGATCTGACTCATTTCCCATATGCTCACCATAATCAGTTAGACCACTTCCATCACCCCTTAAGAAATCTCATCCACGTTCTCTATTAACAGTCATTCTCTATGTTCATGCAATGTTCTGGATCTAGGCCATCACCCATCTACTTGCTATTTCTACAGATTTGCCTTCCACCTATCTATTTGCTATGGATTTCTATGAATATTAACGTTTTCTTTTTTTGGGGGGGTACTAGGAATTGAATTCAGGACCTCATGCTTACCAGGCAGAGAATATTGCCATTTTCTATAAATGGTATATGTGGTCTTTTGTGACTGGTTTTTCACTGAGCACAATGTTTTAAAGGTCTACAAAAGCACATGTTGTAGAATGTACATCATTTCTTATTGCCGAATAATCCATCATATATATATATATATATATACACACACACATATATATATATATATATATATATAAAATCTTTACATGGATTGATGTTGGGGTTGGGGTTATTTCTACTTTTTGGCTACTACGAGCAATGCCGCAGTGAATATTCTATACCAGTTCTCTGTGTGGATGTTATGCTTGTCTTTCTCTGGGGTATACACCCACTAGGAGTGGTATTGCTGGGTCACGTGGCAACTCCGTTTAAACTCAAGGGGCTATTTTCGGAGATAGCCACATCGTTTTCACATTCCCACCAGCAGTGTATATTGGTTCCAGCTCCTCTGCCTCCTTGCTGACACTTGTTATTATCTTTTTGATTATAGCCAATGTAGTGGCTGTAAAGTGGTATCTCACGAGGCTTTGATTTATATTTGATATCAAACATCTTTTTGTGTGCTTGTGGAGTTATAATTGTCCTATATCTATTTTGGCAAATTTCCTTATTAGAGACATATTTACAAAATTTTTCTATTTTATAGGTTGTATTATAATTTTCTGGATGGTACTTTTTGAAGTATTGTTTTAACCTTGATATCTAATTTGCCTAATTTTCTTTTATTGCTTATGCTTTTGTCATACTTACAACTTTGCCTAATCCAAAGTATGAGTTACTGTTCTGTTGTCATTCATGAGTTTTGTGGTTTATTTTCATGTGTTTATTTTAACTGGGAATTGAACCCAGGTCCTTCACACTGAGCTATATCCCCAGCCTTTTTTATTTTGAGACAAGGTCTTACTAAATCATTAAGTTACCCAGGCAGGGCTCAAATGTGTGATCCTCTTGCCTCAATCTCCCAAATGCTGGGATTATAGATGTGTATCACCTGCCTCTCAAATTTTTTTACATGGTGTGAGGTAGAGGATCCAAGTTCATTCTTTTCTTTATGGACATCTAGTTGCCTTAGCACTGTTTGTTGAAAAGTCTGCTTCCCTACAATTGTTTTGGCACTTTTGTGAAAAATCAATTGGCCATAAATATGGACTCTGAATTGTTTCATTGATATATATATATATGTCTATCCTTGCGCCAATACTATACTTTGGGTACTGTAGCTTTGTGGTAAATTTTGAAATTAGAAAGTGTATCTTTCAACTTTGTTCTTTTTTCAAGGATATTTTAGGTCTCCAAAATTTCCTTACTTTTAGGATCAGTTTGTCCATTTCAGCAAAGAAGCCAGCTGGGATTTGGATAGGGAATGTGTTTAATCTGTAGATCAGTTTTGGGGAATACTGCCATTTTAACATTAAGAAATCTTCTGGCCCATAGACCTGGATATCATTTCATTTATTTATTTATTTTTGTAGCAGGAATCAAACTCATGACTGCTTGCCAGGCAGGTGCTTGTACTGCCAAGCTGTACCCCAGGCCCTATTTGTCTTCTTTCAGCAACATTTTATGTTTCAGAGAATGTCTTATAATTCTTTTGTTAAATCAATCCCTAAGTATCTTACTCTTTTTGATGCTTGTTATGGTTTATATCTAGATGTCCCCCCAAAGCCTCATGCAATCATGCGGCTGGCTTCTAGAGTTTGTGATTGATTCATGGTCCAATGCTGGGATTATGGGTGTGAGTGCTACACTCACCCTGGGGTGGGCAGCCCATATACAATATAATGGACAGAAAGAGGCTTGCTCTCTCTGCTCCTTTTTTGCTCCTGCTGTTTTTGCTGTTTTCTGCCACCAAGAACTGTTGCCCTCTGCCATGTGCCACCTTGAAGCCAGCTGAGTATGGGCTGAAACCTCCACAAACTGTGTTCCTTCCTTAATTTTGGGCATTGGGTATTTTGTCCCAGCAAAGAGAAAAACAGTAACTAAGACAATGCTATTATAAATTAATTTCTTCATTTTATGGTTTATTCATTGCCATTATACAAAAATGCAATGGAATTTTATATCTTGTAAATTGTTATTTAATGGTTCTCCAACTGAAAGACACGGTTTGTTGGCCAACTTTCTGATTTGTAAAATTGCTTTACTGTTTGTTCCTGTACATGATTTCCTGCATACATGTGATCTGAAGGATCTGTAACAAAGAGCTGAACTGCTGCATCACTGAGTTTGTGTTACCTTCAACACTGCTAAGTATTTTTAAATTGTTCTATCATTCTTAAGCTTTTGTATGTCTTCAAGTGGCTACAAAAGTCTCAGTTTAGTGTTTAATGACAAGTCATTTTGCATGGCCCAGTTGGGTTCATTTAAGATGCCCTAGTCCTGGAACTCAGGTTCTGGCAGGACTTAACCTAGTAAAAAGCCATACAGTGGATGCCATTAACCATCTGTTACCCAGGTACTTTGGAAAATGTGAGACAGAGGAGAGAGAGATCCTGCTGTCTAATCAAGGTAGTGCACGTGAAACTCACAACTGACGTGAGTTAATTAAGCTACAATCAGTTGTATTTGCAAAGTATCTGAACAAAAGTGGAGAGTTTATGTTTATAGAAATGCTGCTGTGGCTTGAATGTGTGTCTCTTCAAAATTAATGTTAAAACTTAATCCCCAATGCAGTAATATAAAGTGCAAAGAAGTGCAACTTTTGGGAAGTGATCAGGCTCTTAGAAACAGCTTGAGGGTGTTTGTTTGTCCCTTTGCCTTTCTGTCCTTCCTGCCATGTGAGGACACAGCAGTGGTCCATTTTTCTAGGCGAAGACACAGCAACGGGGTGCCATCTTGGAAGCAGAGGTTGGACTGAATTTGCTTGGATCTTCCAGGCTAGAATTATGAGAAATTTCTGTTACTAATATTATTCAATCTAAGGCATCTTGTTAGAGGCTAACAGACTAAAAAAGATCTGAGTTCTAGATTTTCAGAAGCTGGGTCTCAAATTTGTGCTGTGTTGCCTTTGTGATATTTAGCCTCTCAGTCCTTAGTTCTGTTATCTGTAAAGTGGGGATAATAAGTGTTTCTACTCAATAAACTTGATTAAATGTGGTTACACAAATTATGTGACCGGGCTGGCATATAGTAGCATTTAACATATATTTGGTGCTATTATTAAACCATTTTCCTGTTCACTGGCAGTATGCACCAACAGCGCTAGAAGAAGGGAAATAGCATTTAGTTATAGTAGCTTTATGGTATCCCTACCATAGCTTCTGCATCTTTGGCAAATTTAAAGTCCTGGTTGACCTTTCAAGTTGCTTAGTCATAATTTAAATGAAGAAAATAAGGCCAGCTTTGCAGACTTCTAGTGCTTGAAGAATTACTGTCATAAAATTGTTACAACTGCTCTCTGTCCAGTGAATCCCCTGTGCAGATGAGCTTTCCTTGGAAATCGGCTTACTGCACTTGGGAGTCTATTCTGCTATGCGGAAATACACTGAAGCTCTCAAAGGCCTACACTTGAATCTCTGAGTCACTTTAAATATTTAATGATCAACCTGAATGAAACTCCCTCCTTACCATCCAACTTCAGCTTTGGACTGGACTGTGCCAGCATTTAAGGTGTTCAGATTCCAGATGCTTTTGACAGGAGTTCTATACGTGTACCAGTAGCAGGAGGACACTGTAGATTTGTCATTTGCCGGGACTTCACCAGATTTCCCATAGGAAGCATCTGAGACGCAATTACACCTAACAAATGGGGCCTTCAAAAGGTCAATGAGTGCCTTTGTTTCTTGTCCAATTTACAGGTTTCATTTTATTAATTTGTCATTAAAATGAACACAAAAGGGTATCAAAAATATCAAAATGAGGCTTCTTCCTGAAAGTTAAATGAAATTAAAATTAAATCCATTAGAGATAGAAGCTAGGAGACATAGGGAATGATGTTTGTGTGACATGGGAAACCTTCACGCAGATCATGTGACCAGGTAAAACTGTTAGTGACAAGCAGTGTACATGCTGAAACCCATCATCTCTTGGCTTTATGCCCGCGTTTTAGTATACTGTGGGCTAGGTTTCACTCACACAGTCATCACTAAGTATGTGGATTTACAAACTGTTAAGTAGTGACTGTGTCAAGTATCTGAAAAGTTTTTCAAACCTTGGTATTACTAAAGAAAACATCTGGGCAAGATTCTACACCCTTCAAGGGAGGGGAATTCTTGAGCGCCCACTGTCTCTTACCTTTTCAGGTTGATTATCTTCGTACTTCCCTCATGGATTCTGTTCTGTGGCCAATCTCCAGCACCCTGCCTGCTGTCTAGCACACAGCAGGGCTGGCCAAAGGTTCTGCAGGAAACTGACTTGCATGAGAGGTCTCCTGAGTTCCCTGCTACAGCCTTTGCTTGCTCCTTGGAATCCTCAGAATCTTTCCTGCACTGCCCCTGGTGCCTTTTTTCCACCATGAATAATGTCCAGTGTCTCTCCCTACAGGCAAGATCTCTGTTAACACAGGAGACATTGCAAATGGCTGGATGGAAGCATCACCTACTTAATGGTATGTCAAGCTGCCCTCTTCTACCCTAAATGTCATAGACAATGAATGTTTTTGCTATATTTATATAATCAACTATCTTTGCCCCCTTTCTATGACTGATACTCTGCCTGTTTTCTCAGTTTAGTGCTATGAAAGTAACAGTTGTCAGTCATTACTTGTTTTTATTTCGTTTCTTCCCAGCAAGGAAAACAATGTCCTCTCTTTTTAACCATAAGCTTTAAGGTTGATGTTAAATGCCATCTTTGAAAACAAAACACAAAAAACAACCCCCTTCCCCAACCCCCAACCAAATAAAAAGGTGAACAGTAAAGGCCAAAATTTTATATAGTCTATAAAAACACCTTCTATGAACAGTGTTTCTGAAAGCTGGTTAAATTTAAGGACCCCATTGTGGGCCTTTCAGAAATTTTAGTGGTATATTTATTACTATCAGAGGGTGAGTCAGATATATGTATAATTATAGTCTGCCAAAAACGTATACATCAGAAAAAGAAAAGCTTGTATAAATATTTAATACTGAACTTACTGAGACCTCATGAGATCAGTACAAGTTATCTTTGGCCTCTACAGTTACAAGAGGTACTCAAAGTGGTGGCCATTAGCTCCCAGACATTTATTAGTATCGCAAACTGCTGAAGTGTGTATACATTTTTTGGGCAGCCTGCCTATGTAACTGTCTGTCTGTCTGTCTATCTATTTATCTATCTATTTCTAGGGAGAACTACATACTTTACTGCCTTTCATTCAGTATTTCCTTATGACTGCAGGAGACAGAATATGATTAAAAGTAACTCTTGATATGTTCCATGTCAGTGAGTACCTGTGAATTTGTTTTGCATGTCATGGTTCCAGACTTGGGAAAGATGGCTCACTTACATGTGATCTATGAAACCTGCCCTGATGGTCCACTTGCTTTGCTCAGCAGCTCTGCTTGAGCTATATTCTAAAGCTGGTGCTTCCTCCCAGATCTGCCCCATCTCACAGGTCTGCAGTGATCCCACTAACTAACCTATGGGATGTGGTCTTTCCTTTGCACAGCAAAAACTGTTATACATCAAAATGTTTTTTATTTGGAACACAAAAATGCAAAATCGCTGAGATATCAAACATTTCCGGATCATCTACGATACTGCCACTATGTACAAAAGATCTGATGATAAATGTGTACACATATAAAAATACAGTATGCATTACCTATGTACAGTACATGTGCAAAATGTATGGCATTCAAACATGATATGGAATTGATTCCAGGGGTGCAAACAGCAAATACGAAGGCATCATGGTTTTTTTTTTTTTAAAGAAACAACAGAAAGGCAATACATGAATGGACCCCCCAATTGCCATAACTTTTTGTTTATTAAGCTAGTGCTTTTAATAAGCAGGGCTCTAAAGATTGGTATCTTTCTCCTCTTTTCCATAAAGTGAGATGCTAAGACATAATGTGACAATGAAAATAAGATAAACACCTATCACGCCGTATTTCTAGTTCAAGCAAGAAAACTAATTTCTACACAGAAAGGAAAAAACTCTGTAATACTACCAAATATGTATTATTCTTAAACTAACAAAACAATTCTATACTATTTTACATGAAAACAATAGAGAAATATCTACATCTTTGTGAAAATTATAACTTTAAATGGATAATACCTTTTTGGGACTGATTTTTGAGATTTCATTAGTCTCAAATTTTAAACAAAAAGTGCCTCCTTTTGGCAAATACTTGGCAATGCCTTTGGTTCCTTTAAAGCATTTTGCATTACTATTGGTTACTTGAGGTCAAGTACTTTTGGTAGATACTAAAGTCTTTCCTAAATGCTTCCTCTTCCTACCAAATTAACAGGAGACCTTACAGCAAAAAGTCAAGAGGTAATTGTTATCCATTCGGTGATTCTCTAAACTTTGTTAAAGCTTTGTCTTAGTAGTTGGCATAAAGCTCTGTTACATACTATGGCTCTGTTGACATCTCCAGTAACATAGTTTACTTGATTCTAGACAGCACCTTATAGATCTCAGATTGCCATCCTGTTGTCTTAAAGCTGTGACATTTTCCGATCATGGGTCACAGAGCAATGTATGTGAATGGAGGATAAGAGCTCTTCTGTAAACATGTGCAGCTTTTTGAATTACAGGCCTTCAACAAAAGATTTCAGGTAGAAACCCTTTGCCATGGTGCATTTCCTCAGATACTGTAAGAAAGGCTGAGTGGGGAATAAATGTGGACCTGCTTATTGCCAGTAGATAGTCATTTACAAATAACAATACAGCCAAGAAAGATTGTTCAATGAGCAAATGACTGAAAGTTCGAACTAGGAAAAAAAATTACATCTTGTTATTTTTCCAGTTTTGATTGAAATCACTTAAAAGATCAGCTGAAATATAGTTAGGATACTCTCCAAATACACATTTATGCACTGGTAAGCTATGTTCCTTGGTAAACCTGACCTTCCAGTTAATATTCTTGGCTCACTTGGGGCTAATTTCATGTCCTCTAGGGCAGTGGGTCAATGTATGCCAGTATTTAGCATTCATGTGTATAGTGACAGATAGTAAACAGTAGTTATGTGTGAATTTGGTGACTCTGTGTTGTTCTGCTGGTACACTGAATTGCTATTCTCTTTACATTTCTCTAAAAAGGCCCCAGCAGTGCCAGGAGCTTCTCACATGACCGACAGTTAGGTGCTCCTGAGGCCAGCCACTGCCAGAGCCTGTGGAAGTGGCATGAAGGTGTGTGCTGAAGTATCAGCTCTTCTCAGATATTTTCATCCTTGCCAGAGTGCTCTGCCGTTTCTCTAAGGCCAAGTCCATTTGAAGACAGGAAAAAGAGACTGCCCTGTCACTTTGAGGACAGCTGTTTTGTCAGCTGTTGTGGTTGGTTCCTGCCTGGGAATTCTGACAGGACCCTGAAGCAAGCTGTGTTGCCTGTTATGATCAGGGGCTGAGGGCAGAGAAAGCCTGAGTCAGCTTTGGTGACAAAGTGGGTTAACATGCTCTCATGTGTCACTCAGTGTCCGCTGACTACACAGTTCGGTGATGCTATCTTATTTCCATGATGCTGCCTTACTGAGATGCAGCTCAGGGGAACACCAGACTGCCTTTACCTCAGTTTCTAAAAAACCGTGTCAGTCATTACCAGTCACAGAGCCATGCAACTTTAAGAAAGGAAATTTAAACAAGACCTCTTAGTATTGCTAAAATATTCACATGAACAAACACAAATAGTATCTGAGCAAATATTTCACAAATTCAGAATATATCTGTGTACAGTTATGTAGCAAATCCTATTAAGTAGATAAAATGTTTCAAGAAAGCACTAGAACATGAACCGCTGACACTGTCCTAAGAGGCTTCCTAACAGATGCTTTACTAAAATGAGTGAGATGCTCACACACCCCTATACTTCTAAGATTTAGTGTAATTCTTTTTATTCATCTCACCCCCAATAAAAGTTGATACCTATGTACAGTAAAAGAAAAGGTCAATCTTACTGTGCTTTGAGAATATGCAGGGAAATAAGACTGGGGTATAACATAACACATTTCTAGGAGTTACTTTCTTGGCAATACGACACTCTGCAATATAATACACAAAAGTACCATGTCTAAACTACACACATGCATAGTGAAAATTCAACTGGCTATTCTGACCTGTGCTTTAGTGGCTGCGAAACTAACCTTAAACAAAAAGTCACCTATAGTAAACACACACTCTTTCCCATTGCATTTACCAAGATACAGAGGGCCTTGTTTATATGGTATGGTCTTTGGTCATGTCACATGCATGCCTGGAATATGGCAGTGGGTCCTGGAGAGCAGCACTCATGTCACAAGTACCTGCCAGCAAGGAGAGTGGCCATGCGGAATGGTGCGAGTGGGATAGCAGCTATGGGTTCATAGCTCGAGATTCTTCACTTTCTGAACAATGAAAATGACGTGTCAAGGCTTGAGTGCATGTGTCTAGTGGGCACTTCAGCCTGTTCTTGCCGAATGAACTGCAGGGGATAGCATTCTTTGCACGGCATTGTGTTTTTGGAGAGCAACCTTCTTATGGCAAATTTTAAAACCTATTTTAAAAAAGTAATAGAGGGACCTAAGGACCAGAAAATTATCTAGGCTTACAACTCAGGACTGTGGAAATATCAGCTTCTTGAACACAAGTTAACAGCAGTAGGTGTTCAGTTGCCTCCTGTAGTCCCACTGGTATTTACTGCTAATTTAACAAGCCATTCAATTCTGAATAAACGGGATGCTCAGACTCTAAGTATGGACTTGACAACCCCAGATGGAAGCTCTCAGCAAAAACCCTGTGCCAAGACCTCCTATTGGAAAAGCCCCTTCCTGATCAAACAGCTCTGGAGTGGAGACGGCGCTGTCTGTGGGGCTGACTGAGCTTTACTCATCTCCAGCATGGTAAACTCATGTTGGGTTAGGTTAGGTGAAAGTGTTCTGGTTAACAGAGTTCCTATAGCCAATGCGTTGGATTACCAATGTCTAAACACTTAAACTATTCACCACTGAGCAAAGCAGCCTCATGGTTAGGAGGCATGTGGGTACTGTTAACCCCTCAAGCCTCAAGTGTCAGAGGGCTCCAGTGTGCTCAGGTTCGGAAAGCAGACTTTTTTCCACAGGTAGTAAAATTTATAAACAACAAAGAATTGAAAATAAGATCACTTTTAGGCAAAATATAAACCTCAAATAATTCACTAATTTTTTCCAAACAATGGGTCAGTCAGCCACCTACACATCTCTGAAGCATCAACTATTTAGTGACTCAGGGATTGACTTGACCCTAGGTTTAAGCAAGAGTGAAGTGAAAAGCATGGTATTATTATTTAATAAAAACATCCATGTTCCTTTGGAAGATTTCAGTTTTGTTCATTTACATTTTGCATATACTTCAATGACTAAATTAAAATAATATAGGAAACCTTATAGTTGGCATTTTAGAAAATTCATCACAAACTAGTCAACAAATGTGATAACTTTTTTCTGTATAAAAGACTAATAAAACCTCCAGTTTTTAATCTTAGGCTGATAACACAGTGAGAGTATGGGTAGAATATCCAGTTACAAGTCTGCTAAAGGAGAACCAGGGGTCTGCGACAGAAAAGGACAGCCAACCTCATCTGTGCTCAGGGTGGGAATGTCCTGGGCTCATGACAGACTTTCCCCTTACTTCTTATTCTCCTATCTCACTAGCTCAGGAAGGGATTCATGCTCAAGCGTTTTTCTTGGTTCTTTGAGATGGGTCTGGTTACCTGAAAGTTAGTCAGCAACTCTTTTACAGAAAAAATGCACCTGGCTCAAGTACTCTAGAAACATTTTGAGTTGCTAAAAGAAGTAGGACCATTGTGTTTCTATTTCCTTACCCTAATTAATGTAGGCTGTACAGATCACAAAATTAGAGTGTACATACAAATGTCTAATATACACAGGAAAACCAATCTAATCAACCCAGAGGGCTGCTAAAAGAATTTTCAGCGTTATCAATATACCTGGACTTTTTTACAGTGAGTTGTTCATGACATTTGGTTATGGTGAAATATCTTTCAATTAAATTTGGAAACCTAAAGTAAGACTCCAAAAACCACAAAATAAACTGTAACACAAAAAATTACATAGGTTTCTGAATGGAACCCAAAGTCTTCAGCTGGAAGCCAACACTGAACTGGCCAGCTTTCACCACTGCCTCTGACCCCTGCTGTATTCTGGCCTAGCTCAGGCTGCCTCTTGAAGTGCTGTATGCAAGGACCTCTCATGGCTTTCACAGCAGCCTTGTTTTGTGAGAAGAGTTGTCTGCCTCTTACTTAGGGTCATAAAGTGAGCACATAGTAATTGATTACCAGAGAATCCTAGTGTCATTTTCTTGTATACATTACTCTTCCTTATATTTTTGTCTAACGGTACTTTTTATTCTTTACTGCAGTCTGGGAAACAGAGGAGTCTTCGTGGACTAGTGTATTTTTTTCAAAAGGCCCTGTGCTATATTAAATTGCAGAAATTCACTGCCAAATACAGCGAAATGTTTTCAAACTTGGTTTCCAGGCTACAACTTTCCATCCAAGACATCATATTTTGATTGCAATAATGCAACTAGGTAGCTAGCTCTAAAAACTGACCTTTCAGATTCTTGTTCTGAAACCTCATGAACTCTGAGACAGGCAACCTATGATGCTAGTCCCATGGTAATGGTAGATCCTGTGGGTCTAGAAAGTCAGCAGAGAACATACTTGGTGCAGTGGCACTGAGAGGAGTGAGCCCTGAGGATGTGTTGGGCATGGTGATGTCCAGCCACTCCATGTTGTCCAAGTTTGAGTCTGAAAGGTCCAGAGACAGACAGGGAGTACCTGCAGCAAACTGGGCCTCAGAAGTCTCCATGGGTGAGTGTGAATGGTCCAGCACACTGGAGTGGCTCAGCAGGTCATTCTGGAGATCCTCGATTAGAGAAAAGGGCTCTCTGTCTTCACTGCTGGTTTGTAGAGGAGCAATTTCATTGGCTGAAGGTAAAGTTCCATCCAAGAATGCTTCTAGTTGGTTCTCTAAGCTGGCAGATAAACTGCTCATAGGTTCTAAGGATATAGGTGGTGCCATTTGGACTTGGGGTGGTGGCCGGGAAACCACTGTGTTGACTGGCATTGTGGTGATGCTGGCTGTCACTGGTCTCATTTTGGAAATTGGAGAAGGCTCTTCTTTTACAGGGAGGGAAATCTCTGTGAAATATAATTAATTAGTAAACATTTAGACTATTTTAAAATTTTTATTACTAGGACATTTGTTTTGCTATTTTGCAATTCTGGTCATTTTCACTGCAGAGGTACAAAAAGAATGCTGTTGGTTGGGTATAATCCTTGATAGTCTTTAAGATGATGGATCATTTTAGTTAAACTGATAAACATATGTTTATAATACTCTAATGTGCTTCCAGTTCTTTACAGTAAGACTAAACATTAAAAGCAGTAGGTCCCACCAGGTAGGAATCAGTGGTTTTAGATTTTTCAGTCTTTGGGTCCTTACTCGCAGTCAGGTAAGGCTTTAAGGTAGGGCTCCTGAACTGGCTATAGCAGCAGCATCAGGCCCTTCAAGAGAAAAGGGCAGTGCATATCCTGAGTTCATGCAGAGACATAAAGTATGTCCTTCACATTATGAAAGAGTTTTTTCCTTTAAAAAAATCATTATAGCTGAACTGTGTCCTCAATTTAGCCATATACATTCTGCATAAAGTTCTGGGAAGATGCAATATCACTGTATTTAATTTCTAAATTAAAGGGGCTGGGGATTTAGCTCAGCGGCAAAAAGCGCCTGCCTGGCAAGCGCAAGGTCGTGAGTTCGGTTCCCGGTACCAGAGAAAAACCAAAAAAAAAAAAAAAAGAAAAGCTTTACAAAGGGTTGGAGTATAGTTCTGTGGTAGAACACTTAACCTGGTATGCATGAAGATCTAAGTTCAGTCCCTAGCA
>NW_004955442.1:4549208-4560128 GCF_000276665.1 Chinchilla lanigera
AAAAAAAAAAAAAAAAAAAAAAATTTCTAAATTAAAGCTAATTAAGGCTCCTTTAACCTTTATGAGATAAGATGAATCATTTAGTTCTTTTTTGGGTTTTGTTTTAAGTTTATATAAACTCTTAATAAGCACTGGTTATATGTTGTTCTTTGCCATATCAAGTGGCAGATTAATGGGCCATCTGCCATAGATACCAGTGCTCACTTAACTACATATATTTGATTAATCTGTCTTCTTCACTTTTCAGAGGATACAACTGGTTTCATTTTTACAAAGGCACATTAGGAAAAATTAATGACAGCTCTTAAAGGCTCAATGATTGGAACAGTTGAGTAGGTGAAAAAGAGAATTCCTATAAAAAGAACTGGTCACTGTGTACTGTATGTGCTTTTGGGGTTTGTTACTTTTATCTGTAGTCATCTCTAGAATTGTCTGAAAGCTTGCAATGCAATCTAAGTAACTAGCCTTACAATCAACTATTTAAATCTTCTTATTACTGATAATAGTATGCAATAAGATGAAATAATACACTTACTGGATACTTTACCCTAAAGAATAAAATCATCACTTTGAGAAAATCAAATTGCTTCATGACTTTATCACATTTCAATTTCCAAGTTTAGGCTATAAAATTTTCTTATTAATCATTTTAAAAAGTCTTCTTTAGCAGGTTTAGCAAAATTTTTGAAAAATCCTAAAATCCAGAGTTGGAAAGTCTATGTTAAAAATGTCCAGTTCAGATATATTATCAGCTTAAATTATTTTTCAAATCCAACAGAATTCTTAGCAAAAAATATATTTGCATATGAAGATCTAGTTAAATACCAAGAATTTTCTGCTATGCCAAATGTTCTGAAAGAATATCAACTTCAATATTAAACACGCCATAAATGAAGAACTTTTACTCTCACTACTTAAAAATTTAAATAAAATTTCCTTCATTAGGGTAATTTAAATGTTTTTTAGAATAGTAAATAACATCGCCTTTTTGTAGGGGGGGATGTGGTGCTAAGGACTGAACCAAGAGCCTCATACATGCTAGCAAGTTCTCTACCACTGAACTACATCCTTAGTCCTTGAATTTTCAGAAATAGTGATTTTACACTTGTTTTTTAAGATATGTAAGCTATGGCAGAGATATACTTGATTTTGTGGCTAATATTTCTTTGTAAGACCATATATTATAAGGTAAGATTTCATATTATATGTAGAAAGTGCTTTAGCATTGCCTTTGAATTTTATTAAAGCAAGACAGCCCAACTGGGTTGTTACAGAATTAAAGTTGGACTGGAATATTCTCATCTCACAACAATGACCAACAGGCAAAACTGGTTTTACTTTGTTGCTTAAAGGTGGTCTGTTTTAGCAGGCTACATCTACGAATAAATCTCACATGTTACTGCTTGAAGGTGAATCAATGGCTTTTTCTCCATTTATAGTCAATTGTTTTAATGGCCTAAGTTTAACAAGTTTTTAAAATTAATTAATTTTGGTTTTTTGAGACAGGGACTTGCTGTTAGTTCAGGTTGGCCTCAAACTCACAGCAATCCTCCTGCCTCAGCCTCCCAAGTGTACCACCATGCCCGGCTAACAAATTTTAAAACAGTAAATTGTTTGAATTAGATGTTTCTTAATATCTGAAGATAAGCTGTGAGCTTTAGAGAAAAACTGCCATGGAGCTATGCATAGTGGCACACACCTGTAATCCTAGCACTTGGGAGGCTGAGTTTGGGGCAATGAGCTACACAAGGGGCTACAGAATGAGGCATTCTGAGCTACACAATGAATCCATGTCTCAAAAACACCAAAACAAAATCAAACAAAACTGTTATGGACTTGTGTTGAAAGGATACTTGCTATGGGGGCTGATATGATCTGTGACCTACCTCCACTCTTTATGAGGATATCAAAGAGATCGTCCATCTGCTGACTATGTGCACTGGAAATCTACAGCAAAGGAGAAACAAGTTAGGTGTCTTTCATACAAACACAGAGGCATCATGCAATTGGGGCTACTAAGGGACTTTACAGAATATTTCTAATCTATCATTTGATAATTTAGAGAACACTGAGGTCATTGAGAAGTTAAGTCATTTACCTGAAGTGTCACAGCTGAGGTCAACTAAGAGCCAAGCAAGAAATTAGCTCAGTTGACTCCCTATACTTCCCTTATTTTTTATTGCTGAATTTTGAGAGGCTGCTAATACTTTAAAAGTATCTTTATTCATTTGCATTTTGGTAAAAATTTGTATGTCTAAAGACAATCACATATATTTTCTCAGTTTTGAGACTTACCTGACATATAATAAGCTGTACTTAATGTAAATTATCCAATTTGTTTTGATATGTATACTCCTATGAAACCATCAACAAAAATCAAGATAATAAATACATCTGTCCCCCGCTGAAGTCTCCCCATACTCTTTTATAATGTTCACCTCCTAGAACCCCTCACTGACATGCTTTCTTTCATTTTGTTTTGTTTTGTTTGGTACCGGGAATTGAACTCATGACCTCATGCTTGCTAGGCAGGTGCTGTGCTGCTGAGCTATATCCCCAGCCCCTGACCTGCTTTCTTTCACTACAGGTTAGTTTTATAAAATGGATACATGCAATATGTACTTTTTTGGTGTGGAGGGGGACTACCTTCTTTCAATCAGTGTACTAAGATTAAGCCACACTGTAATGTATACTTTAGGAATAGTTCATTCCTTTTTATTGCCAAGTAGTTTTCCACTGTATGGAAATTTTTCAGTATGTTTATTCATTCACTTGTCCATGGACATTTGGGTTTCTAATTTTGGGCTATTATAAAGTTACTCTGAAAACTGTATACAAGTCTTCATGTAGACAGTTTTCTTATGGGCAAAAACCTAGGAGTAGCACGACTGGATCAGAGTAAGACTATATTTCTTTCTAAGAAGTGGTCAAACTGTCTTCCAGAAAGATTGTACCCACCAGCAGTGTGAGATTTCTAGTTGTTCTGTGTTCTCACCAACATTTCATACGTTCACTTTTCACATTTCAGACATTCTATGAAGTAAGCAGTGGTACTGGTGTGGTTTTAATTTGCATTTCCCTGATAACTAATAACGGTTTAACATTTTTTTTCATATGCTTATTTCTCATCCATTTATTTTCCTTGCTGAACTGTCTTTTGCCAAATGCAGGTTTCTTAAGCTTACTGTATGTATGGCATATCTTTTCCGACCATTTACTTTCAAACTATGTCTTATATTTAAAGTATGACTCCCAGAAATACACGCATTTAGTTATCTATTGCTGCATCAAGGATTATGCTGGAATCAGGCACATTTCTGTGGGTCAGGAGTTTAGGAAAGATTTAGATGGGTAGTTCTGGCTTTTGGTACTCATAACGTTGCAGTCCAGATGCTGGCTGGGATAAGTCAACTCAAGATTTGGCTGAAGAACATCCCTAAAAAGGTGGCTTATTCTCGTGGGTGGCAAGCTGCGCTGCCTATTGATGGGAGGCCTCAGGTCCTCTCCATCAGAGCCTTTCCACATGGCTGCTAGAGTTCACATGGCTTTTCCAGAGCCAGCAACCCAAGTGAGAGCAAGGCCAGCCCTGTTATGACCTAGTCTTTAAAGTCAGACACTATCCCTTCTGCCTTTTCTGTTCCTTAGACATGAGTCATTAAATCTAACCCAGGGAAAAATGTCAAGGGCTTTGCAGAATCATCTTAAAAATACCACGCAACATATAGTTGAGCTGGACTTTTTATTCATTCTGCCAACATAAGCATTTTCATAGGACTGTTTACTAGTGTTTACTGTAATTACGGAGGTGGGTAAATTTGGGTCTATCATTTTATTATTTTGCTACTATCCTATCTGTTCTTTGTTGCCCTATTTTTTCTCTTCTGTCCTCAAAAATTTGTTTTGGGTATTCTTTTATTTATTTATATTTATATGTTTGTGTGTTTTTTGAGATAGGGTCTCAGTATGTAGTGCAGGATTGCCTTGAATTTGCAGTGATCTTTCTGGTTCAGCCTCCCAAGTACTGGGATTATAGGTATGTACTACCACCCCTGGTTTGTTTTTGGTATTCCAATTTAATTTTTCTACTGTTCTTTTGAAGCTATACTGTGTTGTACTTTTTCACTGTTATTGTACACATACAATAAACATTGTTTTCACTACTTAATGTACCACTGCTTAAAAAATAGGAACCTCATGCCCATGTACATCCGTTTATTTTCTCTTGCATTTTCTATCAATTTTAAGTACTATGTCTACCCACATTATAAACTCAAGACAAGTGTTCTTTATCTGAAATTATCTTGAGTTTACTTTCATTCTTAAAGGGTATTTTCACTTGAAACATAATTCTGGGTGACAATCCCTTCCACCTTTTCCCCACTAAGAACTTTAAATCTGTTACATTCTTTTCTGGTTTCCATAGTTTTTAATGGAAAGTTGACATTCATCAATTAGTTGTTCTGTGTATAATGTGTTGCATTTCTCTTGATGCTTTCAATAATTTGACTGTAATGTGACTAGGTCTTCTATTTATACATCCAACATCTCACAACTACCAATCTGTGAAAAACTTGGCCATTAGTTTTTCAAATATTTAACTGCTCCATTCCCTCTTGCAAGGATTTCTCCTCTGCCTATGTTACAGTTCGGTACTACAAAACAGCCCTGGATTTGTTTTCCTTTTTGTCTTCAGAGTGGATAAGTTTTAGGGATATGTCTTCAAATTCACTGTTTTTCTTTCTGGTATCTCTACTTGCTAAGTTCATCTGTTCTTTTTTTCATCTTTTTTTGTTTCTTTGTTTTTTGTTTTTTTCTGGTACCAGGAATCAAACTCACGACCTCACGCTTGCCAGGCAGGCACTGTGCTGCTGAGCTAAATCCCCAGGCCCTCTTTTTTTCATCTTGATACAGAATTGCAGAGCCTTAAAAGTAACTGCTACATCTGTTAAGATCCCCTGTATTTTCATTCATTATGAGCATATTTTGTTTACATATTGGTGGATAGTTATACTAGCTGCTTTCAGATTGGTTTAGTCTCATCTCAGCTGATTGCCTTTTTCCTTAGAGGATAGGTGACATTTCCAGATTCTTTATATATTGCACTATATGAATGGATATTACAGATGTTAAATTGTGGATGTGAATTCTTTTATTTTTTCTCAGATCAGTGGGTTCTTTTGTTTTAGTAAGCTATTACCTTGGTTGGACTTTAACTTAAAAATGTTTCTTGGGTAGATGTCTCAATCTCAATGTAGATCTTTGTCTTCAACTAAACTGCTATGAGTCTATTCCTGTCTGCATGGCTTGGGGGTCAGCAGACATGGTGACAGACAGAATCTGGGCCTCTTTTCTCTGTTTTTTTCTCTGCTCGACTTGGTCCTGTGGCTTCTAGGCCATAAAGATTATAGTTTTGCAACCAGTGTCTCTGCCACTTAACTTGACCCCAGAGTAAAAATAGTAAAAAGAAACTTGTGCCACATAACTTTCCTTCTGTGTGTAGATTCCCCACCAGAATATGACTGCTTCTATTCACGCCTGACTGCCTTCATAGAGTTGCTTTTTTGAGCTTTTATCTGTAGGATGAACTACTGAGAGAATGAACCATTGTGGCTTTATTTAGCCATTAGTAGAACTGAGAAAATATATTTAAAAAACCTCAGAATTTTGGAGTTGGGCAGACAGTGGTATATAAAGATGTATAAAAATTCCTTGACTCATGAACAAGTTCTGTTCCTGAACATTCATAAGTCAGATTTGTTCCTAAGTTGGATTTGTTCATAAGTCTGACCAAGTGAGTCTCAGGTAAAGACTCTTCTTTTTTCCCTGCTTTTCTTTCAAGTCTTTAAACAGGTTTTTAGCTTTTTCTTGAATAAGCATTAAGCTGAGTGGGACCCGATGCTGCCACTGATCCTGTATCCACCGAGAAGTTTCTCCTTCTCCTCTATGACTCTACCATGCTTTTTAGATATTACTGTTGACTTCATTGGCAGCAGCCTTCATGTGTTTCGTGACCCTGTCCTTGTTCTTTAGAATTGTGCCAATGGCTGAGTGGTTCACGTTATAAGAATGAGCAACATCTACCATCTTTTCACCTTAGTCCAATCTCTCAATTATTTTCATTTTTTTTTCCATGGTTATTACTTTGCACCTCCAGGCAGTCCCCTCCACATCACTGCTGCTTTTCCTCTCACTGGGCTCTAACCGAGCATGGCATTACTGCACACAGTCGCACGGTACAGTGAGCACACAGCAGCGTAAGTGTGACAAGTCCGGCAGATGTGTGAGCTACTTCCAACATTTGCTCACAGCTATGAATGTTCATAAATCGATATCTGTTCATATCTGTGAAAGTTTGTAACTCGAATGCTCATAAGTTGGGGACTTATTCTGTAGTACAGATAGGTGCTCATTTGAAAACCACAAACCAATGCAGAACTTGTCTCCCTCATAAATGTGAACCCAGAAACATGTAGATACCAGGGATTCCAACTGGCTGTGTTAGCTTAAAGAAGTCTCCTTTTTATCTGAATCAATGAACCTACACGTGAGAATCACGTTCAGAAGGATGTATGTTTTCTTTTATTTTTGTAAAATCTATAGTTAAGTGCTCGGTAATTCATTCCTGCTCCCCTATGAAGAGAAAAGATGGACCATGGGAACAAACATCTGTGTCAATTCTTATTGAAGATATTTAAACCTATTTCTGAAATTTGGCTTTCCTTGCACAGATGAAGGTTCCTGCTGAGTCAGGAACTAAGGAAATATTTAATGACTAGAAAACTTATCTTTCCTTGGTACTAAGTGAGTATTAAGGGGCATATATGGTAGGTGCTTCCTCAGGCTGCCCATCATGGCCTTCAGCACAGCTGTGTGTCCTCTGTGAGGGTGCCAAAGTACACACTGCCCCAGTGCCACAGTTTCTGCTGATGCACACATAGGCTCCTGAAGAGTCCAGGCAATCGCCACATAGCTATGTGTACTCCCTGCTTGAGGGGGCTGGTTTGTCTGTTGCTCGCTGGAAAAACCGAGCCCCTGGCCCCAACTTCCTTAGGTGTAGCATGACCTACTGCATATGGTTACCATGTGGCCCCAATGGGTCACCTGATGGAACATGCAACATGCTAGTGGGCACAACCACGCTGATGTTCCTACTCTTTGCCATAATTCCCAGTCTTAGGTCCACTGTGCCCTGCTGACATGTTTAGCCCTTGTGCTATGAGTCTATTGTTGAAAGTAACTTTAAGTTTTAAGCTTTGAAGAGAGCTTCAGAGGCAGGGAAACTAGGAGGAGTGTTTAGGGAATTGATGACAAGTTTATGCTATTGTTGGGTACTTACTATGGGCCAGATGCTTTTTTTTGGTCTTTTTGAGACAGGGTCTTGCCAAGCAGTTCAGGCTGGCCTTGAGCTCACTTTGTAACCCAGGCTGGTCTCAAACTTGCAACACTTCTTCTGTCTCAGCCTCCTGAGTGCTGAGATTACAGGTGTGCACCACCATGCCCAGCACCAGATGCTTTTATAAATAGGAACTGTTAACTTCTCCCATCTGTTGGGATTGCTGTAGCTACTCCTGTTTCTCAGTGAAATAAAGAAAGCTGAGAGGAGGGGAAGCACCTTGCCCAAGGCCCTGGTCATGGGTGAACACTGAGCCTAGTGAATCCTGGAGAACCACAGATCTGTCACCTCCAAAATGCACTTGCCCAATCTAAGCAGTCGCCTGTGTGGGCTGCAGGGACTTGAAGAAATGAGGTGAGATCAAGTGGACTTAGGGGCTGGGCATCCTTCACTGATAGCCAGAGGAGGTTCAGTTCACTCTGATGATGACCTGACAAATGGTGGCTTTAGAAATGAGGGACCTCAATAAAATTCACGCCCTGGAACAATCACATCTTCCCCTTACATGACTGACCCCTTGTCCCAAAGGAAAAGTTAAAATCCAAACCCTGAATTTCTAAATAGAAAGTAATTACAGGTTATACCGCTATGACAAGTTCTTTGGGATTCTTTACAATAAATGACATTTCAATGTTAAATAACCAGTTAAAACATAAAGCTCCTAGCCATTATCTTGTGTTTCTACTCAGGCAAGTCAGTTTTAGACAAGTGAGTCAGTATAAGGCTGGTCAAAATTTGCAGGTGATACATGAAACAAGCCTTATGAACCACAGCCTCTGCCCTCACTTACCTCTGGAAGGGACGATTGTGCACTGCGCGTCTGCTTGATGGCTTCCTCATAGCGGGGCGGATCTTTTGTCTTTGTGACTGGGGTCCCAAACAGAGAGTGCTGGACGACAAATTGCTGGGGTGGTGGAGGTGAGCTAGGCTGTCATACACGAAGGAGGAACATGTATTAGCTCTTGGCAACAGGCCTGCTCCAGCCTGGCAAGACTCAATTCTGCTATCTTTCCCACAAGGGCTAACGCATGGAACTCACAAACAGCTTCCTTAAGCACCTGTGGCTGACCTTCCGTGGACAGCTCATCTACACTACAACCACAGCTGAGCTCCTCTTGACAAGGTGCGACCACTGTATTTTTAACTATGTCCCCCATCAGTACTGATACTCAGTCACTCCCAGCCAAAAGCACCTTGCACCCCAGTGAGCACTGTGGGGACTCTGGGCACACTGCAGTACCTTGCTGGGAGTGTTGGGTCCATTTTGCATGGAGGGGAGCGGGGTGGTTCTGGACTGAAGACCGCTGCTGGAGGTCTTAGCAATAAAGGGCTGCTGGACTGCTGGAGCAGATTGTCTTGCATATGGAAGAACTGGATTTGGTGCTGAGCTTGTGAAAACCTGTAATGAATACGTATTTCACCATCAATGTGTTCTTTTGCTTATCTTTTTTCCCCCCTCATCTTAATGAAGTAAAGAAAGCCACGTGTTACGGTAGGGCTCAGCAAAATTTTGTACAGGGGCACACAGTACTAGATGTAAGGTTAGTGGGCCATGTAGTCCCTTTTGGAAGCACTCACCTCTGAAGCAATATGGATAAGTGGGGGTGGCTGTGTGCCAATAAACTACAAAAGCAGGTAGTGGGCAGGGTTTGGCTTGTCCATCCCTGTATTTTAAGCCTAAGTAGCTCCTTTACCCAGTGACTTGTCTTTGGTGATTGTGCAGATGGCACTCTTAGGCGAGTGTTTGCTCATGATTTTTCTCTTAAACGATGGATTCTAGACATTCCTCACTAAGATGACCTCCTCTATTCTCATGGTTTTAACAGTTCAGATAAGCTAACAACCCCCCAGCCCGCCTCTCTACTTCCATCTTGCTCCCAAGTGCCAAATCTATATCCACATCATCCTCCTGGGTATGTCAAACTCAGTATGTTCCACACTGAACTTTCTCCTTTCCTCCCAACACCCAGCCTTGGAGGAATAGCAGTTCTTGGTTTTGCTTCAGGTTTTCTCCTTATATTCAGATGAATGGTGCCAAATGGTAACTACCTCTGCTTTTTCTACTTCCTAGAAACCCTTAGAGCTGGGACTCTGCTCTGGGCTGACCTAATCCAGGTCCTCACTGTCCCCCTGGCATGCTGCCAGAGCTCCTAGCTCCTGAAATCACACCCCTGGTCCAGCATCTACCACATCCATTAGCTCTCTTGCCTTCATCTGCCTGTCTAAGGAGCTGTTTTCTGTTGTGTAAGGCAGACGTGAGAAGAAACTCTGTGGGCTGCTGGAATGTTCTGTTTAGCTTCATCAAGAGCCCAAAGTTTTGGGCCCTTTTTCACAAATGTATGTGATACATTGACCATATTGCTGATATATTGCCGTGTTTCACAGGATGGGTATGGTGGTGCACACCTGTAATCTTAGCAATTGGGAGGCTAAGGCAGGAGGATCACCAAGAGTTTGGGGCTAGCCTGGGCTACATAGTAAGTTCAAGGCCAGACTGAACTACACAGCAAGACGCCGTCTCAAACAACACCAAAAACCAAACCAGAACAAATAAATTTTACATGATTGATAGCCCCTATATTTCTATCATAAATGTTTCTTAAGAAGTACTACCTCTATGTATGAGGAGTTCTACAAGTATGCTCCTATGTTAAAAAGTTGAATTTCCTTATATTTGTTGAAAATTTTTGTCTTTAAACTGGAAGTCATGATTTCTAATTCTAGTATTTTGAGACTTAGTGTCTAAGCCCTTACTTATCCTATCTGTATGTTGTTTTTCTCTTCTCCCTAAATCAAAGAACATTTATTAAACTGAGCTGTTCTGAAACTTCATAACATACAACTATGATTCCTTTTTGAACTGTATTTATTGAGGGACAGGGAGAGTTGTGAATGAGAGCACATGTGCTAATGTGATTGCTGCCGTCTATCCCTGAGGCTTAGCCTAGCCAGTTCAGACTATCCTGAGGCACAGAGACAGCATAATTATTAGGTTCTTTTATGTTTAAGATGAAAACTGGGACTCATAGTTCTCAAGGTTTAAAACAGAAGGAGCACCTGTTTTTGAGGCCTGAAGATTTTTCTGGCAAGGAGATGTGCACATAGCACCCCCTACTGGATGAAAGGGAATTTTGTTAACTTAGGAGCTACTCAACATCAGAATTTGGGGTAGGAAATCATGTGGAAGATGGTGAGTCCTACAGCAATACCATTTTAAAGATAAGGAAAGGAATGCTTGGAGGAAATGAACTTTGCATGAGGCCATGGATGGCAGAGATGGTGCACTGCCATGATAAAGCTTTCTGGCTCTTGACTATAAGCTCACAAATATACATAGATATAAATATCTCACTTGGGACAGCAATGTCAGATATCTCTTTTTCATTTTCAAATATCGTTTCCAGCCAGGCGTGTAGTGCATGCCTGTAATCCCAGCGCTTGGGAGGCTGAGGCAGGAGGATCATTTTGAATTCGAGACCAGCCTGAGCTACAAAGTGAGCTCACGGCCAGCCTGAACTGTATAGAGA
>NW_004955442.1:4560228-4587899 GCF_000276665.1 Chinchilla lanigera
AAAAACCCAAAAAACAAAAAACAAATATCATTTCCTGGGTTTTTTTTTGGTACTGGGAATTGAACTCACAACCTTGCACCTGCCAGGCAGGTGCTGTGCTACTGAGCTATATCCCCTGCCTTCCCAGGGAATAGTACATTTAACTGAAAATTTATTTTAAAACTCAGTAAATTCAATGTATGAGGATTAAAAATATGCTTTTGTACAATGTACTTGGAAAAGGAGATTCACTATTAAGTTCAACAGTCTTTAGTACAAAAGAGTTCCTTCTCAATTTCAAATAAATGGCATCTGACCTGGGGTTCTTTCTATGGCAGGTGGATCATAGAAGAGTCAATAGGGGCTTCCCAAGAAAGACTGGGTGACAGGTGACAACCACAGTCTATACTCAAGAGTATCTACCAACCTTTCTGACTTGTTGAGGCTGACCGAGGACATGCTGGGGGAAAGCATCTTGTTTCTGAGGTGCAGTGGGAGCCAGGCCCGAGGGCAAGGCTGCAGCTGGCACTGGAGTAGCAGTTGCAATCTGAGGCTGAGTCTGGATTCCTCCTTGCGGTGGAGTCTAGCAGGTAAATAGAAATCAAAGTCATTGTCAGAACAGAGATGGAATCAAGAGGTTGGGTGTAGAGTAACTGGTCATGTGGGAGTCATCTAAAATGAATTAAGATCATGCTTACAGATACGTATTTCAGTTCATCTGTTTTAAGTTTGAACTTGAGCAATTCTTTTTTCAAACATTTAAAATTTTAACTAATATGTAAAACAGACTAAAAATATTAATGGATCCCAGTATTAATGTTTCCATGTGATGTTTTGATACATGTACACAATCTAAAATATTTAAATCATGTCAAACATATCTATAGCCTCCAACTTTTTTGTGGGGGGATGTGCTGCTGCGGCCAGACCCCAGGACTGCACAAATGCTAGGCAATCACTTTACCACTCAACTATACTCCCAGCCCCCTATTACTACTTTAAGTGAAAACATTCCAAATCCTTTCTATCTTTTTGAAATATACAGTATCTGTTATTATAGTCACCCTCATGTGCAACAGAACACCAGAATTTTGTGCTATTTAAATAACAGTACCTAATACCCACCAATCAACCTCACCATTTACTTACACTGCTAAGATTTTCATCTGAAAAGCCTAGGGAAACCTAAAACCAAAATAAGAGTGTGTAGTGACTCTGTCTGTAATAGGTCAGATACTGTAATACATTTAATAGCAACTAGGAAAACTGTGAGGCCCACTGCCCAAATTCCTGCCTTTGAGCTGCACTGTGTACTGTACATTCTCTGGGGACAGCTGGGAACATTCTGGGTACACACAAGCCCAGGAGACAGCAACTTTGTATTACTACAACATCAACACTCATGTAAAATTTGGACTAAAAATATTTTTTAAAAGATATAGAACACTTTCAACTGCACAGATGCTTTACAGATAAAAGTGAGACAGATTTTCTGCAATTGGCAAGGGGCCAGACCCTAGCCTCCTAATCCCAGTACTGTGAGATGATTTCTCTTAGCTGTTAGAGGTATTTGGAAAATTACTGTCAGAGGTATATTGAAAAACACTGGTCCAAATGATTTCTTGCTTAATGGTCCACATTTGGTTAAAACCTACCATTCTGGTTAAAACTGCACTCCACAAGAACTTAAGGTGAGTAAGCAGGTTATGTAGACAAAAGGGAGAACTCCGTGCTCTCTTGTGTTTTATCTCTTTCAATACTACTCACTTCTTAAACTGTGGTCACAATTTCCTTAGGTCAGGTATTTTCACAATAATAGTGCCTTGCAAAAGTTAAATTTAGGAGACAGAATGTAAGAATGGGCTAAAGAGCAAACTCTCTGGAGTAAGATCTGGGTTTAAATGTCAGCCCTGTCCCTGAAGAACTTACAAAATCTTTCTAGGTATGTTTCTCTTTCCAGAAATGGGCTATATCACTTGGATTTTCTGGGGAAGGCAGGGTGATGTGAAGCAAGCCAGAAGTTCTTGATGCTATGCCTTCCACATAAAAAGTGCTTAGAGGCAGCACCTATTATCATTATGATAATGGCATTGGTCTCAAGTGCCTACACATATGAAACTGTGCATGCAAGGGAAAGAGGGATAGAAATACAAAAACATCTGTCCTTTTTTTTTTTAAAAAAAATATAAAAATAGTGCTAGCTATCTATTTTAGTGAGAGGACCTGGGGCTTGAACTCAGAATCTAGCACATGCTAGGCAGGTGCTCTACCACTGAGCTGTATTTCCAGGTCTTTTAAAAAATTTTGAGACAGGATCTTACCAAACTGTCCATGCTGGCCTCAGCTGGTGATTATCCTGCCTCAGCTTCTTCTGGAGTATCTGGGATTACAAGTGTGTACTAGTGCACCTAGCTCATATTTTTGGATATCCATTCCTTATGAACACACACTTCATACAGTTGTGATGCCCATAGTGGATGCAATTATGGAAGAGTGCAGGGGATGAATTAGCACTAGCTAGAAGAAAAAGTTATGAGAAACACTTCCCACCTGGAGCTTGAGGCTGCCTACTGGGAGTTGCACTGAGGTGACACTGGAGCCCTGGATAGACACTGGGAGCAGCAGCTGAGCAGTCTGTGTGGTCAGCAAAGCCTGGGGCTGGGCGACAACAGTGGGTGGCTGTCCTTGAGAACTCACATAGAACTGTGAGACTACACTCTGCTGTTCTGCCTGGGCCACAGGGACCTCTTGTTTGATGACTATGGCCTTTTTGGCAACAAGGGTCTGGGCACTGGCAGAGATGGGTTGACCTGCAGAGTGGCTGGCTGCTGGAATGGGCTGCCGGGAGCTGGAGCAGTCAGTCAGTGAGGCCTCGTCCTTGATGGAGGAACCAGTGCCACCATGTTTCTGGTCTGAAGTGCTGGTGGAATGAGCAGTGGTGCTGGGCTGGGGCTCTGGTGACCGCTGCTGCTGCTGCCCTCGTTTTTCAACTTCAAGTTGCATCTTCAAAACCTCCACGAGCTTCTGCTCTTGTTCCAGTTTTCGTTTTAGCTCTTCAATCTGCTTCTCCTTCTCCTGAAGCTTGCGATCTTTCTCAGCAGAATCTAATTCCAGGCTTGACAGAGTGCTGCTGGTGGGGCTCAGGCTATCTTCATGGTTTGCCACTCTTAGGGGAGATGAACACAAGAACTGTGAGGGGGACATCATTGTCATGATCTCAGTGAAGGTGTCTGTCATGGCTGTGTCATCAGCACTGAGACTAGACTGTTCAGAAGGTGATGGTGAGATTGGTAGAGGGGAATGAAGATTTTCAACATGGGCTACACTGCTAGGCACAGCAGTTGGCAATTCTGCCTTGAAAGTGGAAACTGAGCTAGGCATGGCATTATGTAGTGTTGTGACTGGCAATGCCATGGTGACTTCTGGGTTACTGGTGACGATGGCTGATGATGACACTGCCACAATACTGCCAGGGGGAAGACCACTGCTGTTCACCTCCTGGTAAGGTTTCAGACGTTCAATGAGGTCTGGTTTGGTGCCTGACACTGGCAGACCCCTCAACTTCAGTTCTGTCTTCAATTCTGATACCTAGAGATACAGACAGATCAGATCTCTTGGTTATAACTTTCTGGCAAATTGATAGTACACAATAGTCCCCGCCCCCACCATAGGGGACCATTGGTAGATGCATGAAACTGCTGAGAGAACCGAGCCCTGTGTATACTGTTTTCTTCCTTACATGTACATAGCTACCACAAAGTTTAATAATTAAGACAGTAAGAGAATGAACAGTCACTAATTATCATATACTGTAATAAAAATTAGCAAATGTATCTGCACAAGGTACCTGAGAATAACTTGAGGGTCATTTTGAAAGAAAGTATGGAAGTAAAAAGAAAGTACCTCTATAAAGGCTATCATGTTGCTGCTAAAGTTGAATGTCTACTGAAAACCATGCGCATTGAACAACCCTAGCCCTATGCTTACATTTTTGTGGTACTTATAGATGAGTATTTCTACATGCAACTATCACCTTTAAGTCATCCAAGCTGGAAGGCAGAGGTCCTGGCTTCCTTGCAGGAACAGATGTATTCTGTCTTGGTGTGTTGGGCGTGGTATTGTTCAAAGATGAATTTCCACTGTTACTATTTTTGTCATTTCTTCAAAAGAAAAAGAAAATCAGTTTATAATAAAATAATTTCTAGGTTTGCTCTTGCTTCTCTTAACAGTTGGTTTAGCTTATAAAGAGAGGAAGACCATGATTATAGATTGGAAGACTCAATATTGTAAAGATGTCAGGTAAGCTAGGTCTCAGTAAAATCTCTGAGGGTTTTGTGTGCTTGTTTGGTGGAAAGTTAAAAGGTGCTTCTAAGTTTTATGTGGAAATGCAAAGGACCAAAAATGGCCATGACATCTTTGAAGAAGGAAAGCAACCTGGAAGAGCCATACCCCAGTATTAACGTGGGTTACAAATGCAGTTATTACAACAGTGCAGGGCTGATCAAGGACAGAACAACAGACAAAGAAAACAGTGCATCCTGAAGCAGACCTCTGTAGGTACGGCTGCTGAATTATCAGAAGGTGATGTTGCCAAACAGTGGAGAAAGAATGGTCCTTCCAATCAATGGTGCTAGACATTCATACAGGAAAAAAATGGCCCTATCTTACATCATTCTCAAAAATGTGAATTATGAAAATAATAACCTTTTATAAAAAAACTTAGGATAACACCTTCATGGCCCATGGGTAGGCAAAAATTTCTTAATCAGGACACAAAAAACACTAAATAAAAGGAACGTCTTAAAGACAGTGAAAAGTCAGGTCACGAAGGGCAAAGTATTGGTGATACATATTCTGAAAAAAAAACCTCCTATCTAGAAGATATAAAGAAGTCTCACTAATCAGTAAGAGAAAGAAAGAAAAAACTAATGAAAAATGGGGTGGGGAATAACAAAGAGTATATCCAAATGGTCAATAAATATGTAAACAAGTGCTTAACCTCATTAGGTATGAGGAAAATGAAAAAGCACATCACAAAATAACCTTGCTATTTAGCAGAACTGTTCTAATTTTGACAATACCAAGTACTTGGGACAACCAGAACTCTAATTACTGCTGGCAGAGATGTGATTTGGGACAGTCACGTGAGATGACTATTTAACAGCACTGAAGAAAAAATGTATTCATCCTATGACCTAGCAGTTCCATTCCTAGGTAAACATGACAGGAAAATATACATACATATACCAGAGACAGATTAGAATATTTACGGCATTACTCATAATAGCCCTATCTGAAAACAACCCAGCTGTCCATGAAGGGTATAATGGATACAGTTATACATGGAATACTAACTAGCAATGAAAATAAACCAGTTACTTGCATCAGTAAGGATGCGTCTCACAATGTTTTCTCAAAAGAAGCCAGATATTGTACGACTGACATCTGAAGTTAAAAAGCAAACTACACTGATTTATGGGGACAAAAGTCAGGACAGACACTAGGGGGACTTTTTGGGACAATGATGATATTCCATTTCTTTGTTGGCTCATAGACGTGCCTACTTTGGCATCAGTTTTCACTTATGATTTAAAGACTTCTCTGTATGTAAGTTATACTTCAAACTGAAAAGTGTATTTGTAAGAAGTTGGCGCATCAGCTGTCAAGCTCCAAAGAATTAAGCCCTTTTCCATGTCAAAGCCAGATCTCGCCCTCAACTTCCTCCATCTAGGATGCTCCTGGTGACAATGGCATTTTCTGAGAGCTAATACCTATGTGAGAATCACTGCTGGATGAAAGTTTCTCCCAGGGGCTTTAGGAGGCTTGCTGGTGAAGTCAACACTGGCTTTAATGACAGGTAACTTTCTATGTTCATTTTTGGGGTCTTTTTAAAAAAAAACTTGCCTGAATTTTTACTTACATTAAATACTTAGTCTTGGAGATGAAGTGTTTTGAAGTTTGGATGTAAGAATGTATCATTATTCTCCATTCAAAAATATAACTTTTAAATCTCAGAGTTATGAAAACATTTTCTTTCAATCAGTATTTCTCAGCCTATTTTTCATTCATTATTGCCCCCTCAAGGAGGCTCTTAGTTAATTTTTTTCTGAATTTCCTTTCCCACACAGTTTATTGTCACAGATACACTGCATATGTTTATGTCCTATATGTATGCTTGTGTTTTATAAAAGAGCAATAGGCCTTCTGCTGAATTACTACCTCTTAGTCCCTTGTGAGTAACTGTCCCCTGAAGAACGTATGATTTAATTCTTCCATTCATGGTATGCTTTGGTTGGAATCTACATTCTACTTGTGACTATGACTTTGTGTTTATACTTAAACTTTTAAAATACCAGAACCCCCCAAATTCAAAGACCCAATCCAAAAATGGGCATCTGAGATGAATACACACTTCTCAAATAAAGAAATACTAATGGTGAATAAATACATGAAAAAATGTTCAACATCATTAGTTATTCAAGAAATGCAAATTGAAACAACACTGAGATTCCATCTCACACCAGAAAGAATCGCTATCATCAAGAAATCAACCAATAACAAATGCTGGAGAGGCTGTGGGGAGAAAGGAACCCTTCTCTAATGTTAGTGGGAGTGTAGATTGGTGAAACCACTGCGGAAGTCAGTTTGGAGATTCCTCACAAAGCTAGGATTGGAGGTCCCATTTGACCCAGCTATTCCCCTTCTGGGTATTTTCCCAGAAGAATTAAAGACATCATACCACAATGACATATGTGCACCCATGTTTATAGCAGCACAATTTGTTATAGCTAAATCTTAGAAACAACCCAGATGCCCATCCACTGAGGAATGGATAAAAAAGATGTGGTATTTTTATATAATGGAGTATTACTCAGCTATAAAAAAGATAAACTCAAGGCTTTTGTAGGTAAATGGATGCAACCAGAAACCATACTCATAAGTGAAATAAATCAGACCCACATGTGTAAACATCATATTGTCTCCTTGGTGTAGGAACCTGAAAGAATAAGTAAAACTCAAAACACAATAGATGACAGAAAAGGGAAAGAAACTGCTCAAAGGAAGGAATGACTGGGATGAGGGAAAGAAGAAAAAAGAAAGAAGGCAAAATATAAATGTATATATGAATAGTTGTGAAAACTGTATTGCTGATGTCTGATGGTCTACTGAAAGAAATAGTTAATGCTTAAAATTTTTTATGTTCTTATCAATTTTGCATGCTTGTGTCTGGTAATCTGGGCAGCTGATTTGAAGGTAACAATATACAATGGAATTACCATGGTGGATTCCTACCATGTTGTCTAGTGAAACTCTGTATTATCTCTGATGTTTTATCTAATAATTATTTTCTTATTCTCTTTAATGGTTTGAACAATCTTCCATTCTTACATCTGGTAATCTCAGCAATGGAGCTGAGGATAGCGATATGTAATATAATAACCACTATTATTTCGTATTATTATGTCTTGAAACCGTATATCACTTTATATGTTCTTGTTTTGGTTTGTTTACGCTTGTGATACTGGTATGCTGCTATTGTTTTATTTTTTGTTTGTCTGTGTCTCATTTACTACTCTCTTTAAAATAAAAAAAAATACCGGAAATGATTTATTTTCCACACAAATTCAGAAGAAAAAAGGAGAGGGAACTGGTGGGTGTGATCAGTGTGCAGATGAGATTGGCTTTCTGAGGGATGGTGTGGCCTTCTACCATCTTTAAATGTGTGGCCAAGGTGGGTTTAACCATAGCCCAGTCACTTCTTCCATGGTACCAAAAGGCCACATAATACAGGTTTTTTACCACTGCTATGGGTGCTACAGGGGTCACTTTTTTGTAATAGAATTTCGATAAAGATAAAAAATGTTAGAAAACAAGCCTGAATTTTTATGATTTGGAAACTAGACAGGCTTATGTTCAGTGTTTAGGTGGTAAAATAATACACCCCTGCCACACAAAGTAAGTGTTCTTTCCTCCTCTCAGTTTCTGAATCTTCTCCCTAGGGTGAATGGAGTGGATATTTACTGTAGTGAGGGTACTGAGTGAGGAAGAGAGGGCCCTGGAGCCTCCATGCAGAGGCAGGACTGGTGGAATTTAGCTGATGTACCCTTCTCCCCTAAAAAGCTGGCCCCGCAAAGCCTAAATCATGGGATTTTCAGTTTGATAGTCCCATTAGGAAGGGTCAATAATACTGACTTTTTCCTAGACTTGGAGGGAGGACGATGGTGATGCAAAGTGTCAAGGGTATGTTGGTGCATCCTAAGTCATAAGTCATTCTGAGACTCACTTCCCATGGTGGCTCATCTCATCACTGGTGTTCAGCACCCATGGAAGGTGGCAGCTGGGGGTAGCCTAGGCCCTGGATGAAGCTGTAAAATAGTGGCAATGGTCTTGAACGTTGTTCCAACTCTCTGTGGCCTTCTTGGATACTGTCCAATGTCAAATGCACACTCAGGCTTGCTTACTCTTAAAATAACAACATGCTACAAAATGATTTCTCTTCATCTCAACACTATGATGTTTTAGATAAGTACATCACCATAAGGTCTGAATTACTAATAGGCTTAATCTACCTCAAGATATTTGTATCTTAAGACACACAAAAAAGATAATCATTGAATATATGAAAAGATATTTCTTCACAGAGCATTTATATCCTTTTCAGTGCATTTATATCCTTTGCTCCATCTAGAATAAACAGGGCATATCCATGGAGGAGGGCTTAGAGTACCAGTAGGAAAGAGAAGTATTTCTATGTATCATGTGGCCATAAACTGAACAACTTGATGAGAGAATAATTTTTCCTTATAATGAGCTTTTGCATCTTTTTCTAGGGGTTCTTCTCTAGCGTCAGCAGCAGATCTTACTTTCTCCTGGACAGTGAAGGAAGGGAAGGACAGGATCTTTGTGAACCTGTCAGTCCCAAAAAGAACATGTTGGGGATGTGTATTAAGAAATTACTTTCCTTACATAACTAAAATCAGCTATGGATATCTTGCTATGAATTCAGTGACAGAACTCTGTCTGGTCACTCATGATTGGGTTCAAACTCTGGAAAGCTCCTCTTTCTCCACAGTTGTTGGGCACCAGACCTTCTGTTACCTGGTCCTTCCTTTCCATAATCAGTGTCCTTTTGTCCTTTCACTTCTGCTTCCCGACGGTCCTTCACTACCAGCATCCTGCTGTTCTGTCTAGCAGTTCAGTCTTGCCACATCATGACTACCCTCTGAGATACACCACTGTCTACTACTGTGAGTATAGTTTTTTGCCCAACTTCAAGTCCCTGCAGGCACTGGCTCTACTATTTTGCCTTTTCCTTTTCAAAAAAGTCAATGGCATTTTCCAGTCAGGTGATTTCTCTATCTAGTGCTCAGGCATTGCTTACCCTTTTCTGCCCTAGGGTTCCTATCACTCCCTGGACTTTCCAAGTCTTCTCCTGGAGATGTGTTGTCATTCTACAAAGTTCTTGGCTACTCCTGGTTTTATGAGCATCTCTCTTCTTTGTATCTGTTCATGCTTCTCTCAGGGCATCAAATATTATTTTCAGTATACAATAAGCAGATCTTTCTAATAAGTGGATGAGTAATTGTGAAAAGGCATTTCTAACAAACCTATTAGAGAATAAAAGCCAGACAGGAATGCAGGCCATCCTTACTACTTGACTGCAACACCATAGGGGAAGCTTTATTAACAACACAGTGAAAGTAACCACTGAGCACAGACAGATCACCACATCTAACTTAGTGCTCATAAAAACCATTGTATAAGCCACTAGAGACACACATTAACCCGCCCGTACTTGGTCGGTGCAGGCAGGATGGCCTGGTAGTTGTAGTGCTGCTGCTGCTGGCTCAGGATCTGCAGCTGCAGGAAGAGCTGCTGCTGCTGGAGCAGGCGGGCGTAGTTGGAGTCCATCTGTGGCTCGTTCTTCTCACCTTTCTGATCCGGTGGAATGTACTGGTGGTATTTTAACTTCTTTACCCGGGGTTTGGGATCTTTGCACTTTTTGCTGCGGTGTTTGTCATTCGGATTCTTGGGATGGCTTTGCTGTTTTTTTGCGGGGGGAGGGGGAAAGTAGTTTAAGAGATGTCATTCTGTGAAACTGATTCTAATGTGCATCTCTCATTTGAAAATAAAAAGCAGTGTACCCTTGAAACTAATGTAGTTGTTGCCGGGTATAGTGGTGCATGCCTGTAATCCCAGCACTTAAAGCAGGAGGATTGCCATGAGTTCAGGGCCAGCCTGAACTACAAAGTGACACAAAGCATTTATATCCTTTTCAGTGCATTTATATTATACTGTATATAATATAATATATTATACCCTTTTCAGTGCATTTTGAGACAGTGCCTCCTTGTCTCAAAAAAAAAATGTACCTACTTTGGGAAGCAATCTACTAAATATATTTCAAAGATCCATAGGACATTTGCATACTTATTTTGACCAAGAAATCTCCTGCTGCATTTGTTCCCTTGGGGTACAGCATGATGCCCAGCCTAGATTATCTGTTCAAATTCAACAGCTATTTACTTTTGGCCTCCTGTGTGGACACACTGCTAATTGCTTACATGTATCATCTCTTATTCAAGAACAGGTTGTACAATAAATACACAACAAGGGAAAGATTAAGTATATTTCACTCTATGTAATATTTTTTTAAAAAACCTATTGAGACTCTGTAAAAACAGAAAAAAAATGCTTCCAATGAGAATAAAGCAGACTATAAAACTGTTTCCAAGGAAATAACATTTAAGTACTCAGTCATATGAGTTTCAACATTTTTTCAAAAAGACTACATTTTTAGTTTTAAAATTGTACACCATACATCCCTTGTCTTATGACTATGAAGCACATAATGTATTAGATAATTTCCACTTTTCAGTATTTACATAATAATATAACTTTATCTGAAAAAAAAAAAAAAAAAAAAAAAAAAAGCCATCCAAACTAGCATAACACATAGGAAATTATTCTTAAGCTTCTTTAGAAAACATACAAATTAATGAAAAAGATGAGAAGAATTAAATGTAGTTACTGACATTCAACAATGTTACTAATTATGTTACAGATGCTTCTATTCAAAGAATTAGAAAATTGTAAAAGAAAGGAAATCTTAAAACCTTCAAATCACCATAGCATGTAGACCAGAAATAAGATTTTTTGTACATCCTTCCTATGCACATATTACTGTTTAACATAATTGGGATGATGCCATACATACTTCTTAGAGATGTGCCTTTCTCCCCTTAATTTGGTATGTTGTGAATTTTTCCCTTATCATACACAAATGACTGTGAAACACAATTTTCTATGGCTGAGTTAGAAAACAGTTTATGGGCCAGTAAGTTGAGTCACAAGAACTGATTATGTGTATCTTTCCCCAACTCTGTATTCAGTGATGTCACATGGGTAGCTGGAAATTGGTCACAGTGGGAATATTTACACCATGGGAATTGGCAAAAGCAATAAAACGTCCTCTGACCGCAGACAAATTGTTACACATTTACCAGCACACCACTGGAATAACAATCCATTTAACTAGTACCATATTTTTTGAACACCCATAAATAAGGATTTGTAAAGAGTAAATGTATAATGGAGAGGATTTCTCCTGACTCTCAGACTTGACCACAGGACCTGATCTTCAAGTTCTAGGTTTACTGAGTATTGCAACTGCCTACTCCCACCTTCCTTTCTCTGACACATCACTGTTCCTGGGGACTAAATCCACACCCACAATCCAACATTTTGGTCTCTCATTTCTTTGACCCCATATCTTCTAAATATCTCATCCTCTCCCTTAGTCACTCACTGCTGTAGTTAATACCTAGATCTTATCATTCCCTGAATAGTACCTTCTCAATTCCTAGCATCCTAATCTGACAACTACCAACTCACTCCACCCAGGACACCATCTTCAGCATTTATTTGATGCCACTGAGACATATAGTTCATTTCTCTTACTACCTTTACATTGACCTTCACTTTACTCCTACATAACTATATCCCTGGGTCCACTCACATGCATTGCCCACCCTTTGCCAAATTCACCTGGCAAGACAATATGCTGGTTCTCTGTCTACTTCAGGGTTCCTTTACAGGGCCTCTATTGGCATTCTGAAGTGGGTAAGCCTTGTGGGGGGCTGTGCTGTGCATCATAGGATGTTCAGTAGTATCCTGGCCTTCTGCCACTAGGTGCCAGTAGCCATGCCCTTCTCTCACACTGCGACCATCAGGAATGTCTCCAGACACTGTCAAATATCCGTGGGATAAGGGTAATTACTCTTGTTCATCTATTTCATGCCTGTTTTCATATAACTAAAAGTGCTGCAGGAAAACAAAACCACGCAGAAATGTTTGTCTTTAAGTTTATTATCACTGATAAGCTCACCTTCAAGAGCTTATCAGTCTCACCTTGCCTTCCTATTACATTTTTTTAGTCCAGTTATTTTCCTACTCTTCTAGAATACCACCTCCTATCTTTCCTCCTGTCCTCAAGCCCTTAGTACCTCACTCCATGCTCACTGTCAACTGATAACCTGGCCTCCTAAACTCTGGGTAAATAAATGATGAGTGTAGAGCTTTTATACATCCCCAAGGGCCCGCCTATTCCTAAATGCTTGTAGGCAGCTTTCCTTCTGTGGCTGCAGATGAACTATTGGTCCAGCTGCCTCAGCCCAGCAACCCCTTCCTAAGCCAGAGTCCACATTTTCTCGCCCACACATGGTAACTGTTCTTGGAACCCTTGCCCCTCTCCTAGGTCCTCCCTATGAGCTCACCAACATCCTTTCTTGACCCCTGCATTGTAGTTGAGCTACAGACTCTTTTCTCGTGATCCTTTCCAACAGAGGTCATCAAAACAAGCTTTCTATGACGTCATCTCCAATTCTGTCTCTCTCCACTCTAACCAAGTTTTTGCCTTTAGTATTCAAGAGAGACTGCTTTTGGCAAGGAGTTTCTACGTTCATTCAACAGACCCACAGCAGCAATGATACATATGAACTCCCCCTCCTGGAAAGCCTCCTTCGGCTTCTGAGCCCTATTCTTCTACCATACTCGCTGCTTTTCCCCAGGCTTCTTTTCTGGTTCTTCTACCTTCTCAAAATGCTGACATGTCTACAAATTCAATTTTGTACTGCTTTTTTGCTACACAGACTGTAGGTAGTTTTACTGGATTTTGTGGCATTCAAGCCTGTGAATACAGGGATGACCTGTACATTTCTGTCCAATTCTGGAGTCCTCTCCTGAGCCTGGATCTTTCACCCAGCTGCCTCTAGGACATCCCCATTGAGTGTCTCCTGGGCACTTCTCACTGCTGGTATTCTCTTTCCAGTCACAGATGTTGGCAAATCCAACCTTTTAATTGCTTAGAAACAAAACTGTAACTGGTTCATGATGACTCCTTCACACAGAACATCTAACCTGTCAACAATGCTTCCCAGTTTATCCTTCAAAATGTAGCCAGCCACTTCCAAACCCTGTCCACAATGCCAAGGCTACCACTGTCCCCTGCAGTGAATGATACCTTTACCTGGTCTGTGCTTCTCCCTTTGCTCTTCTATTGTCTCTAGCACCAGCCCCAAACCTTCTACCACCTTCTCTTCTCAGTAGCAACAAGCCTAACTTCTCACAGGCTTGACATTCTCTGGTCACTGGTTGCTTCTGGCTGCATGGCTTACTTTTGATCTTTGGCCATCTCTGGTCAGGTCATACTGGCTTCCACATTCAGAGATGCCAAGTTTTCTCCCCATAGATGCCCTCACGGCTTGCACCTTCACCTCTATTGGATCTCCACCCAAAAAGTAGTTTGGTGACATATGCAGATGACCTATTTAAAACAGAAAGCGCCTCCCTTTGACTCTCCAGCAACTCCATCCTCATGTAACCCTTCACCATTCTACTGTGCTTTTTATCCCAAGGATGGGAATTTGTGATGTTCTGTTTGTTGCTTCATCTACTCCTATTACCCAGAACAGTGCCTGAGACAGCTCAAAGTATCTGTTATTTTGAATATAAGAATGATAAATGCATGTGTTGTTTAGAAATCACTGTAATAATGAGGCACTTTATATCTCACTATTGGAAAACATTCTTGTGTAAGCATACCCATGTAATCTCGTAATATTCTTAGTCAGTGTCATCTGCTTATTTTGTTATCAATAGTAAATTTTACTTCAGTCTTTTCAAACACTTATGTGCAATAACTTATATTCAAAATGAGGTTTGTGGGTTGGGGATATAGCTCAGCACCTGCCTAGCACGTGCAAGGTCCTGAGTTTGATCCCTGGTACCAGAGGTTTGAAAATAACTGCTGCCCATTGATGAAACAGCAGAAGCAGCCACAGGCAGGAAGGCACATGTTGCGAGAGGATACATACACACAACAGCCGGCACTCCTTAAGCTAAATCTTGCTGTGACTAGTGGCCTGCACATGTCTGTTTCTCTTGGTAAATGAGCACGCTAACTGGCTTTCCATATGGAAAAGGTGAAAGAATTATCTGCTTGATGATGTGCATCTCTCCTTTTTTATCTTGGCATAGTCCTACAAGTCCATACTCAATCCCTAAATTTCACATTGTTAAACAATGTTGCTTCCTGTAGAATGAAAGCCTCTTTAATGAAAGACACCAGCAAACAGCAGAAATCTAGAGAATGGGAGATGCAGGGAGAGTTTTTAGTGTCATCAGAGACAAGATGGTTGGCCTTTGGACATTCTTTTTGCCATTACTGGAGATGCTAGAATAGGAGGAAGAGCTGATTTTATTGGTACAGCTGCTACTTGCCACTCTTTAGAATTTCTGGCTCCAATGCTAAACAATGGAAGATGATGAAATATGCTGATATATGTCCTGAAGCCATGAACACCCAGTCACAATGACAGGGAACTTTCTCTCTAGGATAGCTGGGGACAAGGACAGCTCTAGTGGACAGACACAGGACAGGAATATGCATTGTGCTAATCAGAAGGAATTGCCTTTGCCTTCGAAGAGTGCTGTGAAAGGCAGCAAGCAAGTTAGATGAGAACTTGGGATGTGTGGGGTATTTCTGACCATGTCACTCCTTCACTTTGCTGGACCTCAGTCTCCATGTATGAACAGTGGTGAGAGAATATCTAACTCTCTATGTCCTTTTTTAGTTCTAAAGCTATGTATTCTGCTAGTTTTAGTGAAAGTCACCTCTGAAATGACTATAGAGTATAATCATTAGACACTGTTCAGTTTACTTTCTACATCCATTTCATTTAGAAGTTCTAAATATAATTTCAAGAAATTCAAAACAGTACTGTCTTTTAGAACTTTTCTTCTTCCTTGGGATTTATTCTGAATTATTTTGACCAAGCAAAATACAGGGAACAGTTCCAAGAAGTTGAAGCTTATCTGAGAATAATCCAAGCTTCATCTGGCTAAATCTGCTAAATCAAAAAACGTTTATTTCTATAAACCCTTCGAACTGTCATGTAATATTTGTGGAATATCAGTGAGCTTGATTCCGAGCATGAAGTCCAGAACTATGCTGGCATCACCCACAGTTGCTTGTGAGGTTCTTGGATCTCAAGTGCAGTGCTGAAGCAACTTGATCTTATTGTTTCCCCATTTCATGCAATGGTCTAAGAGCAGCAGAACTGTGTGCTGGTGACAGGAAGACTCCTCAAGCCTTGCTGCATAGCTCAGCAATTTTACTCAGACAAAACTCTGTACCCTTTTTTGGGGACTACAGGATGATAAGTCATGTGCTGAAGAATGCAATTTCAAACATAAAGCTTCCAGGACAGCAAGTTTTCCCTAGTTTAATTTTCAAGGCTTCAGGCTAAGAACCAGGTTGGGTAACTTAAACAAATCCCTCTGTCTTTGTCCCTAGGCTCAGACATTCACAAGTCAAGTCACACAATGCTGTACCTAGGGTACCCACCTTTACCAGCGCAGGGCTAGGCTTTGCTGAGGATACAGTGTTTGCAGGGAGGACAGGAGCTGTGGACCTTGTAGGAGGCTGGTCCAAAGTGGGAGGAGTTTTCAAGAATTCAGGAACTACTGGGGACACTGAAGTAAACTGGTGGAAGAAGCAAAAAAGGAAGGACTGTGAAATCAATGATGGCTAAAATAGAAAAACCAGAATTATAAGAGAATGACCTCATTTAAAAAAAGTCCACTAGAAAAAAACCAAAGGAAACAAAATATGCTATTGTGTCTGAGACCCAGATAATGGGCTAAAATGGTTTTCCTCAGTGGTGCCAATAATTTAGTCTTTACTCCTGTAACAATCAGTAGCTGGAGCTAAATAAGGTTAGATCTACTCAACTGCAGTGTTTTTTCAGAAATATGGTCAGAACCAACTGCTTTTGGCAGGAAAAAAAGTCTAAGACTTCTAAAATTGATAAAAAGAATACATGGTATTTATAAAGTTTCCTTACTAAATAGGTCACATTAACCTTGGCTAATTCAAACATGATATTTAGTTTTTGCTACAGAGCTGGATGAACCCTCTATTCTACACTCTGCTCCAACCCTGACTAGTGTTCTCATTAACCACAGCCCCCCATTTTGCGCAACAGGGGAAGTTGAAGAATACATTCTGGTATTCTTCAAGACTGACTTGTTTCACTGACGGTGCCACCTCCTTTAAAATGAGAAGCTAGGGGCTGGGGATTTAGCTCAGCAGCAAAAAGCGCCTGCCTGGCAAGCACAAGGTCGTGAGTTCGGTTCCCGGTACCGGAGAAAAACCAAAACCAAAAAAAAAAAAAATAAAAAAATAAAATGAGAAGCTATTTTCTTCCCAGGCTCTAATCAGCAATGACCAAATCTCAATTTGGAGTTATAGTTTAAGAAAGGAAGGTAGGTTTTAACAATTCTAATTAGTAACCTACTTTAAAGCATCCAATTATTGCAAACAGATATTACTATTATAATAAACCAATTGAATGTTGTATTTTTATTATTATTTGGATTAAATTATTACTAGCTTTCTCTTAAGGAAGAATGTCATTTTTTCACTTTCACTTCCCCAAACAACTTGCCAAATCATTATAGTAACAATCAAAGTCAGTTCTCTTGAAGGATTTGGGTTTTAAAATAGCAAACTATTTTTTCCTCCTCAAAATCTCAAAGGCTTATTAGCAGCAGCAAGAAACACAAAGCGTGGTGCATACAGTTACTCAGTAAATATTTACTTAATTGAAGAATGGACATTCCTGTGGCTTTATGCAGCCAGGTCACGGTCTCAGGCCCAGCCAAAATTCTAAGTGTCCAGCCCACAACTCACTGTCCATGCCAACTCTGTGTTCTCCCTGAGGTTCTTGATACTAGTTTCAGCTTTTAAGTAGTTTTTTATAAGTACTGACAGTAAAAAGACTGCATTTTTAAAAGATGGCTGTATTCAATGTCATTCCAAACAGAAGTGATGAGAAAGGACTCATCCAAGAGACTCAACTCCCATGTTTCAGGAAGATTTCTGTCCTCCAACAGCCCTGAGATGTCTGGTTCCTTGAATCTCTGACTAACCAAATTTCATGGATCAAGTAAGAGATGCTCACTTCTTCAGGGGATTTGATTTATGTTGTCTTCCTTTTACCTTGCATATTTTTTGGGTATGAGGATACTTATCTCTGTGTCTGTTTTCACAGAGGGAAAAAATATTCCTTGGGCATTGTATAACTGATATATGAAATAGAAATGAATATTTGCATTCTGAACTGTTTCTAACTGGGCAAGGTATTTTACCAGCACAGGCCTCAACAACTGATAGACAGCAATGATGAATTTGACAGAAAGGAGTAAGCATTTGCAATCTTAAAAAATATCCATAAGTATGGATGCAGTACCAACTGTAATGCCTGTATCACTAGGCCGTGCCTACTGACTCTTGCCTTGAGTACTGATGCTCACATCTTACGAGCTCTTTTTCAGTGTCATTGTGCTACCCAGAAAATCACAGACTCCGGGGTAACACAAGAGTAACTCAACTGAAATGCAGGGATTATTAACCTTTCCTAATCAGAAGATAAATTCTAATTATGAACAAATATCTAAATTCTTATTAATTTTGTTAGCCTTTTTAGTGTGCCTTTGGAAAGGTAAAAAAACAAACAAAACAACAACCCTCCTTGGGTGGTAGGCTCCTACTGGCTGAAGTTACAAAAGGAATCTAAATAACAGTAATTCTAAAATAACAGTATTTTTCGAAAAAGGATTAAGAATATTGAGGCCATAAAAGTTACAGTGGTACACAGTTCATAAACTTAATTCCATGATTCTGGTTGCAAATTGAATTGGACGAGAGCTGAATCAAATTCAATAGTTAGATTCAATGATGACCTTATGGGGAAACTGATTTGGTTCTTGTCCAATTTGTTTTGCAACCAGAAACATGGAAAGAATTATGTTCATGAATTAAGGTACCACTGTACTTATTTTATTCCACAGTAAATTGAGAAATATGTTAACAATTTTAAAAGAGTACTAGGTAAATATGTTTAAATTGTTACCAAGATATGACTTCACTTTACATACTATGTACCTTTTATACTCCTCTAAAAATTTAATTTCAAAGTGATTGAGAATTGTTTCCCCAGAGAAACAACAAGTGCAGACTTGACTTTGTCTTATTGGAATTGATTGCTGTTTCTACCACAGGTTATAGGCCTTTTTTTTTTTTTTTTATAATAGTACTAGGAACTGAACCTAGGACCTTTGCCCTGATTTATATCCCTAGTGCTTTTAATTTTTTTTGCTCTATTTTTGAGACAATTTAAATTTAAATAAATTTAAAATTTATTTTAAAAATAAAAGGAAAACATATTAACAAACAGACATCCATTTACAAAATAACATAAGAACAATACAAGCAATACAGAGTAACAGACAAAGTGGTAGGAAATTAACAATAGTTGTTGTATTATGTATTGGTATCTTTAAAGTGGTTTCTCAGGAAAACAAATAGAGACATGCACGATTGATCAAATAATCATTAACTGTTCCTTTCAGTAAAGCGATAGAAGTCAGTAGTACAACTATGTTAGCTACCCTGTATATACATACATACATAATTTGCCCTTCTTTCATTTCTGGTCTTGCTAAGTTGCCCAGGCTGGGTTTAAACTTGTGATCCTCCTGCCTCAGTCTCCCAGAGTGCCGGGATTACAGGTATCCACTACCATGCCTGGATGGTGTTGTTTAATTTTCATTGTAACACCATAACAAAGCCAGAAAAATGTTATTTATAGCAGAAATACCCATCACTAAACAAGACTCAAAAGAAGGCAACTTTTATTAGAAACTAATGTAAGGAAATTCTGCTACAAGCTGGGCATGGTGGTGCACCCTGTAATCTCAGAACTCTAGGAGGTTGAGGTAGAAGTGTTGCAAATTTGAGCGTAGCCTGGGAAACTTAGTGAGAACATGTCTGAAAACCAAAAAAGGGCTGGGGATTGTAGCTCAGTGCACAGGTTCTGGGCTCAAACCCCAGTACTGCTACAACTGGAACAATGAAGTTCTGCTACAACTGAACAATAAAAGAACAAATGTCTTAGCCAATTAAAGTCTGGTAATGTTGCAGGGGTCTGTATGGGTTTCTTACTTCTGCAGCCCATGGTCCACCTGACAGAGGTCAATTACTGTTCTCTGGTAAGCTCTTTATTTTAATTAGTCCTTTATGCAATCTTGAGGAACAGAAACTAAATATTTAAAAACAAAGATTTTTAAGTTATAGTTTTTAAAACTATAGTGGTGGGTGTGTTTTAAATTCAGGAGGCAACAGAGTTCTTGACTAAGAAGGCCACATGCAAATAAAAATTCAAAATGCAATTACTGTTTAAATATAGTTTCCATATTCAAAACTCTAAATAAATAAAATAATGAATGAGTTGAATACAAACCATGCTTTATATGTCTAACAGATGGATATTTTATGTAAAATTCCATCTTTGTTAAAATGTGTCACCTAGGACACATCATTTATTTCTATATATTTCATTTTTAAGGATAACTAGCTATTAAAATCCACAGGACATTCAGTCAGTAATCAATTACCTGATTAATAGTGAAGATTTGCTATTTTGACCATTTTTAAGTATATAGCATTATATACGTGTGTATACACACACACACATTTTTCTGCAAACATCACTATCATCTCCAGATGTTTTCATGGTCCCTAACAGAACTCTGTACCCATTAAACAATAGCTTCCTTTTCCCTTCTCTTAATCCCTAGCAACTATAATTCTGTTTTCTATTATTTTAACTCCTGTATCTCATATGTGGAATCATACAGTTTTGTCTTTTATTGATGGGTTATTTCACTTAGTATAATGTTCAAGATTCATTCATGTTGTTTTATGCTACAGAACTTCCATTTTAAAAGCTAAATTCCATTCTGCATATATAGAACATTTTGTTCATTCATTTGTCAATGGATAGTTGAGTTGCTTTCACCTTTTGACTACTGCTATGAACTTAAGTTTTCTGTATTATTTGGCAAGAGGTCATACACCTGAAAGTTATTTGATATAACAGTAACAGTCTCCTAAACTTGTCTCCCTGAAAATATGGAGTAGCTAATCAACAAGGTTCCTTTCAGTACTGCTAGGTTTTGGAAATTTACATCAATCCCATCACATCATGTTATAGTTCAACATGAGTGTGTTTATAGTAAGTTATTAATTGAAGGGTTTAAGAAGTTACTGAGAGAAGTGTCCAGATTGAAGGCATCTGGTATCACATATGGCTGGCTGCTCTTGATTTTCTATTTTCTGCTGTTCGAGTTGCTTCAGGGCAAAATAAATTGAGCTCCAATATGTGATATGTGTACCACTATTACTTTGATAAATTCCTTTCTAGCTGTACTTCGATCAGAGTAGAAAAGCGACAAATCCAAGCATAGTTTTAGCCTTATACAGACCACACAGAAATACATATTTCACAGACTTTTTCCCTAACATTTTAGGTTGCAAGAGAAGTGCTTGCAAAATTGGTTCTTTACCTAGGTTAATTCTTTTTGGGAAAGTGCGGAGACTTTTTCATATATGGATACTTTTCTGTAGAACCTAACCCTCAGGCAGCTAAGTGTTCTGAAAAAGAATTAAGGAGATTATCTGTCATAAAGCATTGTGGAATAAAGCAAGGCATCAAGAAATCTTGAGCCTAATTTTTTTCTGAGTTATCCATAGATATAACTTTTAAAGAACCTGAAAAAAATTCCTTGCACTGGCTTTAAGTTTTATATAGGACAAAGCATAAAGATATTGAACAGGTTAACTAGGAAAATGTGTTTAAGTCATACAATTAAACATGTAACACAAAATGATGACTAACCAATACATGGAAAAAGTTGATGCAGGTTAAACAAAAAAGCAAAATGAAATCTATGGCACAACTATCTGAAGTATGGCTGAGCAACCTTTGTTACCCTCTTATGACAAGTACACAAAGGCATGTAGAAATGTGAGGGTACCCTACCATTTTTACTGTACTTTACAAAAGGATCAGTCCTCATGCTTTGGAAATTAAAGTATCTAAACACAGATATACACTTGTCCTTCACTCTATCCAGTGTGGCAAGTGGTCTACAAGAACTAAATCCATAAAAATAATATTGAGTTTCTATTTTAAAGATTAAAAATTAATCTCAGCACCTAAAAGACAATTTATGCTTTTGTTACTCTTTTATTATCTTTGTTTATGAGGGACTATTTTAATAGTGATGAGACTGATCTTTTGAGGGGTTTAATTCTAAACTAGGCAAAAATAGTCTCTCATTCATTATACTAGTAAGTACTTGCTGTGACCTGGACCTGTGTATTCAGTGTGAAGTTGACTGAGATAACATGGGAAATCTTGGCTATCTAGGAGTTTAATGTCTAATGAGAAGCAATGTGTTAAGGTCCTTTCCCCTAGAGGGAAAAGTAGTTTTCCCTGAGAGTAGTTTTATTTAGATAAATACATTTTATATCCATCCAGTGCAATGCCTATAGCAATTCTATGAAGAACAAAAGTTGCCAAAATGAAACCTAATTATCACTTCTAGATGTTCAAAAATTTCAGAGACTTCACTGGCATTGTAAAATTTGCCTCTGCAATTGATTTTTAAAAATCCACCATGTAACATTATAAACCTACTTAAGGATTTCTTTTTTTCAACATCAAGATAACAGTTACCAAGACCATGTTTGAATTACATGAATAAAAGTATAATAAAAATCTGTCTGATTCCTTACTTATACAAGAATATTTAATATAAGGTAAGTTAATGAAGGACACACAATTTAGTATGTCCTCAAAAGGTATACAACAGAAATGATTTGGCAGGTAGAGCTATTCCTGACTCTGACATCTTTTCTTGACTGTCTGCATGCATGGGGATTGTTAACCTTCTCTAAAGTAAGTCTTTTGTCATCAGCCTAGTTGATGGATAAGAGGCAAACATCTATTTTTTTGGTGTGTATGTGTGTGCTAGGAATCGAACTCAGGACTTTGCTCTTGCCAGGCAGGCACTGTACTGCGGAGTTATATCCCCGGCCCCAAAAGGCAAACTTCTAAAGGTTTGTAGGCTTAGTGTGTGCGACACTGGCAACCAACAATCCACATTTATCCTTTAAGAAATAGTGCATACCCATTTTCCTTCAAAGAATTCTAGAATGTTGGCCTACTGGGTAGGACTACCTCTGGTTAACTAGAGACCAAGTTTCAAGAGCAAAGTAAAAAACATAAACAGTATGGGGAAATATAGGGAAAAGAAGAATGATAATCTCTTATGCAGGTAGAAGTGTCACGAACCCCTTAACACACAGATGGCTTAGGTGACAAAAATGCTGTGTTAATAAAAACTAAGGGCAAACTAAATAGCCATCTGAAATGCTGATCTACTCAGAGGGAAGGAGAGAACAAAGAACCCAAATTGATAGGTAGAACTTTTTAAAAAATGGTATTTACTTGCATACTTGGCATTCTTTTTATCCCTATTTTTAAAGCTCAAGGGAGACGAGGGGCACAGCAAATGTGAGAACACAGTAGGAGCTTGTTATAGTTTCTATCTAGATATCCCCCCCCCCCAAAGCCGTAAGTGGCCATAGGGCTTTTCTGGCTGAATCTACAGTGTGTGATTGCCTGGTTGTACAATGCTGCGATTAAAGGTGAATGATGGCTAGACTAGTCCTCTGACTGGACTGGCACCGCCCTAATCCCGGTAGACTGGATACCATATAAAGGACAGAAAGAGGCTTGTCTCCCTCTTCTCTTGCTGCTTTTGCTGTCTTCTGCCGCTATGAATGGCTGCCCCTCTGCCATGCCACCCTGACTTGGGGCCAGCTGATTATGGACTGAAATCTCTACAGACTGTGAGCCAAATAAACCTTTCCCCCTTTAACTTTGGGTGTCAAGGTATTTTGTCCCAGTAATGAAAGAAAATAATTAAGACAGAGCTGCTCTTCTTTGTTCTCTTTTACCTGTTCAGATCTCAGTGTGGGTTGGTCACTGACTTGCACCCCTTCTTCCAGACTAGGTTCCAGCAAAGCTGAGGAGCCACAGCCACTCCTTCCTATAATCTTGGACAGAAGTTTGAACTGTCACCATCTACTCTTTACTTCTGATGAGGCTGCAGTGCAAAGGCTTCTTTCTCAAGTGGAAGGACAGACACTTCTACACTTATGGTGCTTAATTAGTGTTTACTGAGCACCTTTCTGTATCTAAGACATCCACACATTCACTCTAGTTCTTATCCTTCACGAGCCAGAGTCCTTTTCCTTTTAGCTTCACATTTTAGTTGGACGGACAGAGACAACAAACAGTGTATTTTAGATCATGGTGATGAGAGCAAAGAAGAAAACATTGCTGAAAGACAGTTCCTAATGGATGTTCATGAGTCAGAAGAAATGGTGTAAGAAAATAACGCACTTTCTATGAAGCCAGGCTATCTCTTATGCAAGGGATAAAGCAAGTAATTTCAAATTTCCTTCCAACTCAAAAATTCTGCAATGATGGTTTAACAAGAACACTTGGAGCTGATCTGACACTCTCAGTAGTTCAGTAGTTTTTTTCTGTCTTCTTTTTGAGACAAGGTCTCACTATGTAGCTCATGCTGATTTTGAACTTGAGATCCTCTACCTCAGCCTCCCCAGGACTGAGATTACAGGCATGGGCCACCATGTCTGACAAGTAGTTAATAGTTTTGATTTTAAAATAACTAATTTAAGGATCAATCAACCACAAATGATATGTAGCATAGGAATTCTTATTAAACCACTAGAAATGTGAATACCTATTAAAAAGTATGACATAAATTTCCAATGTAACTACAAAAATATTCCTTAGATCCCTTTGAAAGCACTAGATTGAGTTAACACAATCTGACACATAATAAGTGCTCCATAAATATTTGCTAAACAAATGAAGTCAATCTCACCTGAAATCAAAGGGCTAATCCAAACATTCAAACCTTAAGGCTGGGGGTGCATACTTCCTAGCACGCACAAGGCCCTGGGTTCAATCCCATCATGGCAAAACAAACGAAAACCAAGACACATACTCAAATCTCCAAGGTTTTAAAGTAATGCTATTATGTATTTGTAAAGGTGGTGTTTGGGAAAATCTGTATTATTTCCTTTGAAGGCAATTAAGCGCATATCTTTGGCCTAAAAAGTCCCTTCATTAACTGGCAATGTAGCTGAAGAAATAATCTGGTAAGTGCCCAATAATATATTATATATATTTGTAAGAAGCATCTGAGAATACAATAGTGGTCTTATTGTGTGACCAAAAGTGAAAGACAGGAAATAGCTTTAGGCAACCAAAAGTAGGGAATCAGTTAAATACTACATCAGCTCAATTACAAATGATATTGATATATTCGTTCATAAAGAAAGCTATTAATGAATATTAAGGTATAATACAAGTTTTAAACAGAATTACTAGGTGACCCAGCAATTCGACTTCTAGGTGGAATTTAAAAAAAAAATAAAAACGTATGTCTACATAAAAACTTGTCCATATCATGGATGTGTCTTCTGAACATTATGTTAAATGAAAGAAGGCACTTATGAAAGACATGTTATATAATTCTACTTATATGCACTGCCTAACTAGGCAGGTCTATAGACACAGAAAGTACATTGATGGCTGCCCAGGCTTGGGAAGATGGGGCAATGAAGAGTGACTATTAATGGGATGGGGTTTCTTTTGAGGGTGATGAAAATATTCCAGCATTAGACAGTGGTGATAACTGCGTAACTCTGTGAATATACTAAAACCTATTCAACTGTATGCCTTAAAAGAGTAAATTTTCTCAGAAATAGAAAAACCCATACTAAAATTTATATGGAATCTCAAGGAGTTCTAAGCAGTTATAACCGTTTTGAAAAACAGGAACAAAGATGACACAATTACATTTCAAAACTTATTATAAAGTAATTAAAAGAGTATGGTACTGGCATTATGACAGACCTACAGATCAATGGAATAGGAAAGAAAGCTCAGAAATTAACCACCACATACAAGGGCAGATGGCCTTCAATAGGGGGTTGGGATCATTTGATGGGGAAAGGGAAGTCTCTTCACCAAATACTGCTTGGAAAAATGGAGATCCACACACAAAAAGCACAACACTGAACCTTTACCTCATATAAAATTGACTCAAATTATATATAAACCTAAGACCTAAAACTATGACATTAGATTTTGCAATGATTTTTTGGATGTGATACCAAGAACATAGATGACAAAAAGACAAACATGACCATATCCAACATCAAAACTATTAAAAAATACAACTGAAGACCAAAAAGGCAATGTATGGAATGGGAAAAACTCATATCTATGTAATATAATGGAATATTTAACATCATATAGTTATACATCTGACAAAGAGTCAATATCCAGAATATACAAAGCACTTCTGTACTTCAGCCAACAATAACCTGACTTTAAACGGGGGAAAAGGGCTTGAAAAGGAATTTCTTCCAAGATGACATAAAAATGACCAAACAGTATATGAAAGGATGTTTTTCAACACTAATCATCAGAGGAATGCAAATCAAAGCCATAATAAGTTATTATCCCAAGAATGGTTATGATTGAGAGAACTGAAAATAACCATTGTTGGGAAGACTGTAGAGGGGAAAATTTGAACCCAGGTACACTGCTGTTGGAGATTGTAAGATGGTACAACTGCTATAGAGAATGGTATGGCAGTCCCCCCCAAAAATTAAATGAAGAGCAGACATGGTGGCACATACTTGTAATTCCAGCTACTTGGGAGGCTGAGGCAGCAAGATTGCAAATTTGAAGACTGCCTGGGTAATTTAGCAAGACCCTGTTTCACAATTAGAAGGGCTGGGCAAGTAGCTCAGTGGAAGAGTATTTAGCTTGTATGCCCAAGGTCCTGGGTCAATTCTTAGTACTGCAAAAATAAAATTAAAGTCAAACAAAACCCAAAACGTGATCTGGTGATCCTACTTTTGAATATATTTCCAAAAAACTGAAAGCAGATATCTGCATACCCCTGTTCACAGTGCTATTATTTAATATAACTAAGAAATGGAAACTACATAACTGTCCATCAAAGGATGAATAAAAAATGTTTAGATATATGTATAGACACACATATACATATGCACATACACACCCACTCATTTATGGAATACTATTTGGCTTTAAAAAGGAGATCCTGTCACATGCTACATGAATGAATCTTGACACCACATTAAGTAAAACAAACCATTGCAATAAAAGACAAATACTATATGATTTCACTTTCATGAGGTATGTAGGGCAGTCACATTTATAGAAACAGAAAGTAGAATGATTGTACCAGTAGCAGGACAGAGAAATGGAGGAGTTGTTTAATGAGTATAAAATCTATAGAATTTCAATTTTCTTAGCTGAGAAAGTTGTGGAGATCTGCTGCACAACAATGTGAACTATACTTAACACTAGTGAACTATACAGATTTTCCTCCTTTAGTGACTTCCTGTTTAATGATGCTTGTACTACAACTTGCCAGGTTTTTTTGTTTTTTTTTTTGGTACAGTTCCATACATCTCGTTTATAGAGCCTCAATGTCCTTTTTTGGTACAGAACACCTTGTTCATATAGCACTGTAATTTTTGCTTATTGTATTGTATAGTACAGTAGTTTATGTTCTGTTACATATTACAGTACTGCATTTAGGAGTTATGTACATAAAAGCAAAGTCATCAAGTTGGAGTTTCCTTTGACCATTTCTTTGTTCTGAATAGTGCATACAATACAATATACAACTGTATACAGTATATAATACTATATACAATTTCTCGTTCAGCAACCCATTTACGTAATGACTTCAGTTGCAGGAATGTGACCAGTCCTTAAACAAGGAATGTCTACATTTAAAAATGACTGGATGGTAGAAAAAGGATGAATTTTGTGATATATAAAAGAATGCATCAAAAAAAGTTATGTGAGGATTTTGCAAAAATTATAAGCATAAAATTAAAATGTGTATATAAAAGCATAAATAATATATAAGAATGTACTGAAAAGTTTAAAAGTGGATTACAAGGGGCTGGGGATTTAGCTCAGTGGCAAAGCGCCTGCCTGGCAAGCGCAAGGTCGTGAGTTCGGTTCCCGGTACCGGAGAAAAACCAAAAAAACCAAAAACAAAAAAAAAAAATTAGCATACAAAGTCAAAGTAACTTATTGTTTTAAAGGTACAAAAGCAAAAAAGTATACACA
>NW_004955442.1:4587999-4666303 GCF_000276665.1 Chinchilla lanigera
TGGGGATTTAGCTCAGTGGCAAAGCGCCTGCCTGGCAAGCGCAAGGTCGTGAGTTCGGTTCCCGGTACCGGAGAAAAACCAAAAAAAAAAAAAACCAAAAAAAATAAAAGTGGATTACAGGTTAAAAAAACCCTATTTTTTGGCACTTTCGGATATTTTTCCTGCTGAAAATGTATTGCCTGATACAGTATATAAGAAAGGGCAGCTTTTCTATTTAGGGATCAAAACCAGAAAGAAAATACCTGGGCTGGAGTGTTTGTTGTCACAGGAGATGGCGATTCACTAACTTTTGGCTCACTTGGGGATGCCACTGACCCCTGAGACTCCTGGCTTGCAGGCTGGTCTGGAGACAAAGCGTCACTGCTGTCTTCATCAAATGAGAAATCGCCCTGAGTATGGGGATAGTCCTCCTTCCGAACGCCTGGAGAAAGAAATGACTATTAATTTATGCTGGCCTTGGAATACCAAACAATATGAAAAAGAAGAAACATTGCTCCCCATAAGAATTTTTTGTAAGAGACTCTTTTTTGTCTATGACTTATATTCTGAGTGACATTTGGCCCATGCTTTCATGATTATTATACACTGTGTAATAATTATTGCTATTTTCTAATTATTTTGGTATGAAATTCTGTTTTATTTTTTATTGATGTAAAAAGAGTATCTTATTTTTCTTTATTAATATCTACATGTATTACATTAAATTAAAATTCAATACAGTATACTTTCCAATAGAAGCACAGACCATTCAGTACCTATCACTAAGTGGGGATCATATCAAGCCTGTGGATCTAACTGGTAGTTGCAGAAAGTATAAGAGATGGTTACAATTTTAGCAATACCTGGAAAGCAAATGTAATCAGTAAAATCCAAAATGCGGGACATGCTAGAGGACAACAGAAGGAGGAAAACTTATCCAACAGATTAGATTAAGACCTTTCTTTCTTTTTTTTTTTGGCGAGACAAGGTCTCACTGTCTAGTTCAGGCTGGCCTTGAACTCACAGTGCTCCTCCTGCCTTAGCCTCTCAAGTGCTGGGATTACAGGCATGTGCCACCATGCCCAGCAGATTAAGATTTAAGAGACAAATTGGCTACAGCCAACATGGGAACTCTGCTTGGACACACCCAGAAGCCTAGCGTTAAAAAACATGAGGATAACACATGGATAGGATAACACTAGGATAACACATCACTGGCTATCCGTTGGTAAGTTCCCAATTCAAGTAACAAGCCCAGCTGGATTCACATCTTACCTTCACAGGGGCAATTACCATAACTGAAAGGAATTACAGTTGATTGCATGATTTAGGATTTGTGGATACAAACCGCCTAAGGTTTAAACTTCAAAGCAAAATATGAAGTCCCCAAGAGTAATAGAAAATAAAGAATAACTTTTCAAAACTGCTTGCTGAATAAGCAGTAGCATTTTTTCTCTGGTAAAACTTATGGGAGAAATAAAGAGAAAGAGTGGGCTGTAGGTGTAGATTAGGGTATAGAGTGTGTGCTTCGCATGCATAGGCCCATGGTTCAATTTCTAGCACCAAGGGGCAGGAGAAAAAAAAAAAAGAGATACTCATCAGTAACTAAGTATGAGACCAGCATGAGATGGACACATACTACCTTTCTTAAAGAATATGTTTATATCCATCTATTAACCCCTTTCCTGTACTAATGCTGAATAAACTATTTATCTTTCTAGAAGAAAATAGAAAAGATGAAAAGTTTGTAAAAATATTAAACAGAAACTCAACAGCACAATATAGTACTTTTACCTAGAAAATGTGATAATGAAATCAATACAACAAACTTAAACCTCAGACATAAAATGGGAATCTGTTAAATCGGTAGCAGATGCTGATCTTCTAATACATAATAAAATAACAGTGCCAATTACTGTGTTAATCAACTTTAATTAACCTGGAAAACAATATCCATGACTGGTGTTGGCCTTTTAATTAATTTTATATAAAATTATCTAAGTTTCTTTCTCCCAGAAGAGTGTCAATTTTTACTCTTGCCTATAATCGCTTCCTTTACACTGGAGTCCACAGGAAGGATATTCTTCTCCACCAGCTCCATAGGACCTGGTCTTTGAGCAATCTTTTCATTCAGATCATCAGCCAGTCGAGCTCGTTTCAGCTTCATCTGTGTAGCTTGCAGAGAAGGCTCTGCAAATGTTTCTAAAAGAGAAGGCATAGTTTTAATCATTACTTGAATTATCATTTGTATTTTATAAATGTTGTTTTAGCTAACTGAATTCAATTGGTTTAAACATATTTATGTTCTGAACATCTTTATTAAAAGAGAAAATGCTTAAGAATGCTCCAGTATACATTTTTGCACTTTTTATTTCTGGATAGCATTGTCTCTACATTATGGGGGCCTACAGACTTGTATTAACATGATTTAAGCTCAAAATGGCATAGTGCTATCATTTACTTATAGTAGGAGGATCAAATTCCGTTACTATTATTAGATATTGTGGATACATAAGATGAACAAGACGGAAGTGGCCTGTGACTTAAGAAGTTTACAGTTCTATGTTTACCTTCAATGGACAGTCAATTCCTAGAAAGGGAGGCACTACCTCTTAGGATATAAGCTTCTTTGCATGGGTCAAGTAGGAAGAGCTATAATCTATGGTATTCTTAGATTGATCCCTGTGTGTCTCAGGGTCAGTCATTATAATTAAGAATTTGGGTTTATTTCTGAATACATAGCTTTATGTCTATTAGGAATATCCAATTACATAGAAATTAATGTTTTATAGATGTATCAACTCATCTATTTAAAAATGTTGCTACAACAGATGAAAACTACTATAATCTCTTAACATTCATTTGCTTTACTCTGTCAATTATTTGTGTTTTTGGTAACTCTAACATTTTTTCTCTATTGTTATTTATAAATAATATTTACATTTGTTTAAAAATAATGATGTAGTGTCAACCCCAAACTCCAGTTGAAAGTTACTTGTTTCATAAATTATACAGAAAGTCTTTAATGAAATTCCCCCTAAGCAGTCTCAGGATTAAGTGATGTGCTGCGTTCTTCAGTTAGAAAGTGCTGGTTGGAGTTCAAGGCTCACTGCAAGCTCAAGGTTGCTAAGCTACTCTCCAGTACATATATGCAACTTCTCTCTCCACCAGAGGAGATGTATGCTTGCCAAAAGTCAATTGTCTACAAGGTAGTTTACATCCATTGTGAGTGCTATAGTCAATATATAATTTAGCTAAATGTTATGAGAAAATGCTAAATTAAAAAAATAAAATTATTGTTCCTTGGAAACTTTGAAAGATGTAATAAAGGTGAATCATTAAAAAATCAGGGTCAATGTAGTTCAGGCAATTAACAACTATAAAAGATTTGGGAGAAAGCTTGCAAAATCCAAGATGTTCAATTCCAACTACTTTTCCAAGCATCCCGTAAATTTTTATTGTACCATAAATGGAAGTTGTTGATGACGTACAATGGCCGTGCTCTATGTAGAACAAGTGATGTGAACTCCATCCATGAAAGTCTTCCCTCAAATGAAGGCCTGACCCCTGGGCTGGAATACTGGCCAATAAATGTGCATTTCTCTAAGTTAAAGTGTGAGCCCATCTCATTTGTATAATTTTTCTATACAACCAACTGCGGCTCTAATCTTGTAAGATAAAACACGCAACTATAGAGGAAGACGATATACGATATGAGGGGGAAAATTAAATCAGATGATCACCTCACGTTAATTTTCCAATGTTTGTGTTAGGACAGTCTTCTGTTTTTCTCCCATTAATAACACCCAAGTTATAACAGCACGTTTGGAAAGAAAATATTTCCAAAGTAAAGAAGTAGAGCTTAGGGACTAGAGATATAGCTCAGAGGCACAGTGCCTGCCTGGCAAGTGTGAGGTAGTGAGTTCAATTCCCGGTACCAAAAAAAAAAAAAAAAAAAAGGGAAGTAGAGCTTGACATGCTGGTATGTTTCTGTTCCTGGTCTTAATACCTCCTCACCTCCATGAGGCTGAAGCTGAATTTTGACTGTTTAACCTCAGAAAATAATTGAGACTCCTGCTTGCCAAACTGGGTTAATGTTAACATACAGATGGAATGATTTTAGGATATTTCAAAAATTAAAGGTGACACATTCTTATTTCAAAAATTGCAACTACAGAACAAATGTCCTAAAAATATTACTTACAGTTCATTCATATATACTGTTAGATCCTTAAATGTTGGTTACTCATTTCTTAAAAAAAAAAAAAAGCAAATATAATTCCTTTGATAGCTAAATATAATTACCTTGATTTTAATTATATTAACACAGCCTGTTAGAAGCTAAGTTAAAATAGCTGGCACTGTGATTACATAAACATCCTTATTTTTGCTATAAAAGGAGTCATTTACTGTGTTACTTACTCGTGAACTGCTTCTTTCAAGAATCACTTACTCCTGATAGCTGGCAGTTGCTCCACCCTAACACTGGAACTCTGAAAAAGCTTTTCTAGTTCAGTGGACATCTAAGAACAAAACTAAAGTGGAGAAAGGCACATACCTCTTTTACTGTCAGACCCTCGAGTGAGAAGGATGGGCACACAAGCATAGTTCTTCAGGTCAGAGGAGACCCCTACTTAGGGTCACAGACCAACAAACTTGGTACTTGAAACTTCTTTATACCACACCTTATTGTGGTGTTAGCCTATGCTTTTTCTGTATTACACTGGCCTGTTTACTTCCCTCCTCCCCCCAGAGAGCTTCTCAATGTCAGTAATTCATTGGTTTTGCACACTCATTATCTGTCTGCCACTAGAGCACAAGTTCCAGGAGGCAGGCAGCCACCTGTCTTGTTCACTGTTGGGTGTTGGTGTGCAGCATGCTGGCCAATGTATGAGCATCTCTAATAACAGTAATTCTGTCACCTCCTGAACATTTCACTTTTAGACATATTTGGCCTTTAGGATGATATTCCTCATGTTAAAGTACAATCTAATTTTCTATAAAATCAGCCTAGTTGCAATATTAATCCTAATCCTAATTCTATTATTAGGCCCAGAGAGAGCAGATTTTCCTTCTACCTGACAACTGTCTCTAAATGTTTAATAATTTTCCAAATTCTTCCTGAATCATCTCAAGGCTTAACACACAACTATCACAGGATCAATTTCCTAGTCTTGCTCAATAAATTACAGAAGCAAAACAATGAAAGAAAATGTAACTTTGGAAGTTTTTAATGGAGATGAAGAATGCTTTGTCTTTCCAGAGAAGAACATCCAGACCTGAGCCATGTGTTTAGTAAGAATGGAATGGGAACTGTTCCTCCCAGCCTCCCAAATGATGTGAGGTCACCCTCACTGGTAGGGGTGTCTACCATAACGATAAGATCAGGCTGGACTGTGGCAGAGGGGATGTTTGGTGTGGCCTTTTGTGCTGGGTAGACATAAATGAAGTCCAAGTAGTTGAAAAATCTATGATCAGACCTGCTGTTATTACATCCTCTGTGATTTAATGAATAGGACACATGCCCCTCACTGGTAAGGAAATGCTCTGGGCCAAAAATGTCTTTCCAGAACAGTATAAAAGAGGCACCTACAGTGCCAGCTGGTGGGGAACAGCTAGCCCATCAGTTGGTTACTTGGAGAATCAAAGCTTCCCCCAGATATCTAACCCAAGTAGTTTAGTGGTTTTTTTTTTTTTTTTTTTTTTTGGTACTGGGGAATCGAACTCAGGATCTTGCGCTTGTCAGGCATGTGCTTGTACTGCTGAGCTATATCCCCAGCCCAAGTATTTTAGTTTGTGTCTTCTGGTTGCTCCAATTTGAAGGGTGTCAGCTGGTGGGATAAAAAGTTATTAAAATAGGAATAATCAGAAATAGTGGACTCCTCACTTCTTTTCTTTAGAACACCAAAAATAAGCAGAAATAAAACTTTTACCTTCTAAAATGTGCATCCTGACAAGTTCAGAACGATCTGGTCGACTCCGAATCTTGTGTTTCAAGAAGTTTTCGGTCTTAAAAAAAGGGTAAAGAAATTCTTACCATAGTTATTTATGAGTATTGTGGTTTTAAATTTTTTTCAGGGTACTCCATTTAAATAAAGTATATTCCCCTTTTGTCATGTCTCTGACAGGGAGACTAGAAATTAAAACTGAGAAAAATTTATCCTATACATGATTTAAATTGCAACTTTCAAAATCTTATAGGAACATGACAGTATATGTGAGTATAAGTAAGCACTTTACAGACTTTTATTTAAAACATGTCAAAATAAAAAGAAAAGCTCATGGTTTTGAAGATGGCGTTTAAATAAATATAGAATTTCATCATTTAAATATCTAATATAGTTTAGGTCAAAAAAATCCACTTAGATAACAAATATTGTAAGACTCTAACAAATCATTATTGCATTCTGGGGAATTTCGTTTGTTTTTTGAGACAGGGTCTCACTCTGTAGTTTAGGTTGGTCCTAGGTAGGTGGCTTGGCCATGAACTTGTGGCAATCCTCCTGCCTCAGTCGTCCAAGTGCTGGGGTTATAGGCATGCGCCACTACACTTGGCTATTCTGGGGAAATTTTCAACCTGAATGATAGAAATTATCCTCCCTCAAAACAAAAGAGAATGAATGTGCATTCATGAATGGTACTTTTAGAAAAAAATAATAAGCACCAATGTGGTGAGCAACTACGATGGAGCCATCTCAAAAAGCAAAGTGGAACAATGTTCTCTGACTCAGCTCAATCTCCTCCCCTTAGTCAAATGTGCAGGTAGCACAGACCAAGCAGGGGAATCTCCTAAGGATCATGTGGCTGTCCCTCTATGGGGCAACAAATGACAACATTATTCTCATTATGTCTCTAAAAACTGTTGTACCCTGAGAGCAAGAAAGGGAAGAAGTATGATTTGTCCATTATTTTTACAAAACTAGTAACTGGTTTTAAAAAAACAAAATTTAAATGTCATGTATTTTCTATAAACCTTTAAGATAAAACTGCCCCAGAATATATGTTCTTTATACTGTGTGCCTTGAAGACACATTACATTATCTCTATTAATGTATTTAGGAATTAAGACTGCTACTTGTCCACAGGTACTTTAGAATAAAGCAGAAAAGCAAAGCATTTAAAGTGAAATTCTTACTCTGGCTCGTTCCAAGCTTTTTATCTGTTCATGGAATGCCGCTGGGCTCTTCAAAGCTGTGAGAAGAAAATGAATTGTTTCCACAGTATAAATAAAGGAGTTCAACAGTATAAAATAAGGAGTTATCAACTGTGTTGATAATACTCTTAGTGCACATCTGTAGTTCCATTTATTTCTTTAGCAGATGTGTAAAATTTGAAACCTTAAATGTTACAACAGAATTAAACTTATGTAGTTCACGAATAAAACAAGTGAACATTTACACTGGGAACTGAATATATATGCAATGCAAGCATTAGATCAGATTATTTTTCACCACTACTAGAACAAATTTTCATTGCCCAAGAAAATGTCTGATTCCTTGATAGGTATTTGCTATTAATGGCCATATAAGACACTGGAAAAAGTCTAAATATCCTCAAAAGTAACCTATACTTGAACACAAGGACACGTAGCACTCCACGTCTAAGAGATCTGAGGTACCATTTATTCAGAACCCACAGTGTCAGGGACAGGCATAATTTATTGCAGTTAGTCTTCACAACAACCTTGCAAGATTAGAGTTAGCCCTAGGCTAGATGAAAGGTCAAAGATAGTGAGTGAATTCTCGAGGTCATATAGTTAGATGGTGGTCAAAGGGGGATTTAAGTCCAGGATTTTGTATTTGAGAGGTTTATGTTCTTTTTAGGATACAACGTAATTAACTCTCAAGACACAGTGGCTCTAAAACTGCCAGTGTATTAAATATCCTGGAATCTCAACAGGAAGGTAAATAGTAAAATACGACCTATTATAGAATTTTTATTATCATGCAAAATCTGTTTTGTATGTCTGCCATTGCCTGATAACAACCTGCATGTATAACCATGGATAAGTGAGTGGATGGGATATACTGTAGGACTAAAATTCCTTGGGCTTGTCAGACTTGACCAATCAGCCTGCAAACATTTTCAGCCCTGATAACTGAAGTACTCTAGGGAACCTCACGAACCCAGCCCAGCAAGGTTTGGGTAGAGACCAGCTCTCAAGAACAGTGGTGTACTAAATATCAAAACTTGATCCTGATTGAATGATTGGTTCACAGAGATCAGTGTGGCGAGGAAATGAGGCAGATTATCAAAGCTGTTTTTAACTACTCCAATATTTGATTTAAAATATTTAGGAACCCCATTAACAGCAGTACAGAAAAAAGCTGTACTGGGGAAAATAAACCTACTGCAGAGAAAAATAATTTCTCACTTATCATAAACCATTACATGATTTATAGGCTAGCTTCTAATGAGTTGTAAGACTGGGAAGCATAAATTCATTTTATAATTTCTTTCTAATGGTATAAAGCAAAGTAAGTTAACTCTTGGAAAAATTAATTTTTGGATAAAACCCAGATAAATAATCCTATAGCCCACATAAAATAATCATTCTCCTGTAAAATATAAAAATCTTCCAGAGATGATGATTAAAGGTAAAGAAACAACTCAGACAAATATTCTAAAATTAATCAACTCAAAACTCTCTTGAAAAGAATGAATCCTAGAGATACTTAGGAACTAACTATACTTGGATCAGAAAGATATTATTAATTATAAATAGAATGCTTACTAGTCTTACAACTGAGATTTATTTAATTATATAAACCATAGTATAGCACCAAAGAGAAATTAATGTGAATTAAGTAAATTTAAGTAGGACAAGGTTGTGAATTTTACCAGGTTAATTTTACACATCTAATCTCAGCTCCATTAGTAGAGTGGTTACTTCAATTATTTTAAAACTAAAACAAATAGTAAAGTTTGGGTAAGAATTTTTAGTGTCTTAACAATGTTGTTTGTATAACATAAAATTCAAAACTACTTTTTAGACTGCATACAACAGGTTTTTACAATGTATTCTACATGACTTTCTTAGGGTGACATTGGTGATGCCAGACATTCCTGATAATTCAGTTGGTAACTATGATGACTGGAGGGAGGATAAGTTGGGTACATGGTCTCCTTGGACATGACCATCTTGCTATAGCTCCCCAGGGATGACAGTGATGTGGCAGTCTTACGTGGCATGATGCCCTGGTCCACTAGTTGTTCTCTTGTCCTCCTTTGTTGCAGCCTTAGCTGGAGCACTGTGGAAAGAAAATAATCACCATAGGAATTACATATTGAATTATTACATTACCCGGTATTTCTGCTCGTAGGTGGAATTTCAAGAAAAACAAACAAAAAAATATGAACACATAAAAACTTGTCCATCCATGTTCATAGCAGCATTATTCAGAATAGTCAAATGTCCCTCAACAATCAAAATATGGTTTTGTACCAGTTGCAGAGAGGACACTGTTAAGCCTTATTAAAAATTATTTCATAATCAAACAAGAATAATATTACCCGGCACCATCCAACTTCAAAAAGAAAACTATTTTGTGATTATGTCTGTTGGGTGAACTCTAAAGTTTACTCAGTGTAGTATTTTGTTTAGTTAATAATCTTAATTTGATGACTAAAGCTAAGTATTTTCTATTTAAATGCATTCACATGGTACCCAGCAAATAAACAGAAATAAACAATTTCACTCATAGAAAAAGAAATGTGAGGTTCCTGACATTCTTTAGTTTTTTTTTTTTTTAAATGGTTGAGAGCAAAAATTTATTTTAAAGAAAGACTGACTTGTTTGGAGGCATTTACCCTACCGTGAATCCCTTCTATCCCCACTCAATCCTGGGGAATAAACCCAGGGCCTTTGCCCTGAACTACATCCCCCACCCATTTTATTTTTTGAGACAAGGTCTCACTAGGTTAAATTCCCCAAGGTGGGCTTGAACTTGGAATCTTTCTGCCTCGGCTTCTCAGAGTGCTGGCATTACAGATATGTGCCACTATGCCTGGCTTCCATCAGAAATAAGTTTTAAGTGACTTTATTGAAGCCTAACTTCATAAAAATCAGACCTATAAATATTACTAATGACCCGAAGGGAAATTTCCAAATTAAGAATTTAAGTTTAGCAATTTATGTACAAACATAATATTGTATCTTATTCTGAAAGTTCTAAGAAATCAACTGACACATTATTTTAATAAAACAAAATAAATTATTAGAACTGGTAGAGAACAAGATAATACATTATGTAATGAAATGTGGGCAGTTTGCCAAATCTAACCCGAACATTTTTTTCTAGAATTGTCAAGCAGATTCATTTTATAGCAAATGTATTTCTCACCTGGAAAATAAGCCTATTTTTAAAAAGAGGAATGCATGAAGTGACGTTGAAGAATATTTTTCCTGATTAGCCTTACATTCAATTTTTTTTTTTCCTGGCACCATAAATTGAACTCACGACCTTGCACTTGCCAGGCAGGCGCTGTGCCGCTGAGCTAAATCCCCAGCCCCCTTACATTCAATTTTAAGCTTCCATTTTCACTTGTTTCACACTACAGATGGAAACCAAGTTAGGATGATTAAGGCTTGGTTTAAGGATTGCTGACATGCAAAAATGACGGACAGACAAACAAAAATCCCCCAAAGCATATGTGCTTTTTAAGTGGTGGGGAGAAAAGACTGTATTTCCTCAGGAGGAGGTGATGGGAGAACCAGGGCTGGCTCAAAGTGCAGTCTGTATGGTCGGTGTCTCCGGCTTAGAGTAGAATCTGAAGGTACAGGGACCATGGCCCTGACAGCTTTGCTATGCTTAGCCTTGTGCTGACTGCAGGGCAGAGCACAGTCTGAGATACACTTCAAAAAAAGCCTGAACTGTAAAATGACTTTTACAAGCATTTTCTTATTTTGACTAGATGTGAATGTCATCCTTTACTGAATAGAGAAATGTGATTTTTTTTTTTTTTTTTGGCTTTTGTTTAGGGGTCACAGGATCATAAAGCTTTACTGCTATCTCATTTAGAATTGAAGCACCTGATGTAAGATTCTATTACCAAAGCAAAACAAAAGTTGGACAAGTTTAAGTAGAACATACATATTTCTGACTTTAAATGTTTTGTGAGATTTTCAGTTAGCTGTGTGCTAACAAAGATCTTCTCCTAGATACAAAAAGTTTATTGAGGATAGTATGTACCAAGAGCGGAAAAAAAAACAAGACTTGTGGATGTGACAGCACCCAAGTGCCTGCCTTCTCTAACATTCTTCTATGAATACTAAAGTTTATCCTGGATGGCATTTAAGATGTTCATGCATAGGAAGCAGAATCCCAAGGAAAGGAACATGAGAAAAGGTAAGTGTTGGAACGATTCCTCAGCTCAGAAGCTGGCACTGTGGAGCATGGAGTCCCTGCCTGTGGAGAAGATCCAATACAATAGCTTTCTTTTCTCTAGGGGGACCCTGAAACAAAGGTGTCAAAAGAAAGGATAACAGAAACATCAACAGTCACTATTTTTGATTTAAAACAAACAAAAATAAACTCCCTAACCCCAAGACAAACGTACCAAGCACAGTACATTTTTGGGTGGCTGGCATAACTGAATGATGTACACATTTGCAAACCAGCACTGATGACAACAACTTGTTAAGGCTGGAAGTACTGGTCATTTCAAGAGCCTTCCTGTACCAGAAGAGCAGTTCTTTCGCTATGCACTGATGGTTGGAAATCATGCTCATGCTGGTGTGGGAAGGTATCCGCTACCATAAGAACACATCTCTGTCTTCTTTCTAGTCCCAATGCTTCTGACACCAAATGTATGTGTGTTTCCCCTATATCAATTCATTTTCCAACTAAGTACATATGGTTAGGGTGAGACTCACAAGACTGCCCCCATTTCAAACAACACTCTAGTCTAGGCCACTCATGCTACAATTTGGGGGGTTTCTTTAACACACTCCTCAGGTTCTAGAATTACAGTTCGGCAGCAACAAAATGGAAGAGATGTACAGGGCAAGGTAGGGAAAAGGGACATAGAATTCACACAACCTCCTCAGTCATACCATCCTTCTTTTGACCTTGCTTCTGCCCTGAAGATCTCTAGAGACCTCCAATTACCTGGCATCTCTTAGCATACCAAAACACTCTTATCATTCTGTAGATTCCAAGAATCTTAGAAAGAAGCTCTCATGTCTGGAATTAAGATAAAATATAACCAAAGATGCCTCTATCACCTCTGTTACTTAGGAAATCACAAGGGTTTTAGGAGCTCCATGCCAGCAAGCAGAGACAAAGACAATACACATTTCCTCTTAGATCACAATGTCACAGACACTAATCACTGACTGTTAAAAAAAAATGGAAATCGTTTGCATTTTCCACCCAATTTTCTATGTTGTCAAACAATCCTAGTTATGCCATTTTCTCAAAATTACCTGTACAACTTTCCAAGAACATCACACTGCAAATATTACTTAAAAAACAGTTGCAGGGGGGCTGGGGATTTAGCTCAGCAGCACAGCGCCAGCCTGGCAAGTGCAAGGTCATGAGTTCAATTCCTGGTACCGGAAACAACAACAACAACACAACAACAACAAAAAGTTGCAATCAGCAGCTGCCGCTCCCCACAAACCACACATTGGCGTGTTTATAGCATACCTATATAGTGTCTGCAGATGATTTTATATGGGGTGTTGCATGGAATGCAAACCCATGGGAAAGAGCAGCAACACCTGTGAGTAGAAGATCAGGTTTTAAACAAAGACAATGAAAGGAATGTGAGTGGAGGAAGGCAGACTTATAAGTACTGGCCATGTGGTTAGGTCTGCTGAGGACACATCTTTTTCCCTTTTCCTCTACACAAACAAGGTAAACAATAATGAACACATTACATTGATTATGAGGTACAATGTCCTAACAAGAGACCCAGGTACATTCGGGATGTAGTTCAATGACAGAGCACTTGCCTAGCATGTGTGAGGTCCTGGTTCAACCACCAGCGCAAGAGAAGGGGAGGATGGAGAGAAGGGGAAACAAAGTGAGGAGGGAGGGAAAGAGGAAGACAGAGACAGAGAGAGATAGAGAGACACAGACAGAGACAGAGGTGCGGGGACACACACACACACACACACAACACAGACACAGAAAGTACATTACCACTTATGATCAATTTTCAAACACTATTATAAGCCAGGCATAGTGGTGCCTGCTCATAATCTCAACTACTCAAGAGGGTGAAGCCAACCTGGGCAATAGAGCAAGAACCAATTTTAAAACAAAACAATCGGGTGTGTTGATGCACGCTCATAATCCCCTCACTTGGGAGGCTGATGCAGGAAAACTGTCAGGAGTTCGAGGCCAGCCTGGCCTACATAGTGAGTCAAAGGCCAGCCTTAACTACATAGCAAGACCCTGTCTCAAAAAACCAAACCAACCAAACCAAACCAAACACAATTATAGTATTTGTTCATATCAAACACAATCTGTCACTCAAAACTTGACAAAGGCTAGTCTGAGAACTACTATTTTAAAAAGTGCCAGTAAAAAAGTACAGGCTTATAACTTTAGAAAGTATAAATTTCCTTTCTTCTATAAAAAAATAGTTGTAATAAATAACATCAGATAGCTGCACCTTACAGGCACAACTTGAATGACAGAGATAACTTAACGATCTTCTAGCACTAGAAGATGGAAGTTGGAGAGAATTTGTTGGCACTTGTCCAGTACTGTGAAGTAGATACAGGGCCCTGAAAATAGAGGCCCCAACTCTTTTAATGATCAGAGACATTCATAGCTGTGGGCTCAAATTATCAAGCAGGCCTCTTCCCTCCCTCCCTTTGCAGCCCCCACACTCACCTTAGGGTGCTTCCATCCCTATGGAGGGAGAGAAGACTCAGAATACTGAATGTTACTAGCACAGCTATAGTTCTTCAGAGCACTGATTATGCTGGGATGCTGGCTGATCTCTGGAAAACTTGACACACACTGTATGTGCTGACAAGATTTCACTTCTGCAGCCACAAACTGAGGACTAGATAGTGGTCCAACTCCCTGTCCTATGGTGGTGGTGGCACAGTTGCTTGAGAAGCCAGTCTCCCTGGCAATGGCCTCATGTATGAAAACTGCACCTGAGAGCCTTTTCCTCCCGTGCCTTGCTGAGTGGATGAATAACTGTGCTACTGGGCTTACTGGGCTAATGACACCATAGCCTTCAAGCTATCACAAGTCAACTGACATTCAGTTATCTTCTGTAGCATTTTAGAAATAACTTCATGCAACAAAAGAACGCATGTGATGCTAGAATTCACAGGGAAAAACAGCCCAGAACACTCAGTCACTGAATGTTGACATCTTACAGAAAAGAAAGGATATAATTAATGAAGAGACATAAAATTCAACTTATAATTATGTACTTCCAGGTGATAAAACTCACAAGAGGCATGCAAAGGACATCCATCACTGGATGGAAAGGAGGGAATAAACCCATTTGTGCTTGGAAGTATCACATCTTTCTTAGCTAGCCCCAACTCTTTTTTAATTAAAAAAACTCAAACACTGGGGCTGGGGTTTTAGCTCAGCGGCACAGTGCCTGCCTGTAAAGCGTGAGGTTGTGAGTCTGATTCCTGGTACTGGAAAACAAAAAAAACAAAAAAACCCAAAAAACCCCTCAAACATTGTAACAGTGATATATATGCTCAATACCCAAAATAAGTAAATAGAAAAATGGAGGAGAAACTAAAAAAACTTCTGACAATATCACCCAGAGACACAACTGCTGTGACCATACTAATACATTTCTTCTTTCATCTAAGCATAATTTTTGCTTCTCTGCTTCTACACACTATAATCACATTCTACATACAATGATAAACATTATTTTAATGGTTACATAAAATATTCTGGTGGGTGGTCATGCCATAGTTCACTCAATGTCCTCCACTCACCACTTAGTTTTCAGTTTTTATAACTATAAATAAAACTTGTGGGATTTTGTGTATGAAGTTTATTAATCCTTATTTCCAGTTATTTTCTAGGTTTAAATTAATAAATGGAAGAATGCCTCTACGAGATGAATATTAGGTATTATCATTAAGTAATGAGACTAATTTCTTTGTATACAAACCATCTTCTTTTGAAATTATGATAGCTGTGTGAGATCACAGAGACAGATGACCATTTCATTTAGAGAAAAAATTTAATTATTGAATTTTTCCAAGGTGATATGTTTTATTATCTCTTAGGGCTAACAGTCATGGATTCCTATTACATGTCAACAAGGAGAAAAATGTACACAATTTTGAAAATTTTACTGAGTGCCTATTCTTTGTTGTCAAAAGTGTTGAACTTGTTCTATTTTTATACAAGCAAAAATTTGATTTTAATCATTTCAAAAAAGGTAGCTCATCTAATGGTAAACTGGAAAAAGGATTCTTAATATCACAAAGAATTTACTTTACCCTGCTCTTTAAATGGTTTAAAGTGACAAAATTTTAAGATTAGCTTCCAAAGTAAAATATCTAAAATACAGTAATTTCTATGGTGTAATTCTTAAAACCTAATTCAATAATTTTAGCTGCTTTTTGAACCAAACTGATATACATATTCTTTTCTGTTTCTATTAGTGCAGTGTTTGAAATGTTTCCTTAATATAAGGTAGTGTTTTTCACTCTACAGACACATCATGCAGGGTATTAGTAACAGAGAGCAGACAGCAGTTTAGCAAGCCAAAACAAAGCAAATCTTTGGCCCAGGGAGTTGCTAGGGGGACATGTGAGGATTGTATATTACAAAAACAAGGCAGAAATGACACTTTCTGGGAAACAGAATGGCAGACAGCCATGGTCTTGGAAATACTCTATGAATAGCTAGAGTTAAACAATGGAGTATGAGTGTGGGGTGAGGAGGGGACAGACATAAACAGCTCTATGTAAGAGAGAGGCTGCAACTGTATATTATCTAATTACAAATGGATAGGATAAATTGCAGAACCAAGTCGCAGAGATTTGGGAAGATTTGAACTGTAGACTTTCAGGTTCCACAGCCTGGTTTTTTATAACAGGGAAAAAAAAAGCCAAGAACCTCAGCCGTTAGGTAAAGGCTGGGTGAACCAGAGGCAAACATATAGATGGAAAACAACACAGTACTCTAGAATGACTTTGTAAGAATTCTGAAGTCACTGCTAGGCAATAAACAGATTCTGGTTTCAGTTTTTTGTTTTTTCAAACAGATGTTTGAATCATTAAGAGAATAATAAAGTTGTTGGGAGTCTGGTAAAATTTTATTATGTGTTGTTTAAATAGGATTAAGTGAGGGGCCTGATTCTATCAAAACAAGACAATTTAGAAGGGCCAACATCCTCATATAATCTTTGGGGTTGGGTACAGGATGGATACGTTAACCTCTGTTCAGTCCTTGCTTTGGAGTTTTATCATGTAGCAGTTCAGTGGTCAGACTAACAATTATAATTGTTTTATCATTTATGCATACATCACATATTGAATAAATTATAGGTTGAATGGAAAAAGGACTGAGGAAGTACTTTTACTTTTCTCCAAAAGTATTTTTTGTTTTTATTTTTTAACTAGTACACGTTTGCAGTACATAATGATTACAATCCTTGTGGGAAGGTAGTACATGTACATAACACATTTTAATTCTTATCCTCTTTCCTTCCCTTTCCTCCATCTCTTGGTATTCTTCCCTTTTGCAATAGACCTATCCCTCTTTTTCCTATTATCTATTTTTATTTTACCCTTTATTTATATTTTAGCTTTCCCATTTAAGAGAAACCAATGCAATACTTAAGCTTCTGTGTCTAATTCATTTCATTTAACATTATGGTCTCAAGTTGCATCTATTTTCCTACAAAGGATTCAAGTTAGTCCAAAAGAGTTAAAATAAATATTTAAAATGGTGGTAGCTGTTATTATTGTTGTTATTCTCCTATTACTTTAGGCACTTAGTGAAGAGAACCACCTCCCCCAAACATAAAACCATAATGATTAAAAAAAATCCACAGAGATTTAGGGTACTATAATTCCTTGCTATGAATAACTCATTTGTACTCAAAGGGGAAAAAGTTACACTCTGAAGGGCTTCCTTCTGAGCCTGGACACTAAAACAGATCACTGTACTGTTAATTTCCCAATTTAAGAAGCCAGGTTTTATTTTAAAAATTCTTATTTGTTAAAATAAACATATATATGCACATAAAAAGATTAGATGGAAAGGAAGGGGAGAGGAGAAGGACAAGTAAAAAGAATTAAGATGTATTATGGACATGTACCAAATCTTCATGATGGATGTAATCAATATGTACCACAAACATGTACTACTAAAAATAAATATTTAAAAAAACCAGAAAGCTAACAATTAAAAGCCCACTTATGGGTCAAAAATAAGATACGACAAAGGCAGCCAGAAGACGCTGCAAAAGAGGCAGAAGAGCCAGGAGGGTGTCTGTAAAAGTGTTTGTTGAAAAGAGCTTGACCAATTGGGTCATATGTTGCTGTTTTAATACACAGAGGAGCTGCTTTTGTGAGTGATGGGTGATTTCAGACTGGGAAAGAATAGGGAGTAAAGGACAGGAAGGTGTGTGAGTGCAGTTAATGGAAGCATGCTTCTACGATGCTGTCCATGAAGGCAGTGGAGAAAGAGAAGCTTAAAAATGTCCAATTTCAAGTAGAAGCTTCTTCAGCAAGTTCATACCTAAGGAAGAGCAAGAGAGGGAAACAATGAGAATGAGTATGAATGAGAGAGAGAGGACAGCAAGATAGCAGATTCCTGGAGGGCTGTGGGGAGGGGATTCAGCAACCCAAAGACACCTTTTATTAGGAGATGCTGTATTCTCACAGGAAGGCCCTGAGGACTGTGCATTGTTGCAGGAGTCTCATGGCTTTAGTCTGGGACATCTAGGGAGTTTCCTGATGATGGGTTTTATTTTCTCAGAGAAAGAAAGAAAGGTCATCTGCCAGAAGTAAAATCGGGCAAGGGAGGCTAGTAAAGGGGATCTGAGGTACTCAGAGCAGAATATGAAAAGCAAAGAAACATTGTAATTTATTATGTAAATGATCCAACCCAAAAGGCAATAACCTGAGGGAAGAGATGTGGTCAGGAAACCAGCAAGTCATTCATTAGTTCATTTTTATCAGAGAAAAAGACCCCAAGATATAAAATTAGAATATTTGGCAGGTCTTGCTATAGCTCATTACATAAAATTTTAGTTAAGGATAATTATAGCCCAGCAACTCCATTCCTAAGTGAAATGCAGAGAACTGAAAACAGGTACTCAAACAAATACATGCACACACAAGTTCAAAGCAACACTATCCACAAGAGCCAACTGATGGACACAGCCCAAATGTCACCCACAGATGAATGGAAAATTTGTGGTCTAGGCATACAACAGAGTATTATTCAGACATACAAAGGAGTTAGGTGTTGATACATACTAAATGTGGATAAACCTGGAAAACACTGGGCTAAGGAAAAGCCAGACCCAAAAGGTCACATATTATATCATTCCATTTATACGAAATACTGAGAAGACTATGGAAATCCAGAGATGAGAGTGAAGACTGGTGACTGCCAGGGACAGGGGGTAAAGGCACACGGGAACAACTGTGTTAATGGCTGTGGGGTTTTCTTTCGGGGTGATAAAATGTTTTGGCACAAGAAGGTGGTTGTGAATTTTGTGAACTTACAAAATGCCACTGAACTGTTCACTTTAAAATGGTTAATCTTATGTGAATTTCATCTCAATAAATTAAAGAAAAAGAATAGTACAACAGACTTTCAGAGACTAATTTCTCACTAATCAAACTTTCAATTTTCTACCCACCCATACTTGGCCTCATCTCATAAACAGAATCCTATTAACCATTAATGGTGACTTGATCTTTTAATGATTTGATAACTACAACAACAGCTATGTATTTCCCATCACATTGAATTCTAGGTGGGTTTTATTTTCCTAGAAATAGATCTCTTCCTTACGTGTCTAGCATCTTTCACAATGCTTACCATATACAGATGCTCAAAAACACATTTTACTCATTTCATGTGGTGAAGTTAGAGTATATAGAACTGAGTTACAGTTTTTTAAGAAAGAGAATACAATGCCACATATAAGAATAAATTACTAAAATGACTTTCCCTGGGCAAGAAATTATCATGGGGCAAACCAATACTGTTTCATTGTGTGAATTTGGGGTCTGAGGTTATTTTTGAATTAGTGTTGGTGGTAGGAATAGAAGACAAAGTGTAATTAGGTTGTTTTGGAGGATAAAAGAAGACTAAATTGGAGAGACTATGGGCCATAAAGTAAAGAAGACCATGAAAAAGTGGTAGATACTAATTTCTTTTCATTTCTACTTATAATTTCTGTGCAATCCATGATGTATTAAAAGAGAGACAAAGTACTGAAGTATTCTCACAGGTACTAAAAACTAACAACCAAAGATCACAGATTTTTGGTTATTTTTCAAGGATCAAATTTTCCCATTATAAAATAAGTTTCTTCATATAATTTTAAAAAACGGAACATGAAGATGCCAAATATAAAATGGTGGTATGTAAGAGCTGTGCTATCTGCACTGATTAAGCAAACTTCCACGACCACTTCCTGTCTAGAACAAAAGCAGAGTTACACAATGTGCACACAAATCCGAAGTGTAAACAGCATTTGCATCAGGAATTTTTATATTATGATTGAAATATATTTTCTGATTAAAAAAGAAGTAACAACATCAAGCTAACTAAAAAAAATCTGTGCCAATTGCTGTTTGAAGTCAGTCAGTCCTTAGACTAACTAGGAAGTACTGCCTTTCATTTCACTTCAGTGCAAGACCATCTTTTGCATCCTTATTAGGGCTCAAGGTGGGGAGACTGGAATTCTAAACCACTGTGTCTTGCCTGTAAAGAGGTCTCACAATTCAGAATGCATCATTTACCCTCCCTTAGAAATTAAAAGAGCAAAGCTGAAGTAAAAACTCAAATGCTAGCAGAACTACCATCATTCAAAGTTACCACACTGTAGGTTTCCGTATTAATCTGCAGCATTAGGTCAGGAAGACAATGCTTTCAGCACTTGGCCTTGGAAATTTACAGGAGCTCTGTAACTCTCTGGTTGGCTGCTGCTTCAGTTGCCATGGAAACAGGTTGCTAAAAATGGGGCATGTTTCTTTCAACTGATCATACCTTCACACAAACTCCCTTTTCCTTTTTGAAGGTGGAATGAATATAAAGTATCTTTCATATGGTATAACAATATGATATTAAACCAGGGGTCTGGTATAGAATGGGGGAGGTAACATTAGCCTATGGCACATACACAGAAAGGCATTATACCGTCATGGATTTAAAAACTCACTCGGTTAAAAAATAGTGGAGATAATGTACATTGTGGCATCAATGTAATTGCACATGAATAACAGGTACTACAAAAACAAAATCACTCACTTAACTGCCTGGTCACAGCAATCTTAGATTAAAACAAATTTTGACTCACTTTTTCAAACAATTTTTTTTTTAACCTGAAAGACCATGAGGACCTTTGTCAAAACTTCTAGGTTTCCTATCTATCTGGTTCCAAAGGAAGATAATGTTTATTTTTCTTATTTGTGGAGGGCGGCGGGGCATAAAACCTTAACATTCTGCTACTGTCTACTACAGTGTAGAGCTCTAGGCAGAAGTGCTCTGAGTTAAAAGTTTTTTTATCCTGATTTCTGTATAATGGCAAAGTATATACCATGTGAAAGATTCTGTAATTTCTTAATGTAAATTCCAAAGGTGGGCTCTCTGAATAAAAAATGAAACAAAGGAATATTGTTTACCTCCATTTCCCCCCTAGAATAGTAAGTACATGATATTTTACTGATATCATCTGACCCAGGTTTAGTATCTTGGTTTTTCTTTACATTTTGTGGGTTTAGAAATGGTGTATACACACACACACACACACACACGCACACACACACACACACTGCACTAAAACATAAAGATACCTGATAACTATTACAATGTGTGTTATTCTAGTGTCTCAGCAACTATATGTGATGATCCAGACGATGCTGAATCAAGCAGTCGTGCATAGCCTGGAAGGTCACCACATAATTCCTCAACACACAAAATGGCTGTTGTCAGGTTTTGCAATGGCATGTTTTATAAAAGTAGTACATGTAGAAAGATTGTGAGGCTTGGATGCTGTCAGTGTGAGATTCCAAGACAAGGCAATCTACTGGCTTTACTCTTTCAATTAAAATAAGTAATTTGGTGCTTGATACAACATCATCCAGATCACCATTTACTGTTGCTGTGACAGTTCTAGCTGATGAACATGCAAGCTTCTATAATTCTCTAGATGAGAAGTACAATCTTACTAATAGGCAAAGACTAGATAGTTAAACCTCTTTAGCAGCAGTCCTCAGTTGAGAAACTGCTCACCACCATGGTGTCTATCTGCTTCAGCAGCTTAGAAATTGATCTGACTTTGCCCCAAACTGGAAAGGAGGCCAGAGCTTTAAGATTTAGGAGGCCTTACCATGTTTCAGGCATCAGCCTGGGAGCTTTACATGTTATCATCATCCAATCTTCCTAGCAACGTTACCAGGAGGGTACCAATACTTATTTTTAGAGAGAAATTAAGCATTTATCCAATACCATACATTTAGAAGAAAGCACAACCAGAATTAGGAAAATTAAGAAGTTTCTATAGGTAATTTTTCTTAAACACAAAATTTGGTATGTAAACAGAAGTATTTCCCAATATTCTATTAGGTCTTGGCCACAGTACAAAATAACCTCAACAATGCTTTTCATCACACTGACCCTATTTTGTAAGAAACCTATATATTATAATTCTAATAGAAAAAGTTACACATGTAATAATAATTCACTGATACTATAGACTGAATTGTGTCCCTCTGAAATTCACGTTGTCTTACCCTCCAATATGACTGTATTTGGAGATGGCGCCTTTGGCAGGTAAAGTTGAAGGGGTTCATCTGGACAGGATCCTCATACAACAGGACTGTCCATATGAAAAGAGACACTAGAGAGCTTTCTCTCCGTGCCCTCCCTCTCTGTGTTCAACTGAGAAAATGCCATGTGAGCGCACATAGCGCAGCTACAGGTCAGGAAAGCCTCCACCTTAAACTGAACCTCATTGGATTTTCTAGCCACTGCATGGTGGAAAAAGTAATCTCTGTTGTTTAAGCCATGCAGACTGGCATTCTGTTACGGCAGCCAGAGGTGACTAAGAAGACAATTGGAAAGATACTAAAAAATTCTAGGTTTATTCTCTCCATCATTCAGAAGATGGCTTATAAAAGCCCTGATAAAGCTACCCTTATGAAATAATTGAAAACCAAAGTTCCAAATTTATCTAGATTTTTCTGAAAGCTTTTAATGAAAGTAGAATGGTGTCATGATCGTACATCACATTATACAGTGAGACTGATATGAAAAAAAAACAGCAGTCAATGCCTCCCCACTAACTGCAGACAGACTTCAACAGGGGTAGGTGGTAATTTTGATGTACCTTTCTTCCTTCAGTGATGGAATCAGGATAATCATGTTCCTGACGGTCCACCCCAGGAGATAGCACCCTTCTCTGAAAAAAAAAATTAATGAGGGCAAAATATAGGCACTAGGCCATAAGCTCCAAACACAGATAAAAAATGCTTAGCCCTTCCCTCAGAGACCCTGCAGTCTACAGGACAAATGAGTATTTAATAGAATGATCATGATGGATACATACGAAGACTAAAGGACCTAAGTGTGTATGTGGGGGAGGGGAGAGGTGGCACAGAGGGCTTCTGTGAGAAGCTGTGCCTGGAGTAGATATAAGGCTGAGTTGCAGCTGCTCAGGACAGGGATGGGGGACAGAGGGAAGGGAGGGTGGTAGGGTAGGGTGATGGGGATGGTTTGCTAAAGCAGGCCTACAGGAAAAGAGAAGTAAAGCTCCTGGAGACCTGCGCAGGGCCTCTGAACCTGGTTTTATTTTTCCCAAGGACAATGGAAATTTTTTAGAGTATGAGGCTGGGCACCAATGAAGACTGTATTTCAAGATGATCACTCTTGGCGTCAGTGGAGGGCGATGGAATGGAGGGACTGCTGAAGTAGGAGAAAAACCAGCCTGGCAGTTCCATCTCTGTTTGAGCCAAGATTCCTGTGAAGACCCTATTTGAGTGAAGGGGGCCTGGACCAGGGTGTTGCTGTAGTGATGCAGTGCTGTGAAGAGAATGTCATTTCTGAGGGATGAAGTATTTCCTAGCCTACCTTGCTCCAATCTGCAAAGAGAGGCTGGGCCCTTAGTTTGTACTGCTTACTCATTTAGACCAAAGCATGTATACAGCAGTTCTCTTCTGTTGCCTTGTGTGTGTGTGTGTCTTAATTTCCATTACTTAGTTTCTTACTCTTTAGGCTATGAGCTTCTTGACTATAGTGGCTATGAACTTTACAATATACAACATGGTCTTATGTGGAAAGCACTCAAATTTCTGCTAAATAAAATTATTTCCACAAAAATTAAACTACATACCATTATTTTCATCTCCAGAGTAGCAAGCACTCATTTTGCAAGTAAAAATACCGAATCACGTTTGGGAAGAGGGAAATTTTACTTTCTTTTTCATATGCATATACTATCTGAATATAAGGACCATATGCCATATCTTTTTCAAATTTACTTTTTAGAAACATTAACGTAATGGTAAATCACTTGTACAATACTTTCAATTAGTAGAATGTTGGCAGAAAACAAAGAAGTAAAAATTCCCAGAGAAATCAAAACAGGTATTGTGAAATCATATCCCTACTTGCAGAAGGCACTTTAATACTATTTTAATTGCTGATTTGTCTGGTTATTTACTTACTTATTTATTTCTTTATTTGAGATTTTACCCAGGGCCTTTGCACTGTGCTGCATTCCCAACCCTTTTTTGTTTTTCTTTTCTTTTTTTTTTTTTGTTTTGGTTTTTTGGTTTTTCTCCGGTACCGGGAACCGAACTCATGACCTTGCGCTTGCCAGGCAGGCGCTTTGCCGCTGAGCTAAATCCCCAGCCCCTTTTGTTTTTCATTTTGAGAAAGGGTCTTGCTAAGTTGCTAAATTGCTCAGGTTGGGAATCCCACTATGATTTAATTAATTTTGACTGAATCAACAAAGAATATTAGAATTCCTTCATTGTATTTTGTTCATTTAATTTAAAGATGATTAGGAGCAGTGATTCAGAAAAGGGAGAATAGCCTAAAGTAGAGATGACAAAAATTAAATATTAAATAACAATTTCATCTAATGATCTAGTAAAACAGTCTTATATAAATCTCAGCAGTGCCTTACAGGCACTAACCCATGACATTTTTGACAATCTATAACTCAGTTTATAATTGTTATAAATTATATTTGAAACTAATAGTTCAAATTATTACTGTATATTCTAAGAAGGCAGAGGTGGGTACAGATTTTTTGAGACATGGCCTTGGTATGTACTCTTCAAATGTTTGTTGCACAACAGTAACATTTCTGGAGATACAGGGCTTGGAAGTGAGTTATAAGAATGGGCCAATTGATTTTATTTCTAAGAAACATGGTTTAACAGCAAAAACAGTACAGATATATTATCATAAAAGCCTATTGTAAAATGTCATAAAAAGACTCAAAGTTTTTGGGAATATACACTGTAGAGACAAAAGTATTTTCAGTATATAATATCAAGTGACATTTTTAAGAGAAACAGAAATTGTGTTCTAAGAGGCTTTGAGTCAAATGTGGCTAGTGGACAGCACAAATAAATTTATTTATGAATTTGTTTCCATCACTTACAAGATGTTTTGAGACAGGGCCTTGCTATGTAGTGCAGGTTGGCCTTGAACTCACTATGTAGACTAAGTTGTGTCTCACAGTGATCCTCCTGCGTCAGCCTCCCAAGTGCTGGGATTACAGACATGTGCTACCATGCCCAGCTTTCCTCACATAGAAGTTCTGATGCTTTGACAAAGCTACTTATTTAATCTGTGTTCCCAGGTTGGATTACTCAAAATATGTCAGACAAATGTTCATTTTCTTCTTCATTAAATCTATAGTTATGTTCTAATACCACATGTTAAATTATTCCTCCAATTCCTAGGCAATCTACCAGAGTTTCACACACTTCATTTCAGCTGTTCTTAACCAATGTGTGGCAGAATTGAGAATGTGGCTCCTAAATCTGTACTCCTCACCCTGCCGCTCCCTCCCCAACACTACGCTTAAGCCACACAGTGAAAGGAGCCCAGACTAGAGTCACTTCTTAGATGACAACTGCCTATGTGTTGCCCAACACAGACTGAAGTGTTCAGAATAAGAGATGTACTTAGAATGGTTAAAGCGTTGCATGTTGGAGTTGTTTATTAGAGCATGTTTTAGCCAAATCAATTAATATGCAACCCAGTTTTCTTTCTGGGGTACTTTATTTTCAGTATTAGAGAGTTCTTTATATTGAACAACAATTTATTTCTAAACTTATTTGTTTTTTCCTAAAACTTCTCCCATTGTCAAGTTGTAGTAGTCTGCAATATCCTTCCCAGTTGTAAAATCTAGAAATTTAGATCTCATGCAAGTTGAGAATAATTAGGAAATATTTGAAGGTTTTTGTAGGTAAGTTAAAAGATAATATTCCCGATTCCTGCTCTGACAGAAGAAACTAGTCTAAGGAGAACACTCACTTGAATTCGTTCAGGAGAATTTATGACATTTATTACTACTCTTACCTAAAGCACAAAGTAGTTAAATTCCCCAACTATGCACACTGGCTGGGATTTATCAAAAAGTTTATATAAGCATTAACAAAGCTGCAATGCGATATGTTTTATTTTCCAAACAACTGCCTGGTCTTTGATAACAACTACTCACATGTAGTAGGCATCAGGACTTTCTCCCTCAGGCTGGGATATGGCTCTCTGCAGAGTGTTCACTTGAGGCTCTGGGTTCTGTCTTCAGCACCACTAACAAACAAAGCCACCTTTTTCCTTTTTTAAAAATTCAAAACATACTGGCTAAATTTTCCTATAAGGTATTATTTAAAATTTTGACTCCGACGATTATCCCTGGGCACACAACAATTTCCATTAACTACTACTGTCAACATTACAGGAATTGAAAAAAAAAAAAATCTCAGTATAAGCAAGCAAGAAAGCCAGCAGAGTGGACTTCTTGTCCCTTATAACAGGTAAAAGTCAGCACCAGAGACACTAAGCTGGTGTCTACATGATCAGAATTAAATAACCCAAGATATATTCTTTCATTACACAGAAACTTATGGTTCAGACATTTAAAAAAAAATTCTAGAGGTTGCTTTCCAAACAAACAGAACCTTGAGTGGAAAACCAGACCTATCAGTGTGAAATATAACATGTATCCCTTAACATATGAGGTACAGACATTATTAATAGTCATTCATACATTAGTCTCTTGACAAAATAGCACAGGACCTAATTAGACTCCAGAGCATTTCTGAAAGGTAAGCTAATCAAAGGCATTTGAAAAACTGCTGTCTATCAAACACCTTTCATGGATTAATAAAACTAATGTATGACCCAATACCTAAAAGCAGGTGAAGTTCCCCAGAGCTGATATTATAGTCTGCCAACCTACCAAGCAGGCCACTGGTATTCATCTACAGGCAATAACTGGTCACACTGAATTTTAGGAGTTCAATTTCTTATAGGGAACCAAGCTACTGACATATGACTGCAAAAAAGTAGTTTTCTACACAATGCTTATTTTTTCTATTCTAATTAAATCCAGATCTAAAACAGCATGTCATTGCTGATATACACCTATGTTATTTTACCCCCAGGCCTACATATGCACAAAAAGACTAGAAATAGTCTATTAAGATATAAATCATATGGCAAGACAGGTAAATTCTATCATTCAATCATTTCCATGGAGTGTTATGACACACTGAAAGTCCTTCCTCTACTGCTTTATACCTGTTAATTTACATGACAGTAATGTACAGACTATTTCTCTACTTTGTAAATATACATTAGGTTTTAAATTTTAATAAAAGGAAACAGTAATGAACGTTTTAAAAAATAAATATAAAGGAAGAAAAACTGGCATTAAACCAGACATCTCAAAGCAAATATTTTTCACTCTCATTGCACAAAAGAGAAAATTAAGGGTCAGAGCAGTGAACTTGAATAGGGTCACAATACTAGTAAATGGTGCACCTGGGATTTGAACCTAAGTGATTTTACTCCGCAGTTCATATTCTTTTGCTCTTTGGACGTTATACTCCTATACCCTTATAAGTCTCAAAATTGTGAGGGAGAAAAATCTAACATTATGTAATCATCTCAACTCTGCTATTCTGCTGATAATTCTCTTACTGTGTCTATGCATGTGACTATGTGCATATGCATGTATGTGTGGCACTGGAGATCGAACCAAAGGCCTCACACAAGCTACACACATGCTCTATGACTGAATTACAGCCCCACGCCTGTCTATAATTCTTGCTTTCTATGCTCCTTAATCACACTGGGCTGTACTGACATCCTTTTATTTCTCCTGTTTAGTTTTCTTCTCCTTTCTTGTTTTCCAAGTAGCACAAAAACTGTTTTAAATTTATGGTATTGGTATTAATAGGAGCTTAAAAGTTTAATTTAAATGCTACACAGATAATTCTTAAACTTTTAAAAAATTAAGGAAAAAACTCAAGTTCCCATTTTCTAAAAACTCCACTGGCACTGGTTTTTATAAAAACCTGTAATTTTCATTAAGCGTCTATTGTACACAAGCAGAAATCCATTGTTCAGTTCTTAGCAACAGCTATTTGTACTTCATTGTGGGTCATCTGTTTCAACCATGGTGTTTTTCCTACCCATATCCAGAACTATTTCAACTTCCGCAGGTCCAATTGTTTCTTCTTATCTTTTAAATCTGTAAAAATCTATCATTACTCTCTCATTCTAAATGTATGAGAGAAAAATATGAAGCATATCCTTTTGGAAGAAGCTCAAAGCAATACTGAGACTGATAAACTAGCAAGAGCCAGAGGGGAGCTGAGTGGGTGGCAGATGGAGATGATAACAAGAAAAAGGAAAAAGGGTTATTGTGGGGGTTTGTAACTCCAAAACAGGATTAGAAAACCAATTTTCAAATTAAATAAGCACTAGAAGGGGTGACCCTCATGTCTCAAATTTATGAAAAACTTTACTCTCTGCACTCTGAATTTCTTAAACCATGGTCCCTGATCCTAAGGCTATTATAGTCAAGCATGCCAGGTACTTGCCACACTTCAGTGCCAGGATAAGGAACAACAATGCCAAAAACCTTTGGCCATTTTCTTAAATCAGTCAGTGAGGTACCTGTGTAGCGGTCACTTACAGTAAAAACAAACAATATTCTCAGCCTTACTGCTTGCTTGCTTTGTTATGAAAACAACTCCCAAGCCCCCAAGACAACCCCCCAATGCTGCAATGTGCTTTTTAAGAACAAAACATATGTAATTCACATTATAGCCAACTAACCTATCATTTTAGTAGTATGGAAGAGCCACCTTCCTGCTTTAAACAATAATAATCAGTAACATGCTAATTAGGAAAAATTAGTCTTCCCAGAATTATGTGTTTATAAACCTAAAAGAAGCAGTATTCTAACACTGAAAAAGAAATGGCCTCCCCAAAAAGCCGTGGGAAAAACTGCAGAAAATGAGGAAATACACAAAATGAATGTGGAAAGATTTCACTGAAATTAGGAGGGGCCTCCTAAGTCCCCTTATTATATCAATTATTGCAAAATCAGCTAATGAATCTTAAGTAACAGCATTAAGCTGTCACTGCACCACATAACTTGGAGTATGTAAGGGCTTTGGGTAAACAGAGAGCAGACACACAAGGGTAAGCTGATAGACACACTCGTCTGTAGATGGAAAGAGGAAGTTAGCCATCCTGCCCATCCACAGACAAACTGACCTTCCTTGAGACTTTTCTGGTTGCTCCCCTCAAGGCATTCTTTTTCTTTAAAAGGTTCAAAACCCCCAGCAGTTAAAATCTCTGGGAAGCCCTGTTGCTGCTTCTTGGAGCTATCGATCATGGTGAGAGGCTTCTGGAGACAGGCAGCATCCAGCAGGAGAAAGGCTCAGTTTGCAGGACAGCAGAGTGGGGCTCAGAATACTCCAGTCCAGGGTTCTTGGTGGCTTCTCACAATATCCCAATCGTTAGGCACCTATGTCTTTAAGCAGCTGAAGGCAGCCATTAGCCTTCAGTTCCCGGCTTGACCTGCAAGCACACGCATACTGCTGAAGCCCTTAACTCTCTCCCACATCGGGAGGCAGAGCCTGGGAGGCATGATTCTAAAATCCCACCCCTTTTCCCAGCCAGCCCCCTTCCCCCCACCATTCCAGCCTCCCCCATGCTGGGTGCTTCAATCTGCAGTTTGATGGTCCGAATCATCTGACAAACACTGAGTCAAACAGTTAAAAATAAATCTTCTAGTTGTTAAAAGAGAAGACGCTGCTGATACCTAAGAAGACAAACTGCTGCCTGTGGTCTCTCCTGGAACTCTCAATGAACAGCCGCAGGCGGTAGAAATACTTTATATCGGCCAGACAGGCACATTCATTACTCTTTAAGTTCTCCAGCTAAACAAATGACAGGCTGGGGCATTTGAACGAAGTAGTCTTATCTCAGCAAGGGTACTGTACAAATAAACATGCTACCAGCATATCTGGAAGCAGAAAGTCATTTCACTACTAAAGCTCCTTGTGGAGTGTGGTTTGCAGCATACAGCACTCTTTGGCAAAGCCAATGCTCTTGTAACGGGAATGTACTGTAACTGCAGCTTTCTTCCTTTGGTGATTCAGACCCAAGCAGCAGTTTTCCTTTGTGCCACTAGTCGGCTAAGAGAGCTAACATTGCCATGATTTTTTTTAAGGAAAAAAAAAAAATCTCCCGTGTATTAAAAGCAATGACACAGAGATCTATTTCAACAAGTGACCAGACCAAGTTTAATTTCACAGAAGGTATCAACATAGGCACCTCTTCTGCATGTCATAGGCTGCTGTTCACTGCATATGAAGGATGCTGCTCAAAGGAAATCTCTAGGTATGGGATTTTCAGGGAAACATGCACATCGTTTGTTTCCATAAACATCAAATATATATCTAAAGTCAAAGTAATCTGCTGTCTTAAATGGTTCAAAGTATGCTCCTTTACAAATCTCCCATAAAACCCATCAGATGCTCTAAGAACAGCAGACCATGAATCCTGTACCATGCCAGGTCTATCCTCCTCACTTTTTGAACAACCAACATAAATTTAGCAGAGTGCCTGGAATATTAAGAATTTTCAATGTATGGCACAACTGAGTGTGAATTAAAACAGAAGAGAATGTACCTGGAAAATGGTTGATAATACGCAGAATTTTCAAAACATTTTAGATCAATGACCAAGCTCCACTAATCTGTGATGAAAAACAAAATATTCTCTAAAAGAAGTACATTTTCTCTTTAAAAGAAAATGAACAAATGTACTTTAATTAGGCACCTGGTATGACTCTCTTGTGGGCTAAAGAAAGGCTCTGCATCTTCAAAGCCTTGCAAGAACACCAGCGTGTTTCTCACTGTTCACACAGATGCAACTGGACAAAGCATTCTGTCCTCTATTCCTGGTTCCAAGGCTTGTGCGCACTAAACCTACACTGTTCCAAAAAGATTGCTATCTGTTCTGCACCTCTTGAGAATGGCATTGCATAACACACAACACATCTTCTCAAACTTCTTCTGAAGTAACATAAGCTCATCTGTGGTAGTCTAAACCTCGCATGAATAGTGAGAAGCTTGTCACAATTCTAAAACACGTCTTCCAGCATTCTGGTACAATCTGATCCAAAAGTCCACATTCTACTAAATGAACCACTCCTATGCTTTTAAGGAGTAATAGAAAAACCCCTCATTTTGGGAACATTCTTTTTATTAGTTACTTAATTAGATGTCTTGCAAAGATAATCTCATTTAATTCCCTCCAATATTTATGATCTCTATGGTCATTCATACATCATAGACATTTTATACACCAAGACCAATGTCACAAAGCTTTTAAATGCCAGGCTTAGACCTCAAACTTTGAAAGACCCAAGTCTTTCTATTATATGGTAAGGCACTGCCTATTATCTTTCAGATTGTGCCCCATTTCCAGGTTTTAATTTGATCTTTGGACATGTTTAAGAACAGAAGCCATACCTTTTACAGCCTTCTAGCAATTCTTCTGGTGAGAGAAAAGAAAGCCAACATAACCACACTAGAATGATTTTACAAAAAATATTTTAACTTTTCATGAAATGATAACAACAGCAGCTAACTTCACTTAGTGCTTATTATGTGCCAGTCTAAGTATTTTTTATATATTATTTCATTTACCTGGTTGACAGACTTGTGAATTCAGTACTATTCCAACATACAGATGGAGAAACCTAGGCCTAGAAAAATCAAATACTTTGAAAGACGCAGCGTATTTTACAAGAGGTGGCCAAGATTCCAAAGCACATAGCTTGGCTCCACAGCTTACATTAATTACTGTGCAAAAGGAACAATCAAAACCATAAACCTACACATTCTCTTTTCCAGAATGCTTTTTAATTCTGAAAAATGCTCAAAAGTTTTTAGGCCACAAGTGTAGAAACTTAAGTAGATTTGCATTAGCCACTTCGAAACTCTTCATCCTCTGTGCATACATTCAGTATGTGCCCAGCTTTTTTTTTTTTTTTTTTTTAACAAAAAGGTTGTCTTTTAAGGATTCATTGTAAGCTTATTAATTTTATGTCTGTAAAGTATGAAAAGTCTAATAAGGAAACACATTGTTCTGCTACAGTTTGTATCAAAATCTTTATAGTTTTGAAAGGAAATAATCTTTCTAGTGCTGTATGTGCCTAAAAAAATCAGTGTACTAGTTCTCAAAAAATTGGGAATAATTTCAAATTCAAAGAGCAATTTTTACCCCAAAGCTTCTGTGAGTAGGTTCTGATACAATTATCTTTAGGGACTCTGGTATAAGATTCCTACAAATAAGGATATTCCCCTACAGAACTATAGTATCAGTATCAAGAAATTTAACAATAATGTGTCACTGCCATCTGACTCACAAACAGCATTTAAGTTCCACCAACTGTTATCTAAGCACCCTTATTGGGAAAAAGATCTATACCAGGATCACACATGACACTGAATTACTAATACTCTTGAGCTTTTATTCATCTGGAATGGTTTAGTCTTTCTCCACCTTTCCCTGGATTTTGAAGATTACAGGCCCTTAATTTCATAGAATTATCCTCAATTTGGGTTTGTCTAATGTGTCTTCATGAGTACACTGAGATGATGAATTTTGGCAGGAATACCTACATCCTGATAAAACCAGAATAAGAATGCCTTAGCAATACAGTACACCAGAATGTCATTTACTTCCCCCGGTGATCCTGGACCTGACTTGGAGCTGTGGTTTTCTGCTATCGCCCAACAATGGAAGACAGAACTAGGCTGTACTGCTAGATTGGGAAAAGATAAAAACTCAAAGTATGGTTTCTATTGAATATATATTGCTTTTACACCACTGTAAAGGTGAAAAATTATTAAGTGGGACCATCATAAATTGGGGGCTATCTATAGTAATGGCACATCCAATTCTAAGAAAAAGAATACTATTTACCTGGCTTACATTACCTAATTACATCAGTATCTACTCATAGTTTCCTGTTTTATTTGGTGGGTTATATCTGTTACTATCATTATTTATTCTGATGCTCAATTTATCCCAGATTTGGCTAGTGAGGACTGCAAGTTTCTTATTATCATGACCCTATCATTCTTTGAGCACGCTCTTATTTTCTGGCACAAGATGTTCCAGGCTCAGCTTGTACTTCTCCTGCCCCATTCAGAAGCCAAGATCTCAATGCCAGGTGTGCTCACTGCTATTATGCTGTCACTTTTCCCAGGTTTCTCTGTAGATACAGTTGGTTAATACATATGTGAATTTAGTTTCTATATTAAGATAAGTAAAATACATATATATGTAAATATTATACATCTATTTATATACATTGAAAACCACAAATTTACCAGTGCTTCCATTTCCATTCTAATGCCACAGGCTCATTCTCATTCTCATTTTCTCTTCTCTGTATTTACAGCACTGTTTTCTTACAGGGAGATGCTTCTCCTCCATGGTCTCTACCCTGTGGTCTATCACCACCACTGCCACCTATTATCCTCCTTGCCCTGGCTGGAGTTTTGCCCCTACTTCCCTGACACTTCCCTTGTTCAGCTCCCTACAGTGTTTTCTGTACTGAACTAGGGAGTGGGTAAGAAGTCTTGCATCATCTCTCAGTATAAGAAGTCCACAGCTTTCTCATTAATTGATTTCCAGTATTTTGCTTTTGTTCCTTACTATATGAGCTGCATCTTCTTCAATGTCATTTGGCTCTATTGTCATGAGTGACATTTAATTTCAAATGGTATGTTATTAAAGTCACTTCTGCTATGATAAATCTGCTTCCACAGTATTTGTGTGTATGTACACTCAAAACAGCTCTTTGACTCTGAAAGAGACTACCATAAATCAAATCAATTTTCCCACCACTGCAAACACAGATATTTAATAACCATGAGAAAAACTGGCTTAGAGTAGGAACAACCCAAGAAAGGCTTCAGGGAATGAGAACACAAACAAACAAGGCTCAAGGGACCTACATGAAAACTTGGCACAGCCACTATATGCTCACCAAATTACGATGGAAAGACTCTCCCTATGATGGTGCTGTACTTCCATAAGGTAGAACATGGGAATGTGAAACATTCAAAAGTAGCAAATGTAAAGAGACCCTTAAGTATTGACCTATGCTTCTCCTGTAGCATTTCGGACATGGAGACTGAAAATGACCTTTCTTTTCTCCTCCTATATCATGTACTGTCACAGGTTCTCTGTGGGAACTGGCTGTGGGAATGAGAGTGAACTCTGTGGCTTCCAAATATTCAAAATCTACATGAACTAAATGCATGGAAAGAGAAAATTTCAGTGAAGTTATACCTAGAATTTTTTTCTTCAGGGTATCATATTTTTAGGAAAATACATATTTTTGATCCTTATTTTTCTCCTTTTTAATTTTATAAACATAGTTGTGAAATATTATACCTCCAGATCATTATGAAATGGGTATGGTAAATCCCAATAGTTAAATAAATTTTGGGGGGGTAAAAATGAAATTAGTGCTATCTCTGAAATCAGGCCATGAGCCTTAAAGACCTTTCTTTTTTTGTTTTTGTGACAGGGTCTCACTATGTAGTTCAGACTATCCTTGAACTCAATATGTAGCTCAGGCTGATTCTGAACTCATGAGAATCCTCCTGCTTCAGACTAAGTGCTGGGATTACAGATGTGCACCACCATGCTTGGCTCAAGACTTTTATTTTTATCACTTAAAATGTATTAGCTGGTGATGGTGCTATACAACCATAATCCCAGGTACCCAGGAGGCTAAGGCAAGACGACTGTGAGTTTACGATCAGTCTGGGCCACTTAGGGAGATCCTGTCTCACACAAATATACATATGTGTGTGATACATATATATTACACAAAACACACATACATATAATGTCCTTTAGTTTATCATTTAAAAAATATAGTGTGGACATGTAGTGCTTCAGGTGTAAACAGATGAACCATTCAGCCCCGAAGGAAACCACCATTTCCAGAGGAGGAATAATTTTTCTGACATTTCTATGATAACAGGGTTTTAAAGAAAATCATCAATGATTTCCATATTACAGCACACCAAAACACTCCTCCAGGGAAAACCAGCATAAAGATCTGCTCTATGTTTGTGAAGATGCTCTCGAACCCTGGAACCCAGCTGCAGCAGGCATAAGCAGCTCTACCCTCTTGTGTCTGCTCTATCCTCTCAACATATGAACTGTTTTAGCAGGAATGGAATTTTATCATTAATAGTCTTCTGATTAACCTCTGCTCAAATAGAGGGGAAAGGAAGTCACATGGAATGGGGCTAGGGGTGGAGGAACATAGTTCATAGTGTATCCTTAGTTGGGCCTTCACATTCTAGTGGCATCACTGAAGTGGAAGTGTCTCACTTACATGAGTGCCACGTCTCTGCTCATATTCTTTGCATGGGTAATCAAAAAATGACAGGGTACATGTTACTAGCTTTTAAAAAGTCAGTCACAGCCCCCACCATTGGTGGTACTAGGGCTTGACGCAGGGCCTCATGCACAAACTAGTGCTCTACCACTGAGTTATTATCCTTAGCACTTTTTAATTTATTCTGAGATAGGCTCTTACCAAGTTGTCCAGCATGAGGCCCAAACATGGGCCTCCTCCTGCCTCAGCTTACCAAGTAGCTGGGGTTACGTGGCTCTTTAAAATTTATAGTTATATAAATACAGACTGGGAGATTTACAACAAAGAACTTTCCTTATATTGTATGTTATCTTCAGGTCTCAAATTTTGTAATAACTTCCTTTATCACAGAATATAAGAGAAAATGAAATGACTACAGCTTTGAAAATTTGGCAAAGACACAGTGACCAAAAAATTAAGAGGAGCAAATCTCAACAAACACTGGATGGTATATTAAGTTATGGTCAATGCAGTGTTAAGGTTAGTAGTTGTGATAAGAAAACTACACATAATAGTGCTTTTCAACCTTCTATACATTATTACTATCTGATTCCTTTTTATGTAACTTTCTTAAATCATTTTTTATAAATTTTAATACTATAGATTTATTTATGTATATCTGTGCCTTATACATGCATAAAAAGAATAAGATTTTTTTTACTCATCCTCCAAGAACTAATTTTTAATCCTATTGAGGTTTACTCTACAAGAGGGAAAGCAATATTTTTTATTTTGAGAAAAAAATAGCAAGATAATGAATAACTTGTATGTAGGGAGCCCCCATAACAAGGTTTGCAATCTATAATAACGATTTTTAGGTCATTAGTAAATTTAGCATACTTTTGAGAATCTTGAGCATCTTTTGGTTCTTAGTATATTTATGTTCATACTATTGTATGAACATAGTATATTTACGTTTATACTATTTGGTTCTTAGTATATTTATGTTCTATATTTTTTAAATGTTGAAATAAGAACTAATACATGTTCAAGTCATTTCTGCTGGTAATCACAAATCTTTAATCCTATCTTGTGACTTTAACACTCTTCACCAAAAGCAAATGTATGATTTCTATCTCTTTTTTCATTTTGACTAATTCTATATATGACTTTCAAAGGCATGTACTAAAAAACCTGGCCATTTAATTTTAGGGGAAGACAACATTACACATAGACTGATGAAGTTTAGAGCGGGATGGTTTTGTAGAAGGAGCATGACTTTAGAGATAAATATAATTTGGTTGTGAGATCTTGGGAAAGTGGTAATGTTTTTGTGCCCTGGCTGCTTTGTCTATGGAAATGTAGTAACAACAGCAGCTATTTTGTATGATTATAAAAATTAGAAAAAATACATATAAAGTATTTATCACAGAAATATTGGGCCAGTCTCATACGGTGTGAAGATTCATTTCTAGAAAGATTTCTCTTGTCTGTATTCTTCCATAGCTGTTTTGCACGTTTGACACTTCTCTGGCAACCCCATCCACAAAGCCACAGACCCTCCCAGTACCAAGATGTTAAATAACTTGTCCATCTACACAGTTTTTAAGACACAGAAAACAGATTTTTTTAATCTAGAGAGTATGGCTTCAACTTACTAGCTTTTCTCAAAGGTTTTTGTGAGAGAATTAAGCTCTAACGCCCAAAGGCATCCACAGAGAATTAACTTCTTTCCTAAGTATCTAAAAATGTATGTGCTAAGTCATCCTCAAGAGAATTGAGAAACAGACAAGTTACAAATCACATTTGTAGGGTTTAATTCTCTCTGAAAGCCAAGGCTGAGAAGGCCTGATGATTTTCATTATTCCTCTAAGGTTTCTCTCAACACTTACCTGTATACTTTGCATACTCCTGATAGTCCTTCTCCATCTTGGTAAGTTTTACAATCTTCAAGTGCTAGACTTGCATCTCATTCATCTTTTTATTCCTATGAAATCTGTTCTAATGTTTTAATAATTTTCACATGGTCAAGTTTCTTTTTAGTTACATAAAGTCTTACAATCACCTACTTGATATCATCTTCTTAACAATTAAAAGTTGTTTTATTTATTTCTGACTGTGCCTGAGAGACATTTCAAAACCAATTTTAATGAGATATAATTCAAAGATAAGCCACATCTATTTACCATGTACAAGCTGGTGATTATTTATGGAGGTGGACACTTCTGGAACCATAGTCACATTGGAGACACAGGACTTTTTCATCATTCCAGAAGGTTTCCTAATGCCCTTTTGCAATACCTCTGTCACACTCAGCCCTACATAATTACTGACCTGCTTTCTACTAGTATAAATTAGCTTGCCTTTTCTAAAATTTCAAGTAAACAATCCTGAAACAGTCTCTACTACTTACAAAACTTTACTGCAACAAAAGATTATTTAACTAAAGGTCTAAACCAGGAAAAAAACAGAGCAGAAGTGCTCTGATGATCTAAAATACAAAAACAATCCTTCCAAAACCAAACCACAAACTTATTCATCTTTTAAAATAAATCCCATTTGTAATAGCTGAAGAATGATTTCTAAAATACATGTGCATAGTACAACTCAGGGAACTATAGCTAACAACACTACGCTCTGTGGTCACTGATGTGTTTTACATATCAGATGTTAAAGAGATAATGATGCTGAAAACAGGAGATGTAGAATTCAAATCTAAAAAATGTGACAAAGAGGGCATTTTGCTGCTCAAATCTATAATTACAATGAAGATTATGACATACACAGTTATGACTATTCACAAAACAGTACAACATCTATGGTTAGAAAACTAAAATGACAAGAGATCCAATGTGACACAGTCGAAATACACAAATAGGAGACTTTAATCTGTCACTCTCCATATAAGACAAGTGCAGCAGGCAAAAAAAAAACAAAAAACAAAAAACAAAAAACACCTTATATTGCATAACCAAGAAAAAGATGTTACCAATATATAGAGAGCTTTACATCCCAACGATACAGAAAATATCTCAAATATGCATGGAATACTAAAAAAAGTCAAATACTAATCATAAAGAAAATTTTGGTAAATCGTATGATTAAAAATTATTACAAATACATTGATCTCAATGCAATGCATCTATAAATTATTAATAAAAAAGGTTAAATATTTGAAAATCATCTCATTACTTCTTAGAAAAGCTACAAACTTAACTGAAATAATTTCTAAAAAAGAAATATTAATAATTTTGTATGTCAGAACCTATAGCATATACTTAAGTGATAGTAAGAGAAAAATTCAAATATATAAACCATTGCATCAACAACAATAAAGGAATGAAAATAAAGTATAAGACAAAGAAAAAAGCTTTTAACAAAAGGATAGACCCTCAGTGGCTTATGTGGTGGTATTAAAAGATTTATCTGATGTATAATTGGAGTCCCAGAAAGATAGCAGAGAGAAAATGGGGCAGAAAACATATTTGCAAAGATAATGCCTGAAAATTCTCCAAATTAGATGAGAAACATAAATTTATAGGTTTAAGAAACTTAGCTAACCTTAGAATACATTCAATCACATTCAGAAAGGGATAAATAGCCTTCAAATTCACAAATGCTCAGTTTCTTTTAAAGAACATACTCATAGAGAACACCTCGTTAATAATAGCAAAAAATCAAAAATCTTTAGAAGTGAACTAAGAACAAGAAATGTGTAAAACCCTTGTAAAACACAAAAGTGGCACTGAACAAATAGGCAGTCCTTGTCTGTGGACAGGATAACATGTCATTACAAAAATGTCAGTTTTCTCTAAGCTAATTTGTAAGTGATGATATTTAAGTTCATATGGGGAAAAAAAAAACCCACCTAGGTTGAGGTAGGAAAACATGCAAAGAAAAGCCATACTACGGGAGAGGAAAAGAGCCTTATGAGACAAAACCAAGCTGAGGATCAGGGATCTAAATGTACACACACATAGATACACTCAAATCATATGCATACTCTCAAGAAATATTGATGAGATTTCTCTATAACCTGGAAAAGTTTTCAAACTATGATCCTAAATCCAAATGCCATAAAATACTGATAGATTTTTGCAACATTAAAAAAATGCCCAAAAGCATACCAAAAAGTTAATATTCCCAATACACAAGGAACTCTTTAAAAACTGAAAAGTTGAGCTGCATGTGGTAGTGTTCACTTGTAATCTAAGCATTCTCGAGGCTGATGGAGGAGTGCTGTGAGTTCAAGGCCAGCCTGGGCTACACAGTGAGTTTAAGGCTGGCCTGAACCACATAAGGAAACTGTCTCAAAAACAAAAACAACTGAAAAGTTAAAAAATCTGGCAGAGAAATGAACAGATAATTTGCTCCTCCACACAAAAAAAATTGAAATGGAGCTTAAACATATGAAAGATGTTCAATGTTACACATACAGAAATTCAATCAAAATTATATTAAAACAGTAAATGGTAAAAATGTTTGACAATACATTCTGTTGGTGAGGGTACAGAGAAAATACACATTTTCATACAATGCAGTAGGGAATGCAAAAATAAATGTACAATAGCAAATATATAAACACAATAAATGAAGTTATCTGTATTTCAAGTAACATGGATTAACAGGACAGCACTAATCTTAGAACTTTTGAATGTGAGATTTTGGATATATACCTTTAGGTCAAGGTTTTTAAAAAAAGAATGTAAACAAATACCAAACTCCAGTTAGCAAATATTTTAAAAACAGCTTTATTGGGATAAGATTTATAAACCATAGTTTATCTGTTCAACGTATGAATTTATTTTCACAAAGGTATAGGCTAGTGAATGGGGTTAGAAATAGGAAAAGGTAGAAGCCAGCATGAACTCTGGAGGCTGGAATGAAATTGGAGGTCTCACAACACACTCTCCCTACCCAACTGGGGACTGACCCCAAGGCCTTCATACTGGGCTATATCCCCAACCTCTTTTTTTTTTTTTAAACATTTTGAGGTGGGGTTTTGCTAAGTCACTAAGTTGCCCAAGCTGGGCTTGAACTTGCAATCCTCCTGTCTCAGTCTCCCACAGTGCTGGAATTACAGGTGTGCACTACCATGTCCGGCTCTGACTTTTAGTATTTATAGTGACAAAAAAAGCAACAGGTATGTATGCACACATGTATTTTCTATTGAGATGATCCAGAAGCAATGAACACACAGTAGCAATGAACACATTTAGTTCCCAGATCTTTTTTTAAAATTTTAGTTTATTAGTACATCTGTATAATACATGTTTACATTCTTTATGGGAAGTAGGTACACATACATAACAATCTTAATTCTTTTTTTTCCATCTCATTTCCCTCTCCTTCCTCCCCTCTGCCCCACCCCCTTTTAAAAATACACGTTTGTAGCACACAAAGTTTACATTCTTTCTGTGCAGTTGGTACATGTACATATCACATCCCAATTCCTTTTTTTCACCTCTTACACCTTCCTTCCCCCAGCCCTCCCTCCATCTCTTGATCCCCTTTCCCTTTGAGGATGATCTATTTCCCTAATTCCTACTATCTTTTATTTTATTCTTTATTTTTACTTTGAGTTTCTCACGTAAGAGAAACCATATGATATTGAAGCTTGTGTGTCTGATTTATTTCACTTAACAGTATGATCTCAGTGTACCTCCATTTTTCTACAAATAACCAGATTTTTTTTTTTTTTTTAAAGAAATGATTGATTTCAGGATTGGGAAAGGAAGAGTACAATTTGAGCCCATGACATCTTGTGCCAGTAAGCAAACAGGTACTTAAAAAAATAATGTAACTTGTTACAGGGACATAGAAGCCAGTTTAAAGAATTTGCCCCTGACCAACACAAAGGTAACTGGAACATCAAAAGAAGCAATAGTAACATATTATATGCATACAGTCCATGATTCCATACTGATATAAATTAATAAAAGATGGAGAAATAAAAGCTCATATGTAAGGTAGAATGTCATTCAATACATGCAAGGAATGACAAAATTAGAAAATCACCACTTAGAGTAATTAACAGCAAGAATCATCAATGGTAATAGGGAGATACACAGTGTCAGAATATTTCTTCATAAGATACTACAAAATCACAAATGGAACTATAGTAACTTCACAGTGGATAAACCTGGAGAGCACTATCTTAACCAAGGGATTCAAGCTAATAGCACCAGGATGAGTCAAATGGCTTTCATGTATCTCTTGAAGGGAAGACACAACAGCAATGTGTGTTATACCTACCAAGGCACACAACCAAATCTATCAGCAGGAACTAGCAGGTAAACCCAAATCAAATGCTGTCCCACTAAATAACTGAATCATGCTTTTCAAAAATGTCAGAAAGGAGTCAGATGGACCTGAGAATATATTTAGTATATGGTCCTGTATGATTATTATAAAACAAGGCAAATATATATTTTTGTTCCTTTTCCTATGAAGGATATTATTGGGTCAGCTGAAGAAATGTGAATGATTTCTAAGATGAGTTAACAGTAGTGTAACAATGTCACTTTGTGATTTCAATAATACTAATATCCTAATTTTTAGTAAATATACCCCAAAGTATTTAGGAGTAAAAAGGAATAACATCTGCAACATGCTCTCAAATGATTCAGGGAAAAAGCACCATGTATAGGTATCCAGTGAGCATGAGAAAGCAATTGGGCTTAGATAATAATACCTCAGGAATCTAGATGAAAAGTATACAGGAATTCTCTGTACTATTTTTAAACCTTTCTGTAAGTCAGAATTAGTTCAAAATTGAAGTTTAGGGCCCAGGGATGTAGCTCAATGATAGAGGGCTTGCCTACCAACATGTGAAGCCCTGGATTTGGTCCTGAGGAGTACCCCTCCCTTCCAAAAAGTTTAAAGCCAGGTATGGTAGTGTATACCTATAGTCCCTGCTACTCAGAGGGATGAGGGAGGAGGACTGCTTGAGCCCAAGGGTTGAAGACCAGCCTAACCTATAAGACTCCATCTTAAAAAATAAAACAAAAATTTTATTTTAAGAGCTGTGCATGTCAATATATGTTCAATTAAATACTTTAATGATAAAAATTTTTCAAGTATATGAGAATACTGTGAGAAATTTTCAAATACTGCCAATAACATTAAATTATGATTTTTAGAAAGGCAATGGAAATATGATTTTATTCTAAAGAAATATTATAAAATACAGACACACACAAAATATTTATCCCAGCAGCAATGCAGAAAAATGTTCAGTATAATAGTCAAAGGTGGAAAGGAAACCATAGAAATGTATGATCAATACAGTCATTTTGTTTTTGAAAAAAATTAATTACAAGAAAAGATAAGGACAAAATACTTCAAAATGTTACACTAGCTCTGAATAACAGAACTTAGAGTTTATTTAAATTCTTTGCCTTTTATCTTTCTGAATTTTGCAGTCTATAGAAACGTGCATTATATCTTTGATGAAAAAGGCTAAACTCTAATTTTAAAGACTACAGAAATTTGCATATTACAATTTCTTGAATTCAGGTATGCACACTGCTTCTTCATGTAACTGCCCATGTGTAATTTACTTCAAGAAATTCTAAGGTGTTATAAAATTTATACTATAATTTAAGGTATTATAAGCAAATACATATATTAGAATTAACAGTTTCAAAAGTGGTAGTCTATTAAGTACAAAAGTTTTTTTTTGTTTTGCTTTGTTTTTTTTTTTTTGAGGCAGGGTCTCACTATGTAGATGGCCTTAAACTCTCTTATGTAGCCCAGGTTAGACTCAAAGTCATGGCACTCCTCCTGCCTCAGCCTCCCAAGTGCTGGGATTATAGGTGTGCCCACCATGCCTGGATAAAAATTTTAGTCTCTAGCAAAAAAACCCAAAGAAATGAAAAAACCCCAAAAACCCCAAAAACCATATTGGTAGGATACAAAACCCATGGATATGGGGGCCAATTATTGTACATTCTTATCAAATTAAGTTTTTACTACTTCAGAGCATTCATAACAGTATGGAACTTCATGAGCTCTGTAATGCAGAGAAATCATATAGCCTAAATAGCTGGATAGATTCTCTAGGACCTAAGGTCTTTAGGGTCTTTTCTACATCTGGTGCTATGAGGTAGAAAGAGATTTCCTACTGTCTATGTATATCAGTTCAGTGACAGCAATTTTCAGTAATCAATGTTAAGACTGCTAAAAAAGTACTTATTATATACTAGGTCATCGGTAAGCACTTATACAATTTAAAATAACAGTATACTGTTTGGCAATAATACAGAAGCCCCCCTCCATTTTGTGTAGTTCTGGGCATTAAACATAGGGCCTTCACACTGAGGTACACCTCCAGGGCTTTTAAAATTTTTTGAGACAGGGTCTCACTAAGTCACCAAATTGCCATGGCTAGACCAGAATTTGTGATCTCCTTGCCTCATCTTCTAAGTCCTGTGATTGACAGGCATGCACCAACCAAATCCAATTGAGAGAACCTCCTACCCATACTACCCCCACCTTTTTTTCTAGTACTGAGAACTGAACCCTGTACTTTTGGACTGAGGTATATATACCCCAAGCCCTTTTCTTATTTTTTATTTTGAGACAGGATCCTGGTAAGTCACTAAGTTGCCCAAGCTGGGCACAATTTGACAACCTCCTGCCTAAGAATACTGTTCAACAATTATAGAGAAACCCTATTTTTTAACAGCTAAAGAATTTATTTTAAAAACATGAAAATTAAACCAAATTTTTTTGGTTTTTGATTTGGTTGGTGTGTCTAGCAAATATGAAACTAGTGGCACTTATGAATAGTTATGGAGTAAGTTGAACTGTTTGTTGTGAGAAGATTATTGAGTCCAGTACTTGATAAACATGTGTAATATCATCAAACAACAGTTACATAACCAGTCAGGTAAAAAATGCAGTTCCATGAGGCAGGCGTGGTTGTGCATGCCTATAATCTCACCACTTGGGAGTGTGAAGGAAGAAGGTCATACAAGTTTGAGGCCAGCCTGGGCTATACAGTGTGTTCAAGGCTCAAAGTTGGACTTGAACTACATAATGGGACACTGTATCCAAAAAAAGAGCAGCTTCGGACATCTACTAATAATGGTAACATAATCATTACGATTATTGTTTTCTCTAAAATATACATATTCATACATATACTTCTTGTATTTTTTTCTTCCGGTACGAGGACTCGAACTCATGACCTTGCACTTGCCAGGCAGGCGCTGTGCTGCTGAGCTAAATCCACAGCCCCTACTTCTTGTAATAGGACTACAACAAATAGGCAAAAATAAACTCACTCTAAGAGTTTTCTGGCCATTTTGGCAGAAGTAAATCCTTCTTTGAATTGATGCAAATTGAAATGTCTTTCAAAGCCTTATGATTCACAGAAAAAACACATGACTTTCGGTACTAATGATTACCAAGTAAGAAAGTGGTATTGGAAGTCTATAAAACCATCAGCTAAGCAGAGCAGAAAGAAATGTGTAGGTCATGTAATAGAGTGCCTAAAAGAAAACTTAAAAACCAACTTCACTGACAACACTGTCAAAATTTATATACAAGACCTCTACCAATAATTGCTGAGAGTCAGTGTAGCACTAGCATGAGGACTGACAAATATATCAGTGGAATGAACAGACTAACAAATCTAGACACAGATAAACAAATAATCATTAGCTTTTATTTAAAAGTGAGAAAGCAATCCCACTGGGAAAGGGAAGACTTTCAAACTACTGGATATCCATACGGAAAAAAAGATGAATTGTGATTTTACATCACACTTGAGACAAAAGTTAACTGGAGTGGATGGTACACATTATTTTTAAAAGTTACAAAATCTTTAGCAAAATACAAAGAATGCTTTCTTTTGGGAAGAGGTGGGCAAAATATTTTTAGGACACAGAAAGCAATAATCACAAAAACTCTGATAAATTAGACTCATCACACAAATTAAAACTTTTGCTCATCAAAAAAAAACTGTAAGAAAATGAGTAAGAAACTGAGACTGGGAGAACATGTATGCAAAATGCATTTGACAAGGGATTAGTATCAAGATATATATTAAAAACTCTAACAATTTTGGAATTAAAATACAAGGTAGGCATGGTGGCAATACACCTGTAATTCCAGCACTCTGGGAGGCTGAGGCAGAAGGATCCTTGCAAGTGCGAGACCAGCCTCGGCTACAAGGTGAGTTTAAGAACTACCTGAACTGCATAGTGAGACCCTGTCTCAAAAAGACAAAAATAAATAAATAAATAAATAAATAAATAAATAAAGTGCAATGTAAACTATTTGGGAAAATGGCTTTCACATGGAATTGATGCCAATATACATCATTTCTGTGTACACTGAATACTCATTGAATAAAATATAGCATGGGCTTAAACATAGGATAATTTGATGGATAATGCTAAAATAGTAGGAAATGTGTTATAAATAATAGACATCTAGGTTCTAATGACCATTTACTTTCTGAAAATTAAAATATTTCTTTTAAAAAATTGAACCACTTCTTCTAAAAGGTATTTTTAAATGATCAAAGCTGACTTGTTTCCAACTGGGTCCCAAGAAATCTATCCAATAGATAAAAATACAAAGAAAAGTATACAGTGAAATTTGTTACCTACTTCAAAAAGGGGAAGAAGAGAGGCAGGAAGGTAGACAGAAAAACAAAAAGAATCCAAGACACTTTTGAAAACAGCCTTAAATGAATGAATAAATACATATTTATCTCCATCCTCCATGGGACACAGTCTAAGGACAAAAAGAACTGCAAAAAAACCTTGAACTCAGACCAGGTGTGGAAAGAAGTACTAACTTCTCAAACCTGAATATTATTTTTGTTTTCAGTTGTAATCCTAGCACTCTGGGAGGTGGAGGCAGGAGGACTGCAAGTTCAAGGCCACTTGGGGTAACTTAGCAACACTCTGTCATAAAATCCAACTAACCAACCCACCCAGAAATTGTGAACTTACTGGATTTGTTCTTAGTAGTAGTACAATGTAATTCTGAAATTAGTTTACAGTATACATTGTAGGATTGAGCAAATAAATAAATACATGCTTTGGAAAATCAAGGTTTTTAAATACAGGACAAAAGATATATGAATAAGAACTAAGGGAAACAAGAAAAAGTCTATGGTGTTGGACTGAAATTACATTTTTACTTTATTTCAATGTAATACATACAGAAAAAAGTACAAATATGGTTCAGTGTACAATTCACTGAAGTTTTACAAAGAGAACATATCCATATAATTAGCATCAGGAAACCCAACATTTCCTGTGCCCTAGAGCTCCTGCCTCTGCTTCCCTTCCAGTCACTTCTACAAAGGTAACCACTATTCAGATTTCTAACACCATACAGTAGTTTTACCTATTTTTGTACTTTATGTACATGGAATCATAAATGCTTTTTGGTGATTATCTGCCTTTGCTCAATGTTACCTGGAGGACACTTGTGCATATTCTTGCAGGTAGTTATAGTTCATCCTTAATGTTACATTCTGCTGGGTGATATATCACAGTTTACTTACCCAGGCTACTGTAGATGGCATTTGAGTAGTTTCTAGTCTTGCACTGTAACAAATAGTGCTACTATGAACAGTGTAGTAGGGACTGGGGATGTAGCTCAGCGGCAAAAGCGCCTGCCTGGCAAGCGCAAGGTTGTGAGTTCGGTTCCCGGTACCAGAGAAAAACCAAAAAACAAAACAAAACAGAACAGTGTAGTAGACTGAACCATATGAAATTGCTGAAAGTCTCTACAAAAAATGGGAATTTCATGTAATTCAAATTAAAACAGCATCTTTTGATGAACATATTCCATATATGCATTTTTACTAAATATAAATTTAGTAGTAGTATTTTGATACCCACGGTAGAGTCATATTTAACACTTTTAAAATAGTTATACCACTACGTTTACATATTTACTAACTGCTCCATATCCTTGACACACTCAATTTCTTGACAGTGTGTGATAGTATTTCATTAAGGTTTTCAACTGCACTGTTCTGATTACTAATGAATATACCTTATTCATATATATGTATATCATCTGGATATCTTCTTTTGAAATGCCTGTCAAGGCTCTATCCATTAATGACACTTATAGGAGTCTTTTATATATTCTGGAATAGTCCTTTGTTAATTATATGCATTGGAATTTCTCTCTTCTCTCTGTGGGTCACCCTTTTTCTCTCAATATTCCTTACTGCACAGGAGTTCTTGAATACAACACTATCTTTATTTTTATGTATAGTGTCACTTATATCCTATTTAAAACATTTTGCCCGCTCCAAGGTCATGGAGACATTACCTCCAAAAAACTTCACTACTGCTTTACTTTTCACAGTTGATTTTTCTGTGTATATGAGTTACATATAAACTTCTTTTGGCTGGATATACAAATAACATAGAACCATTTATTCAAAAGACCACACTTTTCCCCATGCACATGAGTTGCTTAGTAATGAATAAGGTAATTATTTTCTATTTTTGATTTCTCTATTCTGTTCTATTGGTCAGACAGTTTGTCTAAAGTCTATAGTGTTGCAATAGGTCTTCATATCTGAACAAGTAAACCCTCTCACTTTGTTTACCTTCTTCAAGACTGTATGACTATTCTTAGCCTGAACGCATGACATTTTACATTTCCTAACTTTACCTACTGAAAAGGGCTAGAAGCAGTATCATCAACTCATGATGAATATGTCCAGTCTTAGTTCTATTCTTCCCAAAAAGAAGTGCAGTGATCTTAAAATATCTTGTGCCAAAACTGAAAAAGGATAGGTGAAAAGACCCCTTGAAAGGGGTCTTTGTCCAAAGTTGGGACAACCTGTACATCAAAAATGTTGAGGATGGATGGTACTTTTTTAAAAAAATAAAGAACCTATACAGCCATAGTGATTCCTCCCTTAGGAAAGGAGGCTGTTCTTTTCACAAGAATGCCAGTCAATAAAAAGGAGTCAAGATTAGAAAATCATCATTTTTTAAGTAACTTCATAATTTGTCTAGGCATGAACTGTCACTCAAACCATGGATGAAAGTTGACTTAGAAACAGAACAGTTATAGTTTTATGCTACTATTCTGCATATTACTTATTAATTACAAGAAGAAGGCATAGATTTTCATATGAGAAATAAGAAGGGAGGGAAGGTCACCGTCTGAACCAAATGATCAAATTTAATGTCACCAAAAACATGTCCAACTGTTGTGTAGTACCTCCTGATATAATTCACTGTGGACATAGCATCTATGTAGTATTCTCACCCAAAATGTTTAACCTGAGCTAATCATAAAATAGCCCAAACAGACAAATCCAAATTGGGGTCATTCCATAAAATAACTGGCTTAGATGCTTCAAAAATGCCAAATTGTGAAAAACTCACAAAAAGTGGGAGAACTGTACTATACTAGAGGAGTAATAATAGTATCTTGTCATTACTAAAAGCAAATGATGGCTAAATGCACTGAGTGATGCTTGATTAGATCTTGAATTAAAAAGAGAAAAAGGGACATTACTTTTTTGTTTGCTTGTTTTGGTCTTTTTGAGACAGGGTCTCACTATGCAGCTCAGGCTGGCCTTGCACTTGCAGCAATTCTTCTGCCTCAGCCTCCCAAGTGCTGGAATTATAGGCATGCACCACTATGCCTGACCAAAAGACATTTCTTGGCAAAAGTGAGGAAATACAACATGGGATATGGGGTATATATTAAACACTACTATATTAATGTTAATTTTTTTGAGGGTGATAACTATATTGTAGTATACTGGAGAAGTATTTATTCTTAGAAGATATACGATGACATATTTGAGCATGGCTATATTTTATTCTTGCAGTATTTGGAATTGAACAAAAGCTCTTAACTCTGAGACAAGGCCTCCACTTAGTCACTAAATTGCCCTGGCTGGGTTTGAATTCCTCCTACCTCACCCTCCCAGACTGCTGGGATTACAGGCATGCACTACTATGCTAGGTTTTGTAAGAAGTTCTTAAATAAAGTAATAAACTGCTCTAATGCCAGGAGTTAAAAAGAACATGTGAAGAGTCTGTCACCCTACTACTGGAAATCAGAAGAGAAAAATGTTCATTTATATTTTACCATATGAAAGATACATTTGAATTTAGAGAACTAGTAAAAGTAGATTTTTCAGGATTTAAATGTTAAATACTTTATTATGAAATAAAATGCCATAGAGATTATCTATTTTAGGCTCTCCATTTTCCTGGAAAATGTGAAACTATATTTGCTTAAAGAATTAATAAGAAAAAAATGATTATTTGGTCATTTACTAAAGGAAATGATAAAAATCATTCATTTACCTGAGTGCCTTCAAAAGTACTTGGCTAAAATGAACAGATGCACAAAACTACAATTCAGTGTTCTAAATTACCATGGTACTAAAAATAAAAATGGAATTAATTAGAATGATAATTTATTATAAGATGTTTAGTCAACTGCAATGCAGATGTAATAATGTAATAAAAATAAAAACAACCTCAATGTCAAAAAATTTTTATCTTAGTATTTTCTGGGAAGAATGTAAAGCAGAATGCAACATGAGAAGAGAATACTGATGGTGGTAATGGTTTTTCTTTGTATGAACGTTCCCACACATAAGCTTTACACAGCACTAATTATACATGCTGGTTAAACTGAAAGAGAAGGCAATCCTGACAGGCTTGATGAGGCACATGGCGGGCTCTAGACTGTCTTATCTCTAGGAGGCTTTTGTAGTAGAACAATTCTATACAAGTTAAATCTTGCAGAGTAGTATGATTATTTTATACCTTTTGTAATTATTTTCTTTATGTAAAAGTTAAAAGCAATAATCTACCATAAAGGTGACTTTATTCTAATTTTCTTTCAAGTAAAATAAATCTTTCCTATTGTAATTGAACTCTTTATAACCTTTAGAGGTAGCTTGAGAGTCAATCATAGTTTTACAACTTTATTCCTTATTAGCTGGTTATTCTTGTATTATTTAATCTCTCTGTCCCTCAGTTTATAGCCCTTATAAAATGGAAACAATTAAAACCTCATGAATAAAATGCCTTTGCCTAGTCACAGGGGGAGAAAACCTTTCCTTACTGGCAGATTTTGGTGCTTTGACTTGGCTATTTACCAGTCAGTTCTAGGTTTGCTGTGTGGTGGGGAGGAAAAATGTGGTAATATGCAGAAACACATGGGAAAACCTAAACAGTCTTGCTTGTAGTTGTAGGTAATCTAAAAAAAAATGTGTTGATTGGTTATATTATCAAAGAGAATGAGGAAAACAACAGCTTGTTTTTGTGTGAAAACACAGGATATCAAAGAAGGTCAAAGTATGTGTTAGTTACTAATGGGATTATAATCCTTAAAAAGCAAAGGTAGGAGAACAGCACCTTATAAAAAGTATACAGCTTGAAAACAAAACTTTGGAAAAGACTCTGCATTTGAACCACTTACCACATTAATTTAAGTAACTGTGGGTAAAGAAACTAGAATTATTTATATAAAACACCTTTGGAAAAATCAGTTGACACAGTTTACAGTACAAAGTATGAATATATATTGATTCTAATTTTCAAAAACATGATCTTTATCCTTCTCATATTTCAGGAGTATCTTCCTCAAATGCCTTCCTCTGTGCTCTCAACAGGCTTCCTGGACCAAATGAATGAGAACCAGGTCCAACAGCTCCCTGATGGTGCTACTCATGATTCTTTTCCATCTCTGGAGCTGGTTTTGACTCAGACATTTCATTCATCAAATCCCCTACTGGACACTTATCTGCTCTTTGTCTCCAAACTTCCACTGTAGCTTTCACATTGTGAGACCAGAGCATGGCAACACACAGGGCAAGTGAGAGATGGTCCCATGAACTGGGGTGGTAACTTAAATCACTGAGCCAACAGTAAAGCAACAATGTTGACTTTGGGGGTACAAATTACACAGAGTCTGATCATATTGTGTTTCTACGATTATGGTGATAAGGTTTCAGTGGCATGATCAGATAAAATCAATGATATCCTATTTTATTTCCATCCTCTCACTCAAAACTATGTCAACATAAATTTTTAAGACTATACCTCAATTAAGAATGAAAAATCTATGATAAATTTTCAAGATTTGAATTGCTGCTGTTTAATCAGCTCCCTCAGCATAACAGTCATGAGCTATCAAATTACTCTGATATTCACCATTATGTAACATTATTTTTTTTACAAAAGTTTTTTCCTTCATTGCTATAAAATTATTATATGTACATTATGAAAAACACTATTAAAAAAAGGAAGATGGAGTGATGCATATGTATTTAAACTGCAAAAAATAATTTGATGTATTCCTTTCCAGGGCTTCTATGTATAGGCTTTCTTTTTCTTGGAGGGAGTGGGCTGATGGCAGGATATGTGATGAACCACCGAGGGCCTCTGCACTGAGTTACATCTCCAGCCCTTTTATAGTTTTCATTTTGAGATAGCATCTCACCAAGTTGCTAAATTGCCCAGTCTGGGCTTGAATTTGTGATCCTCCTGCCTGAGCCTCCCTGAGTGCTAGGATACATGGCTGGTTTCTTATTTTTACATTAATATAACCTAGACATTCTTGACAAGAAAATTCCCATTTAATACCATGTGGGAAGAAAAATATAGTCCTCAGTTACCTCTCTTAATAGTTAAATCTTTTGCCAGGTTGATTCAAATACTGTGGCAGAGAGAATTTAAAAAAAAAAAATTTCAGTATTTAAGAAGAAAATGAGTTCTTTTTTTTGGGTACTGGGAATTGAACTCAGGACCTTGCACTTGCCAGGAATGAGTTCTTTTATTAATGAAGAATAGATTCTGCCAAACAGAAACCTTTCCTTAATGCTTAAAAAAAAAATGCCCTCTTGAACCAACTGAGTAATTACATTATTGGCTCCAACTGATCAGAGGCTCTATCAGGGTGTCTTTTATGACCATCTTATTGACCATTCTGTGTCAATCACAAAACTAGAGGACTCGCCTTATATTTACCAATCAAAAAACACAGAACTTAGTGTGCCAAGCAAAGATTATGTGGGTGGATTCAAAATGAAATGGCACTGCTATTATAGTCTAGCCAAAAAGCTAAGTTACATGTAACCTAGAGAGGAAGCATGTTTCAGTGGAAAGACATAGATCTTGTGTCAGAATAACAAGCGCAGGACTTCCTGCTATAAGAAAATAGCAATACTAGATAACTTACAATAAATAATTGCTTTTACACACTGGTAAACATGTAATATAGGGTTATAGCCCCTAAAAGAAGGGAAACAATGAGATGAGCCCTATACCTGCCCTGGCTTCTGCCTAGTCGCAACCTCCAGACTGTAGAGAGGAGGAAAAAGTCAAACAAAGCTAAGAGGTGGGCTTGCTGAATTGAGGAGACTGAGGTGAGCACTTGGGCAGGGTAAGGTAGGTAGAAATGGCAGGGTAAATTTCTGAAAAAGAAGATCTATATTAAAAAAGAGTTCTTAGAAATCTGCCTAAGATGACCTTGAGTCTTTGCCAAGTACTAGGCTGTATGTACAGAGTAACATCTCACAAGGGTGGGCCAGAAGTGGTCAGGAACAGTATTCCCAGAGTGGACTCAGAGTTGAGGAAATGTCTGCGCTCCAAACAGCCCTAGGGAAAAGTCCTTCTTTCAGGCAATTTGGCAGGGTATTCAGCAAGATTTCAAAGGGGGTCAGCCCTCACTGGCACCATCTTTAGTATGAATGCTAGCCTATAATATGTCTTTTCTAACAAAATGTAAGAAAGGCCTTGAGGGTGATCCAAAAGTAACTTACCTGTCTACTAAATCAAAGCCCAACATTCTCTCTTTTTTTTGGGGGGGGTACTGGGAATCGAACTCAGGACCTTGCGCTTGCCAGGCAGGCGCTTGAGCCACTGAGCTATATTCCCAGCCCCCAACATGCTTTAAAGCAAGACAATCAAAACAAAATCCAGACACTCAGTAATGTACATTCACAATGCTATGGCCAATAAAACTCATTCAAAACATTACATTCCCAAAACAAAAACAGGTACCAAATTTTAAGAAAATTTTAGTGTGTACGACTCTGTTAGAACTGTGTTGATTCATCTAAAAGATAAACTCATTGAAAAGAAACATGCAAGCAAGAAAACTATCCATACAAAATCTCAAAAAAACTCTGACCTTTCCAATGTGGAATACTGTTCACCTTTGGAATTTCATACATGCTACTCAGACTTCCAACGGGATGACCATAAGGCTGTTAGCAGTTAAGGCCAACTGTAAACCAAATAAATCCTAATTACTCATTTCCTTAACTTGTCCAGGCTGCAACTCTCAAGGCGGGGGTCTTTCCTTCTCATTTGTTTTTAGTGCTATATATTTCTTTAAAGAAACATACACTAATCCACAAAATGTTTTTAAGGAGTTTCTATAGATCCACCCCATCTAGTGACTTAACGCATCATCTAAACAACTGCCATCACCTCAAGGTCTTTTAGAAGGTTATTCGAAGTCACTGGAATGGCTTCTGCTCTTACACACTCTAATGGTCACTGTGAAACAAGCAATCCCAATATATACATTTATAGTATATACTAGTTTTAAAAGATGATTTGTGAATTTAATTAATTTTTCATTAAAGAATTTACTTAATAATGAAAAAAACTAGTGTAGGAATGTGACTATGACGTACATATCCTGGAATCAAAATGAAAAAAAGTTTAGAAGACAGTTGAGAACACAAAATCTTTTAAAACGTTATAAATGTTTTATTACTTCAAATTACCCAAAGTCTTCTATGTACTACTTATCCTATATATCAAATGTTTTAAAAGTCTCAGCAAGTATATCTACTATCTCAATCTCCTCAGAACAAGGACATAAGAAGGAGAAACCTATAAATCAGTCCTTGATAACAGAGGGTCTGTTTAGGAGATTACCAAATAGAATGACCCTGCTGGAATTCTTTCAAGAAGCCTGTGAAAATGTCAGAATGGAGTCTGTTTTGGAGGTCAGAGTCCCTAGAGAGCTCTGAGTTTGGGCCTGTTTGTCTTTTCACATGCTTTACTATTTGAAAATCTTTCCTTGTAGACACTGACTGATGCCCAGGGAATGCTAGAATTGTGGGAACTGGCAGTACCCACGAGAGACGAGCTTCATGGGAAACCTATGCCTACTACATTGCCCTATTGGAGGTCATCAGATAAACTGTTCTTCAAATGTTATGAAGGTACACAGCAAGACATTAAGAGCTGCAAGTCATTCTTACTTCTTTAGGAAGAAGTATCTGTGAAAAATGAAGCAAAATTTACTGACATTGAAAGAAACACTAAGTTGTAAAACTTCATGGGCAAGGACTATATTCATGTGGTATGAACTGAAATACTGCATTCTCAAAATATAACAAATAATTCAAATACTAACTACATGCCCACACTATTCTAAATACTTGCCTGAGATTAAATTATCTAATTGTCATAACAATCTTATGAAGCAGGTACTAATATTATTCCCAATTTGCAGGAGAGGAAACTGAGGCAAAGAGAAGCGTATTGCAATAGGCAGTATAATGCATACTAAATTGTAGCCATAATCTAAATTCAGGGAGGCTTTATACTTGGTACTTTTTAACCACTGTGCATGCTGCCTTCTTAATGCTATCTGTATGGCAACCATGCAACTCTGTGAAACTGTAACATACTCGGAGTGCTTAAGATGTGGCAGGTATGTGCTAGCCTTCCTGCCTCATTTCACTTAATCTGCCCAATGGCCTACAAGACACATCAAACATTATCTCTACTCATAAATGAAACATGGACATTAAGTGGCCTGATGCATCTCCACAATGAAGTGGCCCCTACTGACATCTGAATTCACAGTTCTCTTTCTTTAAAACTAGGCTGTCTCAGCAGTCAATTGCAAGAATCACCTCTAAATTAATTTTCTGTAAGTAGCTGGAGAATTACTTTTAAAGACCATTTGTTCAGAAAGTGACTAAAAAATGATGGAGTGCTGAGTGTTAGCTACTCAGCTTCTCCAGAAGAAAGTGCCAAGAGTCTGGAAACGATGGTACCGAGAGAAATTAAAGAGATTCTATACCACACAAGATCCACAGGAGAACTGACAGAGGAGAAGAATATAGGGTTCATTGCTATAGGAGAAATACCTCACTACTGCAGGCTAGAGACCTTGTGGTGCAGCTGTGTAGCTGATCTGAAGGGCAGGGAGTCAGTGAAAGCAACTCTGCTCCTCCCTTGGAGACTGAGAACTAACCTGAGCGGGGAGATTCTTGTGCAGTTAGAGGCAACAGTGAGAACACAAGACCCTTTCCCAAACGGACCAACACACAGTCACTGGCTAATGAGTGAACCAGAGAGGTGTGCCCTCTCCACCCAGTTGCATGAAGTAGCAGCTGGAAGGCTGGCTCCAATTCCTGCAGCAAAACAGCACCGGGGTCACTTCAGTACCAGTATCTGGAAGTGGAATGAAGTAAGGGCTGTCTAGTTACAACAGACAACTGGTAGTTGGAGAGCAGGCTGGAAGTAACTCAGTTGAGAAGTAGGAGCTGAGACATAGACTCCAATCCAGTGACGATAGGTTTTTTCTTTGTTTTTTTTTTTTTTTTTTTTTTTGTTTTCTGGTACCGGGAATCAAACTCACGACCTTGCACTTGCCAGGCAGGCGCTGTGCTGCTGAGCTAAATCCCCAGCCCTGAGGATAGGTTTTGACTTTTATTTCTGGTTTGTCTTCTCTGTCCTGCCTCTCTCTTTCCTCACTGGTCTTTAAGTATTACCTGAGATGTACAGGTGAATGAACACTATCTCTAGTCTTTCTGCTTTACCTCAAAATTCTTTTGCTTTCTCCTTTATTGTTTCTCTCCTGTCCTCTTCTCCAGCTTCCCAACATTTGTGTGATTATCCTTAGTCCTTCAGCTCTGCTTCTACTATATTTCTCTTCAGCTATTGCTGTTTTGTCCCCTATCCCTCTTACATTCCCCTTTCCTACATGATAAAATCACCCTACCAAGAGGAAACCCACTGCATATAAATTAATGGTCTATGTTGTAGGCTGTTATATAACTATGTGTCTTGCTCCTCTGGTTAGAGGCATCAAATTAGAAGTTACTACAGAGTATCAGTTTCCAGGCTGTGCTTGATATTGTTATTATTAACTGTACTACTTAGCCAAGTAGTTATAGATGACATAGTTATTGTAATCAGTTGCTCACTCTTGTATGATAACACTGTGATAATCTGGGGTCACAATCATCCCCACAGCCTACTATCAAAAGACTAGATGCTGAGCCAAACAGATAGCAACACATCATCCCTAATAAAGTGGGAAGATAGGATCTTGGGAAAGATACAAAGATCAACAATCAGCTACACCTAGAAGGCATCTAAGAGGAATAGACATTTCCTGAAGAAGTTTTGATATCAGTGAGAAAGATACCTAGTATAAAAAAAATACAAACAACACAAAAAAGAACTTAAAATAAAAAAATAGAACATGACAAGATGCAGAAGCAAAATGCAATCCCAGAGTTCTAGCTCACCAAGGACAAATCCAGGGGACAATGAGATAGAGGAAATCAGGAACTATCCACCTGAATGACAATAGATGAAATAAAAAAAAAATGCATGAAGCTATAGAGGGTATCAAAATAAAAATAATCTCATAGGTAAAAAAATGAGATGACCATAATGAAGGACTTGTTCATTAAATCTACAGTGGACAGAGATAAAACAAATAAGAGGATAGAAAAATGATAGAAACCATGAATCTCAACATAGGAAAGAAATGGAATCCATGAAACATATCCAAATAGATATCCAGGAAATTAAAAATTTCACTGAAAGTTTGCAAAACTGTATGATAGAAAATGAAGATAGGATATCACACTTAAGAAGAGAGGACTGCTGTTAGCATTCATGAAAAGGAAGACCTCTTAAAAATAGCAATGGACCATGATAAAACAATCCAACCACTACAAGACAATGCAAAGAAAGATGAAAAAAGATTAACTTCTAAATTTCTTAGAGTATACTGCTAACCCTTGAGCACTACAAATAAATGCTAAATAGTCTTAGAAGTAACTATTACTCATTTACTCTTGGTCAGGACCAAGGCCAGGCTAGGAATACCTAAGAATGCTGGCTTTACTACTAGCGTGTCTACAGTGATCTCAAATGTGGCTTCCAAAAACAGCCAGGAAAAATACAAGTGTAGAACTGCTCAGCCTGAGAACAGGCCCCTGTAGGACCTGAAGGCTCAGCCTACCACAGGGATGAAAATACAGGGGTCAGCACAAATGACCTAAAAAAAACCTGTTTAGAGAAGTAATAGCAGCAAACTTCCCAAGCATGGAAAAAGAATCTGACACATAGTTAAATGAGGCATACAGAAGTCTAATTAGTTATGATCAAAATAAATTTACCACACAGCATATAATAATCAAGATTCTAGAAATTCAACGTAAGAACAGAATATTACAAAGCTGTTCGAGAAAAGAAACAAATCACTTACAAAGGAAAGCCCATCAGAATCACAGCACACTTCTCAACACAAACAGTATTTCAAGCCCTGAAGGAAACAACTTCCTACCAAGATTGATGTATCCTGCAAAATTATCTTTCAGAATTAATGGAGAAATAAAGTACTTCCATGACAAAGAACAACTGAAGGAATTCATGACAACCAAAACAGCTTTACAAAGATATTCTACAGAGAGAAAACAAAACCCACAATTCCAAGAGTACCAATAGAAGCTACCAGGCAGGGGAAACAACTAAACAGAGAGGAAAGACAGGGAACCATCAACACGAAAATTATATGACAAAGATAAGCCAATATATATCAGTTATAATCATCAATGTAAATGGTGTCAATTCACTAATCAAAAGAAACAGACTGATAGAATGGATCAAGAAAAAAATCCAACAATATGCTACATTCAAGAAACTCATTTAATGCAAAAAGAAATTCATAGATGGAAAGTCAAAGAATGGAAAAAAATGCTCCATGCAATAGGAACCCAGAAAAAAAGCAGGGGTAGCTATTCTATGTGCAGACAATGTCAACTTCCAGTGAATAGAGAAGGAATACTACATACTTGTTGAAGGAAATTAAATTACTCAGAATAGAGAAGGATACTACATACTTATTGAAGGAAAACTAAGAGCTCACAATCATAAGTATATATATACCAAATACAGGTGCAACCACCTATATAAAACAAGTATTAATAGACATAAAAAAATCAAGTAAACACTAACACAACTGGAATGGGGTACCTTAATACCCCACTGTCATAAATAGATCAACTAGATTAAAAAAAAAAACAAAGAAATATCAGAGCTAAACCAAACCTGTGACAAAATGGACTTAGTAGATTTCTACAGTGTTCCACCCCACAACATCAGAATACACATTCTTCTCAGTGGTGCATGAAACAGTCTCCAAAATAGACCACATACTAGCTCATAGAACATGCGTCAGTAAATGCAAAAGAACTGAAATCATCCTGTGTATATTATGGACTATACTGCAATGACACTGGAAATCAATGGCAAAAGAAACCACAAAAACTATGTAAGCACATGGAAATTAAATGACACCCTACTGAACAATCAATGGGTCACAGATGAAACTAAAGAAGAAATTAAACATCTACAATTAAATAATAATGCCAATACAATATACTGGAATTTATGGGATGCAATGAAAGCAGTCATAAGAGGAAAATTAACACTGGTGAACTCTCACACCAGGAAAACAGAATGAGCTCAAATAACCTAATGTTGAACCTCACATTTCTAGAAAAAGAAGAACAAATCAAGCCCAAAGCTCGTACAAGGGAGGAAATTATAAAGACTGGAGCAGAAATTAATGCAATTGGGACTAAGAAAACAATACAAAGAACCAATGAATCAGAGTGTTGGTTCTCTGAAAGATTAAATAAAATTCACAAACTCTTATCCAACCTTATCAAAAAAAAAAAAAAAAGGAAAAGACTCAAATTCATGCAGTTAGGAATTAAAGGGGTGAAATCACAATGGATCCTGCAGAAATCCAGATTATCAATACCTACCTTTGAAAACCTTTACTCTAAAAAGATAGAAAACATAGAAGAAATGGACTGATTCTTAGATGGATATCAATTTTCAAAGTTGAACCAAGAATATATAAAAATTCTACATAACCTAATATATCACTCAATGAAATGAAAAATGTATTTAAAAACTTACCAAAAAAGAAAAGCCTAGGTCTCATGGATTCACTTCTGAATTCTATAAGAAATTTAGAAAAGATTTAATGCCATTACTTGCCAAACTCTTTAATGAAATTGAAAAGGAAATAATATACCCAAGGTCATTCCTGGAAGCAAGTATTACCCTGACTCCAAAACTAGAGAAAGTCCTAACCAAGAAAGAGAACTACAAGGCAATATCCCTAATGAACATAAATGCAAAAATCCTCAATAAGATATTGGCAAATAGAATGCAGCAAATCATCAAGAAGACTATACACCATAACCAAGAAGGATTTACCCCAGGAATGCAGATGTGGTTCAACATATGCAAATCAGTAAATATAATATACTATATTAACAGAACCCAGGACAAAAACCATATGATCACCTCAGTAGATGACGAAAAAGCATTTGACACTCATTCATGATAAAAACTCTACAGAAAATTGGAATAGATGGTCTTTACCTCAATTTGATAGAAAGTCATCTACGACAAGCAGTCAAAATCATACTAAATGATTAAAAATTGAAACTTTTCTCTCTAAAATCAGGAAGAAGACAGGATGTTCTCTAATAACATGCCTAATCAATATAGTTCTGGAAACATTATCTAGAGCAATGGCAAGAAAAAAAAATAAAAGATACAAAGATAGGAATGGAAGAAGATAAATTATCTTTATTTACAGATGACATGATACTTAGAAGACCTCAAAAACTCCACCAAAAGACTTCTAGATTTTTTTGTTTGTTTGTTCGTTTTCCAGTACTGGGAATCGAACTCACGACCTCACACTTGCCAGACAGGTACTGTGCCGCTGAGCTAAATCCCCAGCCCCCAAGACTTCTAGATTTAATAGCCAGATTCAGTCACACAGCTGGATACAAAGTCAATACTCAAAAATCAATAGCATTCCTGTTCACAAATAAACTCATGGAGAGAGAAAATAGGGAAACCACACCTTTCACAGTAACATAAAAAAAAATGAAGTACTTAGGAATCAATCTAACAAACAAAGTAAAAGACCTCTACATTGAAAACTATAGTACTCTTAAAAAAGGAGATTGAAGAGAATATCAGAAAGTGGAAAGATACCCCTGGCTATGGGTAGAAAGAACCAACATGGTATAAAAATGGCATTCTCCCAAAATTATTATATAGATTTAATGCAATCCTAACCAAAATACAATTGGCCTACCTCACAGAACAAGAGAAAACATTCCTAAAACATTCATTTGGAACCAGAAGAGACCTAGAATAGCAAAGGAAATTCTAGGCAACAAAGGTAAATGCTAGAGGGGCTGTGGGAAAAAAGGAACTGTTCTCCACTGTTGGTGGGAGTGTAGACTGGTTCAACCACTGTGGAAATCGGTGTGGAGATTGCTCAGAAAAACTAGGACTAGAGGTTCCATTCGACCCAGCTGTTGCCGTTCTTGGTATCTTCCCAAAAGAATTAAAAGCATGATACCACAGTGATATACGTGCACCCAGGTTATAGCAGCACAGTTTGTAATAGCAAAATCATGGAAACAACCCAAATGCCCATCAACCAATGAATGCATAAAAAAAAGTGGGCTTTTAAAAATATAATGGAATACTACTCAGCCATAAAGAAGGATAAACTTGAGACATTCATAGCTAAGTGGATAGTCCTTGAGATCATACTCTTAACTCAAATAAATCAGACATGTATACATATCACATTGTCTTTCTGGTGTGAGAAACTCAAAGTGTAAATAAGAACCAAAATGTGTAACAGACATTATGAAATAGGAAGTAATTGTTCAAAAGGAAAGGGGAATTGGAGGGAAAAAAATGAGAAAAAAAAAGGATACAATGGAAACAAAGATTTGTAAATAAGGATAGTAAGAGGGGTTGAATAGAGGGAAAGGGAATGGGAAAAAAATTCCCTATGATGAATATGATCATTATACATATCAAAATTATACCAATAAACTTAATTTTTATTTTTTTTTAATTTTTTTTAATTTTTTTTGGTTTTTTCTCCGGTACCGGGAACCGAACTCACGACCTTGCGCTTGCCAGGCAGGCGCTTTTTGCCGCTGAGCTAAATCCCCAGCCCCAAACTTAATTTTTAAAAAAGACTAAAACAATAAATAAATAATAAAGACCATGTGTTCAACAATTTTTTGAGAATACACTACAGCTTGAACTGCTGACACCATACCAGAGGCTTAAAATCTAGAAATTATTTTAAGGTAAGAGACATAATGATCACTCAGTAAGTATTTGTTAATGATAATTTTCAAACTATCCATTCTTCCCATCCTTGAAATACCACTTTTTTAATCTTCTGAGAGAGGTGAATATTCTTATTTACTTATTTATTTTGGGGTACTGGGAATCAAACTCACGACCTCATGCTTGCTGGGCAGGCACTGTGCCACTGAGCTACATTCCTGGCCCAAGAGCTGAATATTCTAACTGACATATTTTTCTTTCATATAATACTTGATGGTGATTCTTCTTAATTGCTATGTTGGATCAAGTCTTCTGTCAAATAAGGTCTTCTGTAGCTATCAATCGTAAGTCTACAGAGTGTTGACCATCATAACATTTGTCAGTTCTTAACCTTAGCCTCTAAGAACCAAAGGCAAGTGGTAAACAGACTTACTGCTTTTCTTGTTATGCTTTAATTAAACACAAGGGTCACATTTAAAATTTTAAGTTGGTGAAACAGATATTAACATCTTCTTAAAGCAAACAGTACCATAAATGACCAGAAAAGAACATAAATAATTGGGTTTAAAAAAAAAATATTACCTTTTAACTGATAGGGTGATGCCACTATAAAAATTCTAATACATACCTGCCAACCCTTGAAAACCATAAATAGGAAAATACTGCACATTCTAAGTTAGGCATATTATTTTAATAATAATATTAAGTCAATCTCCCTTTCCTTTTAAAGATGGAGGAAAGTCTGACAAATGAGAGAGCTGGCATGTATGTTTAGTAATACTGCTGTGAGTAACAAATTAAATAGCAACATGACTGATTCGGATCTATGGGAATTTCCATCAATTAATTGAGATGGAAATTATCTTCCATTTTTTTCTGTTTTTGCTGCCCAGTGGAAGCACAAGGCAAAGTGATAATGGGAGATAAGAACACATGACATAATGAGGAAGAGCAGCCAGAGAAAGACACATGGGCTGGAAGCTACTATACAGATACTGCAATGGGCATACTGTGACACAGAGAGCTTCTCAGACTTACCCACACTCACAGACTGAGTCAGCAGAGGAAGCTGGAGTCCTGACTCCCCAAAGACTACACTTCCTGTTAATAATAGCGAGGGCAGCAGGTGAGGGCAAGGAATGCCAACAGTATGGATTAAGTCAAAGGAGTCAGAAAAACACTGGGTACATTTTTACTCACTGTTATTAGTGATTACTAATTACAAATCAAAAGAGCAAATTTAAATACACTTGTCATTTTAACATATTTGTCTTATTGCTTTCTGTCACAACAGCATTGCATTAATGATGTCTTAAAATATCAGCTAAATAACAATGGAATAAAAATAATCATGGATCACTTTTTTCTGGTATAATCCTTATATTTAACAGGCTCCCTTACAAGTATAATAGAGAATGAGTATCTGATGTCTATTTTTTTCTTTTTCCCTTTATATTCTTTTTTGGCTAGAAGAAGTTTCTGTAGTAAGATTAGGTGGTAGACATAAATTAAACGAGACCTCAGTTTAATTTTACTCTCTCAGCCCAGCAAACGGACTAATCATAAACTACTTAAGTTCAAGCTGCTGAGAGGTCTAACTAGCTAGAAATAATTTAGTAATACTTATTAACCATTTATATGTCACCTTTATAACTGCTTTTGCAGAGATGGCAAAGACTACTCCTTAATACATTTGCTTATTCACTGGTGTGATGTTATTAAAAAATCATATGGTGGACTATAATTTTAAGAAAACTGTCTCAAATGCTCCATGTAGGAGACTGTATACTTCTATGATTCTAGTAACTCTGGGAAAGTGTTAAAAAATTTTAGGTAAGCATTTTTATAATTTTAAGATGGTATGTTTTTACTGGTAGTTTTAAGAGCTATTTTATGTTCTAAATCTTCTTTTTTAACACATATGGTTAACTCTTGATCTCCCAAGACTACCTTCTACAATTCTAAGGATAAAATTTGAATATTGAAAAAGTTACTCAAAATGAGGCTTCAACAGGGCTATGGGGGGCTATGGTTCTGCTGATGATGTACCTTTAACTGTAGGCTTTACCCATCCTACTCCTGAAGATAACTAGAACACACTCACATTACTATCATGTTACTGCTATGCTGCCACCTCATTTCAGACTCTGCCAGCTACAAATGGGAGAAAGAAAATTCCCTTAACACTCCCCCTCCCCTCCACATGCATACCACCTGGGTATATGTAGCAATACTCTGAAGCAACTAAATCTTCAGTATCAACAAAACTAAGTAAGAAATCCAGAGCAGAAAAACAGAAGGTGGATGGGTTACAGGTGCTTATGTACTTTGTGAATAAAACATGTTATTTAGTAGGAAACTTTATAAACACCATTATGAAAGAGAGTATCTTCAAAATACTTATAAGATTTCTTTTTCATTTTGAAGGATCCAAGATACTGCCACAAATAAGCATATGAAGGCTGTCACAATTAAGAATTTCATTTGGAGTTGTTAGGTTTATAACTTGCTTTTGAACCTCATAGTTGTGTTTAGTATATATCCTGAAGCCTAATTTAAAATTTTTTAAAAACTTGACTAACAAATATTATATTCAAGCAATATAGAATTATATACATATTTTGCTTTTGATTCTAACTACTGAAAGCATGAAAAGAAATTATCAAAATGTGTAAGGATGTCTTTGAGAATTACATTCTACATTTCAGTTCCTAAACATTAACAGCATAGCCAATGTAAGATAATTTTACAGAAAATTATTTGTTTCTATTATCTCGAGTTATAGAAAAGGAAAATAAAAATCCCATTTTTGTGTTTTGTGTTGGCTATTTAGTATATGTTTATTTATTTTCAATTTATGACATGAGTATTTCTGCCTTGCTGTCAAGTCCAGAGAAAGACAGAAATTTCCTATCTCTTTCACTAATCTCCATGCAACTACACCAGCTTATGTGCAGTCTAAAGAATTCAGTTTCCCTCAAAACAAATGCGTATCACCTTTGTGCACTTCCTGGAAAGACAATAAGCCTAACAGGTTAATGAGGAATAGGGAAGTATTTTCAGGGTAGTCCCTCAAAAAGGATTAGCTGCAAACATATGCCATTTATGTTCTTTTTTGGGAGGCAGTTTGGGAATCGAACTCAGGACCTCACGCTTGCCAGGCAGGTGCTGTGCCACTGAGCTAAACTCCTGGCCCTTTATTTTCTAAGTTGCAGGGCAAGCAAGCAGTTTTCAGTCACTGGGTTCTATAAGCATTGAATCCAAGACAAAGAGTCACCTTGTATTTCCATGTGTTCAACAAACTCAAATAAATAATACTGTCTCTAATAAGTAATCATTAAGAACAGAACAAGAGATGGCCTAAAACTGTTCCTTGTGATAAATTTAATGGATGGTAAAAATCTTAGAAATAATTTTTAAGATGAAACCATAAGCTCAAATTCCTAACAAATACAGAAACTAGTAAAACCAAAGTTCAAAAAAGAACAAATAAATCTCTCCTCTTTACTGAGGCCTAAAACACACTATTTCATAGTAAACAAAATTTCAAAGTCTTTTAATATTGAAGATGGCAAATCGTGATTTTACTGCTACTTGATACTACTATCAACTGGCCTATAGTAAATCTGTGACCATGTTAAGGTGGGCGACACCTTAAAAACACGTAGAATCAGAGACATACCAAGAAGCATTAAAATTCCAAACAGCTTTCAAAAGTGGAATCCATATTAGTTTCTCTGCTTACTCTATAATAATAATGGCAATAACGTAAAAGCTTCAATTTACCATTAGAACTCTTTGAAGTTATTTTGCCTGACAACTTACTAGTCTTGCAAACAACCTTATGAAGGTCCCTCAGAGCAGTTACCTCAGAATGTGGGCACAGGTAGAGTTGCTGTTTCTCAGAAACTGTCTCAACTTGCTGTCTTCCCTGATTTTATGAAGCTGTATTCAATTTTCAGCACTTGAATTTTTTCTGTTCAAGCACAACTGATCTGCTCCTTCAACTGATTTCATTTTTATTCACAGTACAGACCAGCTGAAGAAATGTTGATATCGAAACATGAAGATGGATCTACTCTGTATATAAAATGTTAGAACAAAGCTCAAAGTCTCGGTGTGTACACTGTTTAGTAAATATGCACTACTTACATGTTTCTGTATGATGACCTTCCTTTATGAGGGGCTCACATGGGAAAAGTTAATTGTTGAAATGATGGCCTTATTTTTGAGGTACTACTATAGAATTATTTTGGCCACATTCAGGCATTACACAAGAACATAGTTCTAATAAATGAAACTCAAATGCTGAGGAATAACAATAAAACACAACAAAATATCTGAATTTGACTATTTTATAACATTTAAATAGTACTTCAGTGTGACTGATTTTGAGGGAAATACATTTTGATATTAAATATGATAAAGACCTAAAAAATGAACACACACTTAAAAATGAGTAAAGAAAGAAAGCTAAGTCTTTTCTTCCATACAGTACTTGATATGAATATGCTGTTCACATGACTATCAAGATATTTTTATGTAACTTTTATTTTTTAATTGGCAAATGAAAATTGTATGTACTTATTATGTATGACATGATTTTTTTTGAAATATACTCTATAGAATAGCTAAGTTGAGCTAATAACATAATTACTTAATATTACATATCAATTTTCTTATGGTATGGTTATTTAAAATCTATACTTAGCAATTTTCAAGATTATACTAATATTTCTGCTGCCTAATGGACCCTTTGTATCCTTTGATCAGTATCTCCCCAATAATCTACTTTTCTGATAGCTATACAAAGATTACTTTTCATACCTTGGAATGTATATGTAAATTAAAGTAATACATCATGAGCCCAAAATTAGAGTATGTACATGCTTGAATATAAGGTAAGGGTTCTAACTTCCTGAAGTGATTTATCAGAAAAGGGAATTATCTTGTATTTGAGTCCTTATGCACTATCTCATTATAAGATGCTGTCTTACTTGCTTAGTACTGAAAAAAAGTATTTTTAGGGGAAAAACACTGGCTTAAAAACTAATTTCACTGAAAACTGGCTTTAGATTTACGAAAATATCCTAATGAGAATCAGAAAAAAGAGGAAAAAATCCATACATTAATTATTCCCAGGTTATAACCTGAAAATTGATGCATGTTATTATAAAGATTCCATTTTAAAACTGCTTTTAAAAGTTGTTAAATACTATTCTCTCAGAAAGGATACTAGTCACAGTAGCTAATTCTAGGAAAGTAATTGGGCAGGCAAAGAAAGGACTGAGAGGGTGACCTACTTTTCACTATGTACGTATTACGTTTTAAACCTTGTGAATGTGTCACCCATAAAAAAATTTTTGAACAAAAAAAGGTTAAATTCTAAAACAGAAACTATACCCTCACAAAATGTTACAATCCATAGATATTGTAGAGATTATAAACACACAATCTCAAAAAAAAGTCCTACTGTTTGTAAATGGTACTTGTGATTCAGATATGAAATTTTCAGTGTCAGATCAGGCATGTATGAAAAAAACTTCTGGAATTTAAACAAAAGAGAAATCAAGACACATTTTGGAAATCAGACCTAGAGGGATGATATATGGGGGTATCATATGTTGATAAAAACACTGATAATGCAGAGTTTGGGTAGGATGGCTTTATGAACTATGAAACTAGCAAAAAATCTTTATATATCATGGCACTTCTTCATAAAATGTAACTAAATTAGTAGATTAAACTTTTACCATTTCACTCTCTCCTTAAGAGTTTATAGTGGGAAACTACCATATATTTTGGCTTACCTTACATTCAGGCATCTATGTTAACTTCTGGAAGTGAACATGGGAAACTGTATCAAGTGTATGACCATGTCTGTTTTTTGGTGCAGGAATCAAACTCACGACCCCATGTTTGCCAGGCAGGCACTCTGATGCTGAGCTATATCCCTGGTTCAAGTGTATTACCATGTAACATAAACTTTCTCTTCTCTGTTACAGGTGGCCAGTTTTGTGAGCAGTTATACACTATGATTTACACCAGCACAGCATTGCATTTATTTGTCTATCTATCTTTTAGGGTAGTAATTTGACATTTTAAAATAAGTCCCTGACTCACCAACAATTCTGTTCTAAGAGAATGAGCATAAGCCAGATTTGTTTTTAAGTTCAACAGAGTGAGTCTTATACACCTTTGACACAAATATACAAGGTAAAGCATGAAACAACCAAACGGGATGTCCATTCATAGCTGCAAAAATTTGCAACTTGAATGTTTGTGAGCCAGGAACTTAATGTACTAGCCCATATGTACTGTATAAACCTGATAACTATCACCAGTCAATCAACGACAGCCCCTGAAGGACTCTAACAGCAGCCTAGCCAAGATATTACTCTTCAAACAATCAAAATGGTCAAAAGCTGTGCCTAACAGGTTTCAGATACCAATCAAATCAAATCTTTTTGGGAAAGCAGATGCACACTAAAGACCTTAACTAAAGTATTAAAAATAGCAATGTAAGTCTTCTAACCATGTTTTAAAAATAAGAGAACTACTCAAAACCTAGGAAAGTAAATAACAAGAGGCATGTGAAAGCACTCTTCAGGGAAAGTTATTCTTCTGACTTTAAAAACTGAAAATCTAAAAATACACTTGGAAGGTTAAGACTCATTAGAACTGTGGAAAGCACAGTAAAACCTCTTGCAGTTCTCAATTCTGCCTTTTTAAATATGTATACTCAGTGTGTTCATGAATTTTAACATTTACATTTTAAGTATTAAAAGTAAGTGCGTATTATCTATCTTTATTGATTTATGTTAAAAACTGATAGTACTGTGTTTTCTGTAGACTCTGGAATGTTCTGTGATGAATGAATATTTGCTGAACAGGTCAGGAATGAATAAAAACATTCATCTTGTTTACAAGGACTGAGAATTTGATTATACCCTAAGCCCATTAAAATAAAAATACACGAGAAATTTGTCCCTTAGTGGATCACTGAAATAACTTAAATGGTGCCACTTCTGAAGAAAGCCATTTCCCTATCACATAAGGGAGATAGGGAAAGGGAAGGAGAATGTATGCACAGACGTAATTGTTTTCCCAAGCATCAGTACAGGCACTGACTTTCTGATCATTCCCGCATGTGATCTACTTGTGTGAAAATGGACTGAATCTAAAGTGGCTTTCTAAAGGCAGTGTTAACACCAAAGACACTGGGGAAATAATGAAAGAACTGGATCTAGTGAAATTGTGGCCACTACTCAAATCAGCTAGTACCTTTATAAGGGTATTTGTAATAACAGACGGCTGAATGTAACTGACAAAAAGATCACAAGCAATCAGGAATAAACTGCGCTTACCAAGAGGGTGTCTCTTTCAAGCAAAGTGCCTAGTGCACATGCTGAACAACTTACCATTCTTCCTTTCATTCAGAGAGGGTAAATGCTGACTGGACTGCAAGGAGAGCTCCTGGAATTCATGAGCCACAGCCTCACTTTGAGGACTTGGAGCAAGATGGGCTAGAGGTCCCAACTCATCTTCAGTGTCTACAGCCCCTCCGTGATCCATTGTGTTCCACCCACTGACAACAAGGAATATGAGACACCTTTTATACGTGGCCTGTTGAAGAGACTGGCGAAACAAAAAATGCGTAAATAAATAATTTATTTTTCTCCAATTTACACAAAATTATTAAGATGAGATCCCTGGGTTCTAGTCCAATTTTACTGCTGTGTGAGGCATTATCAATTCACCTATCCTTTCTGGACCTCAGGCTCCTTGTCCAATACACAGAAATAATATACTTACCATCCAAAACACCACTCATATGGTAAACAGAAGTTCAATGATTTTGTATTATGAATTAAAGAAAGGTATACCTACTGATGTCACTAAAGATCTTAATGTAGGCTTAAATAAGAACATCAACTAAGGTTAAAAAGAAAAAAGCAGCCATCTGTCTTGAAAATCCATTTTAAGACTCCTACATATGCCCATGACAATCAAGGAGGCTTCATTTATCAGCCTAAGTCTAGGAGTGAAAACAACAATGGACATACAGTTCATGACAAAGGAAATTTAAGTCTCTAAGATTGGGGTTGTTTTACCACAGCATAAACTAAACCATGCTGACTGATACAGAAATTGGTAACAGTAATCCCCGAAACACAAAAACCCTAAACATGTAAGACACATTTTATGACTGAACAGTACACAGTAAGCAAATTGTTACTATAAGCTTAAAAGATGGTAGTCCATGTAACAGTAAGACTACTACTGCCTACTTATTTAGTAGCAGTCTATACACAGATTGTCTGTTCATTCACCTACTGATGGTCACTGGAGTTATCTTCAATTTTTCAAACAAAGATGCTATGAACACTCTTGTATAAGTATTTATTTGGATATATGCTTTAATTTTTCCTGAGTAAGTACCTAGGAATAGGTAAGTAGATCAACATATCTGCTGTATAGTTAAATATTCAATGAACTGACAAACTGTTTCCACAAGTAGTTGAACCATTTTCCTTTATTAATGGCTGAGTATGTGAATTCTAGTTTTTTCACGTCCTATAGACACTTCACCTAATCAATCTTTTTCATTTCAGTTATTTTTATGGGCATAAGGCACTTCACTGTGGTTTTAATTTGTATTCCCCTACTGACTAAGGATGTTAAAAATCTTTCAATGCATTTACTATCCTTACAGCTTCTTTGGTTAATTATCTGGTGAAATCTTTTGTTCATTTTTAAAATTAAGTGGTTTCTATCTCATAATTGCGTTTTAAGAGTTCTTTACATACTCTGGACACAAGTGCTTTGTCAGATTTTGTGTTTTGCAACTACTTGCTCCCAGTCAGTGGATAATCTTTCCATAATCTTAATAGCGTTTTGTGAAGAATAGCTATTTTTGATTGGATAAAGTACAACTTATTACTATTTTCTTTAATGGATCACTTTTTTTGTGATCTGTACTAATAAATTTTTTATTAACCCAAGGTCATAGAGATTATGTTTTCCTGTGGATACATATTTATATTACACCTTAAGTTTACAATATACTAAGCTAATTTTATGAATGTGGTAAGATAAGAATCAAAGTTTCTTTTTTGGAGTGTAGGGGGGGGATATGGATATCCAATTGTTACAGCACCATTTGCTTAAAAGATTACCTTCCTCTACTATAGTGCCTTTGCACCTTTCCTGAAAGTTAACTGACCATGTATGTGGGGATCCATCTCTTGACTATTTAGTTCCCAAAAAGCCTCAAAGGGGAAGTCCTGAAATTCTATGTGTAAACTTGCTCCAACTCTGGTTGAACCCTGAACTATTCATGTGCAGAGTATACTCCAGGTAGGCCAGCTAAAGCAAAAGTAACCCAACTGAGATTTAGGGACTGCCCAAAACAGGAAAGACAGAATTTGCAAACATGATTTTAGGAAAGTTAACTTTCTGCTAAAATGAAACAATACTTGTAAGTGGAAATCTAACAAAATCTAGAGTCCCTACAACTGTCATTGAGAATCCCCTATCCAATGAAAATATCCTTTCATAACTAAGGCAAAACTGTCTCCAGCAGACACATACTTAAGGAATGTTAAAAAGTCCTTATTTGAGCAGAAAGTAAGTAGTACCATATAGAAATTTAGCGCTTAGGATTTAAAAAAGCATCAGAAGTAGTGGTTTTACATTTCTATATATTATAAGGAAACAGCATAATTTAATTTTTAAAAACCAAGACACAAAGGTTGTATACGGCAAATTATAAAACAAGCATTAAAAATACCAATATTTTTAATGAAATCACCAACACAGGAATTAAAATGAGATTTTAAAAGTATTCAATTAACCCTAATTAACCCTAAAAGCAATTAACCCTAAAAGCAAAGGAGGAGAAACCCTAAAAGCAAAGGAGGAGAAAAAACAAACACATGTCTGTGATTTATTACAATGTATTATAATCTTAAAAACTGCTAAGTATAGATTTTAAATATCCATACCATAAAAGAATTATTAAGTAGCATTTTTTATTTTAAAAATAATGAAAACATATTACACAGAGACATAAACAACATAAAAACAATAAAAGCAATAGGAAATTAACAATGGTTTTGTATTACATATTGTTATCTCCAAATTGGTGACTCAGACAAATATAGGCATGTAAGAATGATCAAACAAGCAGTAATTGTTCTTTTCAATAAAGCAACAGAAATTAATAGTACAATTATCTTAGCTATCTTGTGTATACATATATATATATATATTTCCTTTCTTTCTTTCTTTCTTTTTTCATTCCCTCACCCAGTTGTTCTATCCTTTTGCACAGTTTCAAAGGGATTTCACATTATCCACCGTACCTTTCAGATTTTATTTACTCTTTCAAGTTCTTATAGTAGGAAGACAATATGATGTTTACACCTGTGGGTCAGATTTATTTCACTTGAGTATGGTCTCTAGTTGCATCCATTTACCTATAAAAGCCTTGAGTTTATCTTTCTTTATAGCTGAGTAGTATTCCATTATATAAAACTACCATATCTTTTTCATTCATTCCTCAGTTGATGGGTATTTGGGTTGCTTCCATGATATAGTTATGGCAAATTACTCTGCTATAAACAGGGATGCACATATGTCATTGTGCTATGATGTTTTTAGTTCTTCTGTAAAAACATCCAAAAGGGAAATAGCTGGGTTAAATGGGACCTCGAATCCTAGTTTACTGAGGAATCTCCAGACTGATCTCCAGAGTGGCTGTACCAGTCTACACTCCCACCAACAATGGAGAAGGGTTCCTTTTTCCCCACAATCCCTCCAGTTATTTGTTACTGGTTGATTTGTTGATGACAGCCATTCTTTCTGGGGTGAGATGGAACCTCAGTGAGGTTTTAATTTGCATTTCTCAAATGACTAATGATGTTAAACATTTTTTCATGTATTTATTTGCTATTTGTATTTATCTCAGAAGTGTGCATTCATCTCAGATGCCCATTTTTTGATTGGGTCTTTGAATTTTGGGGGCCTGACTCTTTTTAACTATATGTTCTAGATAGAAGTCCTCTGTTTGAGGGACAGTTGGATAAAATTTTTTCCCAACGTGTGGGTTTTCTTTTTACTTTGGTGGTTTCTTTTGATGAGCAAAAACTTTTCAATAAGAGGAGATCCTAGTTGTTGATTCTTTTAAGTATTTCCCATGCAGTTTGGTTTTTGTTCATAAACTCTCTGCCTACCCCTATGTCTTCAAGATTTCTACCTACTTTCTCTGCCAGTAGATTTAGTGTTTCTGTTTCGATATTTAGATCTTTGATCCATTCTAACTTTAGTTTAGTACATGGTGATAGACATGGGTCTAGTTTTCGTCTTTGGCATGTGCAGAGCCAGTTTTTCCAGCACCATTTATTAAAGAGGCTATCTTTCTTCCAGTGAACATGTTTGGCCCCTTTGTCAAAGGTAAGTTGGCTGAATGTGCTTGTGATTGTGGCTGCATCTTCCAGTCTGTTCCATTAATCCTCAGTTGTTTTTTCGCCAATACCATGTTGATTTTATAAACAGTAGCTTTGCAGTATAATTTCAAGTCAGTGATTGTGATGCCACCTGACTTGTCTTTGTTGCTTAAGATTGCTCTTGCTATTCTGGGTCTCTTCTGGTTCCAGATGAATTTTAGGAATGTTTTCTCTAGATCTGTGAGGTATACTAATGGTATTTTAATTGGAATTGCACTGAATCTTTGCAACAATTTTGGGAGTATGCCCGTTTTCACAATGTTGGTTCTTCCTATCCAGGAGCAAGGAATATCTTTTGATTTTCTGAAATCCTCTTCAATCTCTTTTTTCAGAATACTGTAGTTTTCACTGTATAGATCTTTTACTTCTTTTGTTAGATTGATTTCTAAATATTTAAGTTTTTGGATGCTATTTTGAAAGGTATAATTTCTTTAATTTCTTTCTCAGTGTGTTTGTTGTTTGTGTGTAGGAATGCTATTGATTTTTGAATGTTGACTTTGTATTCAGTTACATCACTGAATTTGTTTATTAATTCTAGGAGCCTTTTGGTACAGTTTTTGGGGTCTTCCATGTAGAGTATCATGTCATCTGCAAATAATAATAATTTCACTTCTTCCTTTCCTATTCTTATTCCTTTTATTTCTCTCTCATGTCTAATTGCTCTGGCTAATGTTTCCAGAAGTATGTTAAATAGGAGTGGTGACAGTGGACAACCTTGTCTTGTTCTTGATTTTAGAGTGAAAGCTTTCAGTTTTTGTCCATTTAATATGATGGCTCTTGGTTTGTCATAGATGGCTTTGATCAGATTCAGGCAAAGACCACCTATGCCTATTTTTTGTAAGGTTTTTATCCTAAATGAGTGTTTGACTTTGTCAAAAGCTTTTTCTGCATCTATTGAGATGACCATATGGTTTTTGTCTTTGTCTTTGTTGATAAGGTGTATTACATTTACTGATTTGTGTATACTGAAGCATCCATGCATCCCTGGGATGAATCCCACTTGGTCATGGTGTATAACCTTCTTGATGATTTGCTACATTCTGTTTGCTAGTATTTTATTGAGTATTGTTGCATCTATGGTCGTTAGAGAGACTGGCCTGCAGTTCTCTTTTTTGGTTGAGTCTTTTTCTGGTCTTGGTAGCAGTATAATATTTGCCTCCAGAAATGAGTTAGGGAGAATTGCTTCCTTTTCAATTTCATTGAAGAGTTTGAGGAGTATTGGCATTAAATCTTCTCTGAATTTCTTGAAGAATTCAGCTGTGAATGCATCGGGACCTGGGCTGTACTCTGTTGGCAGCTTTTTAAACACATTTTCAATTTCATTAATTGATATTGGGTTATTCAAGATTTCTGTATCTTCTTGATTCAACTTTGGTAATTCATAAGTATCTAGGAATCTGTCCATTTTTTCTGTTTCCCATTCTATAGGAGTAAAGATTTTCAAAATAGGTATTGATAATCTTCTGAATTTCTATAGGATCTCTAGTGATTTCACCCTTTTCATTCCTTATTGCATGATAAGTAATATTAAGTAATGCATGTTATTAGCTCAGTTTAGCCATTCTATATTGTATGTACATTTCAACAACCTTCTCAACATAAACCATGAAGGCAAGGAGAGCTTGGTATGAAGTGTTTCAAGATCTCCTCCAAACAAAAACCAAAACTTCCAACATAGATTGATACACCTTGCAAAATTATCTTTAAAAATTGATGAAGAAATAAGCTGCTTCCATGATAAAGAGCATCTAAGGAAATTCATGACCACCAAACCAGTCTACAGACATTGGAAAATAACAATTTGGAGAAGGAAAGGAGATAGGTGGATTCTTGAGACTGAGGAATGACCTGCAGGGAAAACTGGAGCCTACAAAAACAAAATAAAACAAAAAACAACAAAAAAACCTAGAACAGACAGACCACACCACAGAAGGAAGGGTTAATCTGCACTTTTTCTCTGGCTCCTGGCTTGTGGCATGAGAATGAAGGGTCAAATCTACAGTGACACAGTAGAAGCAGCCAACTGCACACATCTCCAGGAAGAAACTGAACAGTGGAACAGAGCAAAGGATAGATACTGTGTGCTACAACAGTTGGAGAGTGACTCCAGTCCAAGTAGATGCTGTGTCACTTGGAGAGTGTGCTTGGTCAGATACCATTTTAAGGAGAGGACAACTGAGCCCAGGACTCAGATCAGCTGTGATCTGGCCCCATCTCAGGGTTCCCAGTGTTAAACTACCACAATGACTGAGTGAGGAACAATCACAAGAGACTTCCAATGTCAGAGAGCTGTGGGCAGGATAACAAGAGATACCCAGAGTGCTATAAGTAAATAACTTAGGCCCAACCCCATAACCAGATATCAGGTTCAGGTGCTAGTTCAACTTGAACCTCCATGGAATTGAAAGTCCCAGAACCAAAACCACATCCAAAATCTATTACTGGCTAGCTGGAATATCCAGCATGGATCTGGGCTCTGACTGCCTCCTTTTTCTACCAACCAGAGCAGAGGCAGGCACCAAACTGAATACTGCCACAAAACTATAGACCCTATAAAATAGAGGAAGGCTTGGAATCATAGAAAAACTGCCTTTTTTGCTGTTGTTCCTTTGGCTTTTTTTTTTTTTTTTTCCTGATTGTTTTTGTATCCTTCTGAGAGTGAAAATTCTTTACATTTTTTGTTTCCTTTCGTCCTGTATTTGTTTTTTTTCATTCTTCCCTTTCCTCTTGTCCACTTCACCAGTTTCTTGAAGCTTGTGTAATCTTCCTCTGTCATTCAGCTCGTATTCTAATCTCATTTTCTTCTTTTATTTCATCAGTTTTTCCTCTTCTCCCTTTTAATTTTCTGTCCCTAGGGTGAAATTGTTCTTTTGAACGGATATTTACTGAATATAACTTTCTGATTGTCTTAGATTTTCTTATATAACTATAAATCTTGTACAAATGGTTAAAGATGGCAAATTATTACTTATTACAGTCTGTCCAGTCTATTTTTGATGTTATTGCTGACTGTACTACTTCAGACAAAGTGACACAGTTGCTGTGATTGACTGATCTTCCTTGTATGCCAATACAGTAATACCTCGGTTCAAAAATGTTGGTATTAACTGTATTGACAGGTCCCGAGAACGAGGTGCCCACAGATGAAAAGGTAAAAGAGACAAGAAAAACATGAGAGGCAAAAGTCTGGGATCAGGGGGCTTACAGCCTCGGGGACTGCAGCCCTGATCACTCATCTCAATCGCCTTTTGTTCAAACCAAGCATGTAACTCAGACCGACAGGAGAAATTAATTATCCTTTTCCATTTCTGCCTCTCAGCTAATGGTACCAATACTCAGGTGAGCCTCCCACACCCCGCACCACGTGCACTCAGTACGGCTGGGAATCATAAGCTGACCATCAGTAATCAATCCATCAGCAATCACAGTCCTTTCCCCACATGTCCCCCTTTTTGTTCTAATGCATCAACGAGAAGGTTACCAATTGTCTTCTGTTTCTCACCATTTCCTGGATGAACTTCGCTAGACTAAGGGGATGAGGCACAGTACAATGATAATATCGCAAGAAATGACAAGGGATGTTTGCAAAAATAAGAACATAGTTCAGAGTCCATAATAATGATTAGCCTTCTATACATCTTGAGATCACACTTTTCTGCCGGATATCTAAGACCAAGTTAGAGTGAGACTTGTATAAATAAAAGTTTTAACCTTTTACTATCTATGAGGGTCAGTTAGGTCTCCTCAAGAATCTTCTTGGAACCAAATGCAGCATCTCTTGATCTTCTGTCAGTGTCAGCCATCTGGATGAGTCACAGCCATTGCTTGACCAAGGTGCTTTCTGTGAAAGCCTGAGAGATTTTTTCTCTCTTAGTGACTCTCTTTAGGCACACTCTACATCATAGAATCACTTTCCCCTGTGGTCCCATAATCTCCTTGATCAGAAAATTAGGGACTCAACCGAGTTACAGGATGTCCTAGTAGAGGTTATCTTATGTCCTGAGTCTATGCTGACCTCAGAGGGCATAGCTAAAATATTGGCTGTGTTTTTAGCCCAAATTATCTTTCTGATTTTTTTTTTTTTTTTTTTTTGGTTTTTCTCCTGTGTGCTTGCCAGGCAGGTGCTTTTGCCGCTGAGCTAAATCCCCAGCCCCTATCTTTCTGATATTTAGTCTCCAGATCTCAGTTGTTAAACATCCAACAGAGGAGATTAATGATATATCGTTACAAAGGCAACAAGCTTAACGTTATAGTCTAATCTAAATAGGAAACACCTTGTAACATACAAATGGAACCATAATTTAACAACCATAGATATTCCAATATTTAAATCTTAATAAAATATTAACAAACAAAAATTGCATATATCCACCCAGAAATCTGACAGTCAAAACCTTATATGACATTGCTACATGACCATCATGACATTTTGTAACATGCTTAAATTTTCATTTTGACATAACATAACCCTTTCAACCAATCATCTCCATCATAAGCTTTTCTCTAATCTGTTACCATTTAACGAAATACACATAAGTTTCTCAAAGGCAAAGGTCTGGATTTGGACAAAAGTCTTATCATAAGCAATCCTTGCTTTACATTTGGAAGACCTGTACATCCAGAATCATGAATACATTTCAATACACTATGAAATTAACAATACTAAATTACCATACACATATGAAAACCTCTGTTTTTTACTTTAGTTTTGTACTAAGAACATCTCTCATGAGAACACCTTATTTTTTATTTTTTCTGGAACACTTTTAACCATGACCAAATTATTGGGGGTGTCTCCCAAGAAACCATGGAGAGCACTGGGGGCTCCTTATTAATGAACAAAGGCTGGCCACCCTTTATTCACCAATTGGAGTCCTATCCAACAATTTTTCTACTCAGGGATTATAGTTAAATATCTTCATTTAAGTATCTTCATTTAGACCAGCTGGTAATTTAGGAGAAAGCATGCTTTTAGATTTGTACCCCAACTGTATCATGAAAAAATTTTGTTGAGCTCAAAAATAAAGGAGAACGGCTGTTCACAAAATGGCAGACAAACATGTAACAAGTACACAGAACATACAAACATTTACACAAAATCAGAGTGCACTCAAACAAACCTTTTACCAAATCATATTGTAGTAATTCTATTACAATTTAAAAAATTTATAATCTAATTGTCATTATAAATGTCATTATAAATGTATCATATGGACCAGGAAGCTATCTAAATTCATTAGCATAAATTGGTACAGGCATATACGCCTGATTCTATTTTTTTTT
>NW_004955442.1:4667318-4724410 GCF_000276665.1 Chinchilla lanigera
TGCAGATGGACTAAATGCTGTTTGTATAAAGGGATGGACATGAGTCTTTGGGGGGCCAGGGGTGGAATGTTATGGTTTGTGTCTGGGTGTCCCCCCAAAGCTTCATGTGGTCATGGGGCAGGCTTTTAGAGTTTGATTGATTATGGGTGTGAGAGCTGCACCCGCCCTGAGGTGGACAGTTTGCATATGTAAGGGAGAGCAAGAGGCTGCTTGGGGCGATTCCTGGCTTTTATGCTTGTTGCTTTGCTGTATTCTGCCGACATGAGCTGTAGCCCTCTGCCATGTGCCAGTCTGCCTTGTAACCTACCAAGTATGGCCTAAAACCTCCACAAACTGTAAGAGAAATAAACCTTTTCTTCCTTAATTTTGGGCATCAGATATTTTGTCCCAGCAATGACAGAAAAGTAACTAAGACACCGGGCAACTAAGAAACTGAAGTATACTGGTTGGAGGGCCCATTTTCTGTTACATTTCCCACCTCTTTTAGTTTCCCTGGCAAATCTTTCCTGGACATATTACATATGGTCTTCTGAGACAAGGCCCAACTAGAAGCAGTAACATTAGGGTTGTCATTGATCTTAGGATGGGCCCTAGCTAAGGTCCCTAAGATTGTCTTATTATGCAGCTTTCTCCTAAGTTACTTTTAGGAAGAGACATAATTTAGGCCTATCTGTTCTGTAACATTACTCGGGCAAGGTAGTAAGGCAGTTAATCTAACTGAGGAGACTGTCCAACATGCCTTGGATGCTCATCAAATCTTGGTCAAGTGTCTGATTGATTGTTCTACTCTCTTGGAGCAACCATCCATCGAGTTAAGGCAAACAAACAAACAAAAAACCCCCACAGCTAACAGGAGATAGGGAAGCAAGGACTAGGGTAAGCAGCCTTAGAAGACACAAAAATCAAGAACAGGTATGGAGCAATCCTGTGAAAGGTGTCTTCAGGCTTCAGCCCCACGTGGACTGGTCAGTGGCCAGAATGACCAGAGGAGGGCTTTGAGTGCATCATCTCTTTATAGGGAGCAGTCTGGTCCAGACAAATTCTCCAGAGGATCAAAGGTTGAATTTCTGAAACTTGTACAGGTAGTTAATATGTGCCTGGGTTATATGTACATGCAGGGGTGTCTACAGGTATAGCTGATCTTTTAGCTAAATTTTTATGGATGTGCACACAAGCTGTTCCTGAACTCTTTTAGAGCTTGTATGATTTTTTACAGCAGGACCCTATAAACTTTTATTGTCCTCTCACATCAGGTAGGGAATACCTTCAGCCAGCCCGAGTAAGTACAGATGAGCACTAAGTCTATCTGTGTATCTTTAAATGGGGGTGGGGGCAGGAGAAGTCAGGGCCAGTTACACAGACACTGAAGGCTGAGCTGGCTGCAAGGGTACAGATGCCTCTACTGTGGCTGGAGATTGCAGAATGTATGGTGGGTGCAAGTCCGGCTCTGATTAAACATTTTTCTGGCTGGGGTTGATTTTTCAGTCAATCAGATCCCCAGAGGGGGCTTAGGCCTCTGGACAGGATTACTTTGAGCATGACTTTGGTATCCTTGGTGGCAGGTTTCCAAACAGCAGCAGGAAGCAGTCTGCTGTGCAGATCACTCCTGCAGGAGAGCTTTGACCAAAACAGCTTTGTTGGAATTTATTCCTAACAGAGCTATTTCCATTGGTAAACAGGGTATAGTCAGCATCTGTCGAGTGGTGGGGAGGTCCATGGTCTGGTTGGCCCAGCTTAGTGGGCAGATATGTGGAAGGACTGAGGGATCAACAGTTATTTAAGAGGTCCAGTACTGCATGTGGCAGGTGGACAGTTAGGTCTCGGCCTAAGATGAGCCTGTCAGCTTTCTTGATCAGGACGACAGTGGCTATTAGAGCACAAGACAAAGGGAGAAGGCAGCCCTTAGCAACTGAATCCAGGTATTTGTACAGGTAGGCCACTGGGTGCTTCCAGGGGCTGACAGTCTAAGCAAGCATCATTGTTTTTGTAAATTCCAGAATCCAGATCCTATACAAGCCAGGAGCTCCAAGAAATTTGTGGAGTTTCTTTCTTGTAACCAGTTTCTGCCACATACTGCAGTAGAGCTTTTGCATCTTTCCAGCAGGCAGCTTGGGTGTCATTAATCAGAATTACATGGATATTTTGTGCCAAAAAACAAGTTTTTGAACCTTTGGAAGGTTGAGTCCAGGTCAGTTGCCTTTTGAATTCAGAACTGAGATCTTTGCAAAGAGGGGCTGGTTGACAGGACCCAATTGAAGGCAGAAGGAGGCATTTTTTTCAGGTCCAGGCTGGTGTACTAGCAGGCTGTGTGGGTAGAAGACTTAGGCAGTGTACATGGAGGGAAATTGTGGTGGCATTAGCAGCTTGGAGATCTTGAACTAACTTCAGAGGCAGGAGAGGTATACTTTAGCAGTTTGACAGTCTATTATTTTTTCTCAGGGGACCATGACAGCAAGCAAGAAGGACAGAGAAACAGGATGGCTCAGGGAACAGACACTGGTGACTTAGCCAAATCTGTTGTAAGAGCCTCCCTGAAAGAGCAGGAGACTTTTGAAGCCCTTGTGGCAACTGAGTCCAAGTGAGCCACATCTTCTTTCAGGATTTTCTTATGAGAATAACCCGCAAGCAAAAGAAGACATCTTTTAAATTTAGACATGTAAACCAAGTGGCATCTAGCACTAACAGTCCCAATAGGGTATGTGGGTCAGGAACCCCAGAATACAAGGTGATGGCTGTGTTGTTGACAGCATGGAGATCTTGCCCAAGGTGATTAACAGTCTATCAGACTGGTATGTGGCTGGTTGTCTTTTTGTGATTCCTCTGACATCTGACAGCAATGAGGGGGTCACAGTGAAGCAGCGGGGCGGATGGCCAGGCCTGGAGGCAAGGTTTTATTCTATACTTCTGGGAGGAGAGTCTCAGAACTTCAAGATTGCGATTATCTGTTTCATGCTGATGCAGGCATCATCTTCCACTAGGGAAACAGTCAAAGTTGAAAGTACAGGATTAAACGAGGGTGAGGCAGACTGGCTTGGTGTGAAGGAGACGTCCTCCCAGGCTGTAAGTTTGTGCCTGGCAGAAGAGGTGAGTGGCAAGAGTCCCAGTTGCCCCCGTGATGGTAACTTTTTGACAGAGGGAACTTTTGAAGACAGAGAGTTCCATTCCATTGTTTACAAGAAAGTCACAGGTTTGTGGAATACAGGCAATGAGCTGGAACTGGTTCCATTGGCTGGAAATAGATTAGTTGGGAGTAAGGAGTGAAGCTATAGGCGTTGGCAGCAAATGCAACAGCTGATGAGGAAGCCAAGGCAAAATTCTCAGGCATAATGGGTCTCTTTTTCCTTTTTTTTTTTGAGATGCAGGCAGCAATTTGGTTTCATTTTTAACTCCATAAAAGCCCCTTTTCCTGCAATCAGGGACTGTGGTCTTTAATTAATTAGTTCCCATTCTATTTCCCTACAGTGTATGTTGGGTACCCTTGAACAATGGCACAACAGACAAAGGATGGATACCCCTCAGAGAGAGACCATTCAGGTGCCTGGCTGGCTGAGCCCCTAGAGACTTAGGCATGACTTAGTTGAGGCAGGTGTGAGGCCTCTGTTATGCCACATGTTCACTGCCATGAAACTTCAGGTAAGGGCCCAATCAGTAACCACAACCAGTGCTTCCAAGTCTTGGTGCACAGACAGAGTAGCCTATTGCTTATGCTGTCTGTGCCACTAACTCACACAATCATTCAGCAGGCACTCAGAAGTTAAACATTCCAACCCACTTCCCTTGAGGGTGGCCTTAAGAAACAAGAGTTGATCAGGCTCTTCTGCTCAAACTGAGCAGGACTATCAGACTGACTAACTGGGATACCCACAGGGGTCTTACTGGAATCAGGCAGGTAGACAGGTAGGCAGATTGTGTCCTCCTCCCTTTGGGGTCCAATGTGAGCAACTTGAGCAGGGAGCCAGGAATCATCCTCTGGACTTCTGAAAGGACTCAAGAAATTGAGGGCATGCCTTCCCATTGAGACTTCAAGAGGTCCTTGTTCTGTCCGTGAGGGCCATGACTCATGACCAAAAAGGTTAGCACACCAGATGAGATAGCAAACAGAAACACCAAAACACCACCCAGAATTTGGAGGCAGATTTATTTTATGTTGATGGTCACTGATTGGGATCACTACCAAACTATCAGGCCTTGATCTTTGGTAGTCTAGGGCTTACACAGGATAAGCAAGCAGGAAGGACAGAGGCAGAATGGTTTATCAATTGGGGATTGGTTTATACAATGTGTATCATAGTGACCAACTATGCATCTCACTAACCAGCTGTTTCTAGGAGACAGAAGCAACCGGAACTGCAACAGGAACTATTACCTGGGCAACTAAGAAACTGTAGTATACTGGCTGGGGAGCCCATTTTCTGTTACACACCTACTCCTCAAAGTCCTTAATGAAATTGAAAGGAAAGCAATATTGCCAAAGTTGTTCCTGGAAGCAAGCATTACCCTAATACCAAAACCAGAGAAGGATCCAACAAAAAAAGAGAATCACAGGTTAATCTCCCTAATGAATATAAATGCAAAAATTCTTAATAAGATACTGGCAAACAGAAGGCAGCAAATCAAGGAGATTATACATCATGACCAAGTAGGATTCATTCCAGGGATGCAGAGATGGTTCAACATAAGCAAATCAATAAATGTAATACACCATATCAAAAGAGCCAAGAACAAAAAAAAAAATCACATGATCATCTCAATAGATGCAGAAAAAGCATTTGACAAAGTCCAACACACATTCATGATAAGAACCTTACAGAATATTGGAGTAAAAGGTCTTTATCTTAATCTGATAAAAGCAATCTATGACAAACCAACAGCTAACATCATACTAAATGGACAAAAACTGAAAGCACTCACTCTAAAATCAGGAACAAGATAAGGATAGCCACTATCAACACTCTTGTTCAGCACTGTTCTGGAAACATTAAACATTAGCCAATGTAATTAGACAAGAGAAAGAAATAAATATGGATAGAAAAGGGAGATGTTAAATTATCATTATTTGCTGATAACATGACACTCTAAATAGAAGATTACCAAAAGACTCCTAGAATAACCAAATTTATAGCACAGCAAAATATAAAGTCAGTGTTTAAAAATCAATATTGCTGTGCATAAATAACACTCACTGAGAGAGAAATTAGAGAAACAATACCTTTACCAACGACAGTGAAAAAAAAAAAAAAAGGAAGAAATACTTAGGAATTGAAGTAACAAAGTGAAAGAGCAATACACTGAAAACTACAGTACTCTGAAAACAGAGATTGGGCCAGGCACGGTGGCACACACTTGTAACCCCAGTGAAGCAGGAGGATTGCTGAGTTTGAACCAGCCTGGGCTATATAGTGAGTGCAAGGTCAGCCTAAACCACACAGTAAGACCCTGTCTCCAAAAACAAAAAAAAGAGTGAGACTGAAGAGGATACCAGAATATGGAAAGATAACCCTTGTTCTTGGATAGGTAGACCCAATATAGTGAAAATGCCCCTATTTCCAAAGCTGTTATACAGATTTAATGCAATCCAGATCAAAATACCAACAGCACACCTCACAGAACTAGAAAAAACAACCCTAAAATCCAAAAATGGCAATCTAAAATGAATAGACACTTCTCAAGTGAAGTACGAACAGCAAATAACTGAAAAAAGTTCAACTTTATTGGTCTTCCGAGAAATGCAAATTAAAACAACACTGAGATTTCATCTCATTCCAGAAAGAAATGTTTATCACCAAGAAATCAGCCAATAACAAATGCTGGCAAGGGTGTGGGGACAAAGCAACCCTTCTCCATTGCTGGTGGGAGTGTACACTGGTACTACCACTACGTAAATCAGTATAAAGATTCTCCAAAAGCCTAAAACTAGAGGTTCCATTTAACCCAGCCATTCCCCTTCTAGGTATCTTCCCGAGTTAAAAGCATCATAACACAGTGACACTATAGGCACACCCATGTTCACAGCAGCACAATTTATAATAGCTAAATCTTGGAAACAGCCCATCAACAAATGAATGGATGAAGAAAATGTGGTATTCATATACAATGGGGTACTAGTCTGCCATAAAGAATAAACTCAAGATCTTTGTTGGTAAATGGATGCACCTTGCAACTATAATTTTAAGCAAAATAAAGACACAAGTTTCAATATCACATTGTTTCTCTTGTGTGAGAAACCCTATGGATAAAAAAGGAGCAAAATGGAGGACAGACATTGGGAAGTAGGAATAACATGATCAAATGGGAAGGGGAACAGGAAGACGGTTAGGGACAGTGAAGCAAGGGAAAAAGATTATAAAAACAAATAATGGAAGAGAAAAAATGGAAACATAGGTTCTGTAAATGGGGAAGAGAATAAGGGTTAGTTGAAGGGGAGGGAAATGGAAAAAAGAAAAGTAAGATATACAAATTCCCTACGATGAATGTGAGCATTATGTATGGCAAATGTGTACTAATTAAATTTTTAAAAGTTATTTATGACCAACGTACTGCCAACATCATATTAAATTGTGAAAAACTGAAAGCTTTCCTGGATGGCCATTATCACTGCTACTGTTCAACACAGTATTGAAACATTAACCAGAGCAAGAGAAAGAAGTAAAAGAGGTATGTATAAGAAAGGATGATGTCTAAATATTATGTGCAGATGACATGATCCTCCACTTATAAAATCAAAAAAATTCCACCAAAGGATAGAATAACCAAACTTAGCAATATAGTAAGATACAAAATAAGCAAAACCCAATACTATTCCTAACACTAATAACGAACTCACAGAGAAAGAAATTAGAAAAACAATACTACTCACAATAGCAACAAGAAAAATTAAAATACTTAGGAATTAACCTAACCAAGGTAGTAAAAGACCTCTACAGTGAAAATTACATCAGACTCAAAAAGGAAGTCAAGGGGGACATCAGAAAATGGAAAGATATTCCCTATTCCCGGGTAGGAACCAATATAATCAAAATGGCTATATTTCCATAACTGATAAACAGATTTAAAACAACCACTGCCAAAATCGCAACAGCATTTCTCACAGACCTAGAGAAAAAGTGTAAAATTCATATGGAATCGTAAGAGACCCAGAATAGCAAAAGCAGGAGGTATCACAGTTACAAAGCTACTGTAATTAAAACAACATGGTAGTGGGACAAAATAACACGTGGATCAATGGAACAAAACATAGGAAGAAGAAACAACTCCAGGCACATTCAGAACAAAACGATTAAATGAAATAAGTCTGACACACAAGCTTAAATATCACATAGTTTCTCTTACATAGAAACTGTAATAGAAAATAGGGAGAAGTTCAAATAACTGTTACTATTCTATTATTTCAGGAATATTTTAAGATAAATGCTCACTTGTTTCATTTATATGATTAGTTTCTTCTGGTCACTGAAAAGAAAGTTTTATCCTTTTATTTGTTCCTTCTCTGTAAAAGAAAATCTTTTTTGTCTATGACTTGTACTCTGAGTAACATTTTGGGCATTCTTTTAAGATTATGATATGTAGTAATTAGCCATTATTATTCTCCAATTATTTTGTTATGAAATTTTACCTTTTTCACAGAAGAGTGTCTTTCACATTTTCTTTATTAATATCTATTTGTAATACATTAAAATAAATTTTTAAAAAATAATAAAAATACTTTTTAACACTTAATTTTCACTTCAAATTATTTATTCCTACAAATAAAATCTGTTAATATCAAATTATTTCTAAGGACAAATGTCATAATGCCTTTCTAATACTAACATGTACGAACTGAACATTATAGCTAATGATTCAGAAGATCCTTCAGGCACAAATTTTTAAAATACTTTTATAGCAGTATTATCTGTTTTTAATACTGAAGAATTTTTCAACCTATTATGCCTTGACATCATACTCACCTTAAACTCCCACACATTCCTCCAAATTAAGAAAATTATAAGCTAAGTAAATCTTTATAAAATGTAGCAAAGGGAAAAGATTAAGTTTTCAAAAAATTTTAACTTAATAGTCATGAACATTTTTGATGGAGTATGGATTACACCTATCTGAAATTTTGCAAACTGTCATCTGAAAGTCTACTTAACTACTTGAAGATTTTCTTTTTAAAGTGAAATCCAACATCAAATATAAAAAAACATACCCTCAGTCTAGCAGTTATTGACTGAGATGTTAAGGAATGTCATCAGAACAGATTCTTTCACTGGGTCATAAATTAGTTATGAATACAAAGTGATCATACAGCTTTAAATGGGCAGTGAAAAAGCAGTAATTTGTCTAGAATTGATAGAATGAATGAATATAGAGTTCATACCTTACAAATTTTAGGAACAAAACTACATTCCAAAATGAAACATTTATCTAGCACTAAATAAAAGCAGAGCACAATATTGGTGAGCTATCACTTCTGTTCTCAAACAAACTACTTCATTGTCTGATGCTATTACAGAGATAGAAAATATATATATGAAAAGAATCCTGAGAGGCATTACACTTTCATTTTTTCATCTATGCATTCACTCATTCCTTTTCTTCTGAATGGAGTTAAGATAATAGCAAGAATTATAATTTCATATTTAAAAACAGACTACGTTATTAGGTTAACAAGGTTCTTTAATCATTGGCAACATTTGTTGTAAATTTAGTGTTAATCCAAAGCCAATTTTCCTTCCCTTGTACCTTATTATTTGTAATGACTAATTTACATGTCATGCTTGTAAATAACATGGTACACTGTGCTGGACTATTACTATTATTATTATTATTATTATTATTATTATTATCATCATTTTGGTACCACGAATTGAACTCAGGACCTTGTGCTTGCCAGGCAGGCACTTGTGCCACTGAGCTATTACCCTGGTGTATTGTGCTGGATTGACAACTGGTGGTCAACTTGTAACACACAGCTGAACGGAGTCAACATGGTGCTGGGTGTGGGAGGCCCACCTAGTGAGTGAGGGTTGTTGCAAGCAGCATAAGAGGCAGAACTGGAGAAGAAGAGAGGCTGTTGGGAGCTGGTAGAAGCTGTTTGAGAAGCCATTTGGAAGCTGTAGGGAGCTGCTGGTTTTCCTGGATAACCTTGTCATGCTCACTTTCCTGACGAACTTGGCTGCTCTTATCAGAGGAGAAGCTCGAGACCTCGCTGTCACTGAGAATGACTACGCTTCACTTTGGAGGAGCTCTGGTCCTCACTTTGAGCATTGCTTCCTAGCTCCAGAAAGAGAGATGGTGCACTGCTCAGTCTCCTGGAGAAGCTTGTTGCATTGGCTTTCCTGGTAGGAACTTGGCTTTCCTCATCGCTGGAGGAGCTCGGGACCTCACTGTTACTGAGGATGGCTGTGGTACTTTTTGGGGGAGGTCTGGTTCTTACTTTGAGCATCGCTTCCTGGCTCCAGTTCAGATCCCTCAGCCTGCTAACACAGATCCTTCATCCTGCTGGCACAGACTTTCTAGCTTCAAGCACTGACGTTTGGGTCTTCCCAGTGCAAATCCATGAAACAGGCCTGCATGAGACATTATTCTGGGCTCTAGGCCTCTAGTTGGTACTTGTGGGAGGCACTGTTAAGTGCTCTAGGTCTTCAGCGGGACTCATGAAGAACATTACCATGGGATCCAGACCCTCAGCTGGATTCTAGGGTCTTTAGTGTGTGGACAGATTTCCTGCACTCTCTTTTTGTAGATGACTTTTTGGGTGACTATTATAAATAACCTTAAAAAATATGTCCTGTATTATATTGTTCCCCTTGCGAACCCCCAAACTATGACACATATAATCAATGCTATATACAAGAAATGCTAAATAATAAAGGAGCTCAAATGATATCAATATAAAATTTCAGAAATTTAACATACCATCAGCCAGATGTAAACAGGTAGGTTATCCAAATATACTCAACAAAAAATGTTTTAAGCAACAATAAAGCTTTTGTCCCTGCCCTTTAAAGCTTACCTGACTTACAAACATTAGTAAAACACCTGGCTAGCAGCAGTAAAAGTAAATTTCTAAATATAAACAAACTCAAAGAGAAAGTAATCATACACAAAATAATTTCTTGGGCTGGGGATATAGCTAAGTGGCACAAGCACCTGCCTGGCAAGCACAAGGTCCTGAGTTTAATTCCTGGTATCAAAAACAAAAAACAAACAAAAAATAATTCCTTATACTACAAAAGAATTTACAATTTATTCCGACGATCAAATAAGTAGAAAATATTGGGCTGAACACACTTTTGAGGAAAAAACTTTACTGGATTGGGTAAATTAATGACATCAACCTTGGATTATTTTATGGTTCTATTCTTCCTGGAAAACTCCTCATTACAATTTGTTAAAACCTGACATTAAAGCTGAAAATTTATTTAAATATAAGAATAAAATCATGTCAACTATGTATAAAAGTATTTTTAATAGTATACTGCTATCTCTATATTTTCTCCTAGATGAATTTAAGGGCATCAAGAATTTATTATCAAATCTATCTACATTTTATATGAATAAAATTCATTTTCAAATTTTATAAGTGGTGAAGAAATAATCATAGAAAAGAACACTTCATCCAATCTATGTTCAGTATCAACAATTACGACAGAAACCAATAATCAAAGTTTAAAACTTCATGTTTCTACATAAAGATTATTTAATACTGGGATATACAACTTTATTAACTCTTACCATGAAAACTGTTTTTATTCCTCTATTTTTCTCTAATTTAATCCCTAATTTTATTACTTGAATTCTCTTATACTTGAAAAGACAATAAAAATTCATAGAATAACAGAATAGTTTAGCTGATAGATATCTTAGAATCACTGTCTAGTACAAGTACTTTTCAACTCTCCTCACAACATAATAATAACCTGAGGTTGTTTAAAACAAAAAATCCCTGATGGGTTGAGCAGGGGGTAGGATATCCAGAAATTCTCCTACAATTGGTCTGGCATAGACCAATGCACAGGGAGTAGATCACTGATCTAGTAAAAACCCTTATGGAGAATAAGTCCAGAGTAGGAAGAAAGGTGAGAAGCCAATTAATACAGCATATGTGGAAAGCAGGGAAACATAAATTAATGGAAAGTGCTACAGGAACCTAAAGAATCAAATGTCTAGCTGTCTGATATAAATTAAAAGAGTCCATAAAGATCAGTAGGAGTTTGCCCTAAATTAGGAAAGTCTACAAGGATGAGCATGGGTTTGCCAGGCAGACTTTTTATCATCAGTGAAGAAAGCAGCACCGGGATCATGTAAGAGCAAAAAACTTGGGAGTAGTAGAAGGTAAGATTGGGGAGGTAAAGTAAACATAATGTGGAAGCATGCATTTTAAAAGGATTAATTCTGACAGAGACCAATTCCTGATAAAGATGCATAATGAAATGCTAGGAATTAAGATAGAAAATGCAGAAAAGCAAATGAATTACTACACTATTTAAGAATCAAAATTTCAAAGCTTCATGACAGGCCCAATTGAAAAGTAAAGGAGATTAAAGAATTGAGAGTAGATATGACTTTCAGATTTGGGCAGCTGGGACGGCCAGCTGGTGGCATCAAAGTATATTTTGACATACATTTTGATGGAGCTCTGAAAACAAGATATGGCTGGAGAGACAGCTATTTGACTTCAGACAAATCATTTAACTTCATAGGGCACTAATTTTCTAATTTAAAAAATGAAAGACAACTAAAATGAAAAAATTGGAAGACTACTGTATTTCTACTCAGCTTACATTAAATTCAGTCTAGAGTCAGCTTTCTCTAATTTTTCCCTCATGATCTCCTCATGGAATCACTATTCCCATTTTATGGATGAGGAAACCAAGGCTTAGACACTGAGACACTAACATCAGAGCAAGGTTCTCAACTTCATAGCTTCTATTACTGCCACAATAACACAACACTGACACATTACAGGAAATAAATTGGAACAATGAATGGGGGCAGAGGTTGTGGGGACAGGAGTTGGTAGGGAACAGTGAGATAAAGTTGTGAAAAGATCCATTTGTACAAATGTTTTAATGTATATACTGAACCTTAACACTAAGGCTCACACTATCAGATACTGTGCCGAGCTCCAGGGTTCCACTGATGAATCTATCATAACTCTTACTCTCAAGGAGGTCAAGACCTTGTCAAATAGGTGACTATAATGCATCAGTGCTGAAATAAGAGTTTAAGATGAAGGGGCTGGGGATTTAGCTCAGCGGCACAGCACCTGCCTGGCAAGCAAGTGCAAGGTCGTGAGTTCAATTCCCGGTACCGGAAAAAAAAAAAAGTTTAAGATGAAAGAAACATTCTATTGCTCCATTTTATCAAAATGCTTAAACTATGAGTAAATGATATTTCAGACATGAAGAAAATGAAATCTGCAGTCATAGACTTATTACTGTACATATAAGCATGACATCTTTTTAATAGTTAAAATTCCTTCAAATAAACAATTTCTAAATAGTGTCTTTATGTGTAATAGTTGGAATTTATGGGTAGCTATCAAGAACATGGCAAGGATGTATTATGAATATAGAAAATACTGGCAATATGCTGTATAAAAAAAGTTATATAGTAGAAGTGGCTCTTACTATTCTAAGAATGCCAATGTGATGATTTATTTTTTAACTTTTTTACTGAATGATTAAGCTTAAAATGAAGACAACATGGAGCAAACTATATACTTTCCTAAATGATGCATTCTTAGTAAGAACTTTAACTAATATTTAAATAAACAATGTTTTTTCAAATACTTGTTATGATCCATGCATAATAAAAATTTGAATTAGCAAAAGATTTAAATACATGTGGCTTTAACTTACAATAAAAGACATAAATAATTTTAAAATGTTATTTGTTTTCTAAGTAAAATGGCCAAAACCAAAGACTTTAATTTAAACAACTGCATTTTCCAAGTTCATTCATAATGAATGATTCCAAGAGAGTAACAATTGATTAGAGGATTAATATTAAGCTGCAGTGATTTCCACATTTAGCAAATACTCAGATTTAAAACAAACTCTAATTCTGTTGAACCATAATTAGTATTTGATTTAAATACTAAGAAATAAATATCTGTAAACAGATTAAATGCATGTTTTATTTAACTCTTTTTAAATATTGCATTCCTATTTCCAAGTTCTCTAAGGTAGGGAGAAAATAAGAAGGGAAGAAGATGAAGAGAGAAAAAAAGGAAAGCAAAAGAAGAAAAGGAAACAAAAAAGATTAGTTTTTTTTTCTAGCTTTTTACTCTTCCTGCTATTGACAACCAATTGAATTTAAATTTGTCCAAGACACCAATAGCTAGCTAAACAGCAGTAATGGAACCACGAGTCTCATAACCTGTAATTCAGTTCTTTAGCACTTCTTTAACCGGAAAGACAAACCCTCTTCTGGGATGTAACTATACCAGTTAGTTGGTAATTCCCTGTTAAAAGAAGGTCATTAAAAATTACATTTTTAGATCTTAAAATCATTCTTCTAATTTACAGTGCATAAATACTACTTAATACTGCCAGCTCTGACAGAGGTTCAAGGCTCGTCTCTCTGCAGATGTGCTGGCTCTCCAGCATAAACTATCAATGTAATTTCCTGTTTTAATTTTTATAAAGTAGAAAAAAGTAAAAGGGTTGTGAATATAGAATACATCTGAGTTTACTTTAACTCTTTTTTTCAGTTTCTTACCCATATCAAAAGTACTGTTCAAGCAACATGCCTTTGTGCTTCCAAACACAAACTTTTTCACTTGTATTTCATCAGTTTACATATTTAAACTATCATAATGGGCATAAACAAATTTAGGACCAAATATAGCTGACCTTTGGTTAGCAAATGACTCCATTAGTGAGAACAGAAATGCATCACCAGACTTTAGCATGATAATTATTGTGTCCTGGGACAAAGACATTGGAAAGAGTTGGTAATCTGGTGAACTGGTCAAGTGGAGGACAGACAGAGGCCATTCTACCACAAAGCATTTTAAAAATTTCTGTTGATGCCATGAGTATCTCAAAATAAAAACATGGCTCTTTTTAAGTTTCCAGGAGTCTATTTAATAAAAATTACAACTTAGGTATGGTTTAAATACTATTTAACTTGCTGCTTAGGTATGGTTTAAATACTATTTAACTTGCAAAATTTGTAGTTTTGTACACTAAAGACAACAGATCTGAGTGCATATCAAATAAAAGCTAATCTTTAGAGTAATGAAAGAGCATTTTAGCAAACACAACTATCAATAAGCTTCTAACACCATTAGTCAAATATGATAATTTGTTCTGATTTTATCAGGTCATCAAAATATGAATTCTTTTCTGAGTTAAACACAGTTTCATATATAAAATAGCAATTTTAATTATCTTAGAAATTCTTATTACTTATCCTATAGTTGTGGACAAGATAGTTAATTTTGTCTATTCAGCTACAATTCATATACCCTAAAAGTCACGATTTTATAGAGTACACTGTTTCTACCCTTTTTTTTTTTTTTTTTTGGTATCGGGAATTGAATTCATGACCTCAGGCTTGCTAGGCAAGCGCTTACGCCACTGAGCTATATCCCTGGCCCAGAAAAGTCACCATTTTAAAGTGTATAATTCAGTGGGTTTTAGTATGTTCACAAGGTCTATAACCATAACTATCTAAATTGTAAAACATTTTCATCAACATCTATAAGAAATCCTGGACCCACGAGCAATCACTTCCTAATCTCCTCTTCCCTTAACTCCTGACACTAATCTATTTCCTGTCTCTTTGGATTTACCTTCTCTATATATTTCATATAAATAAAGAGAATCACAGAATACACAGCCTTTTTCAGCAGTCTTTTTTACTTAATCTGATGTTTTCAAGATTTATCCTGCCTGTACCAAATATCAGTATGTCATTCCTTTTTATGGGTGAATAATTCATTGTATAGATTTACCATATCTTGTTTACCCATTCATCATACAATGGATTTTCGGTTGTTTCCACATTTTGGCTATTAAGAATAGTGCTATAAATGTCAGAGTACAAGTACTTGTGTCAATATATGCTTTGAGTTCTCCTGGGGATACACACAGGAATGGAATTACTGAGTCATATGGTAACTTTCTACTTAACTGTTTGAAGAAATGCCCAAATGTACCAGGTGTGGTGACACACACCTATTACCCCAGGACTAAGCAGGCTGAGACAGGAGGATTGCCACAAGCTCGAAGCCAACCTGGGATATACAGCAAGTCCAACACCAGCCTGAACTACATAGTGAGACATTCAAACCCTGACACCTACCCACAGACTTCTGGGAAGATGGTGGAATGGTGACCTATAGAGAAAGAGCCTCTGTCTAGATTTGGTGTCTAGATGCTGGAATATAGCAATGTAAGGAAAAGAGGCCAGCGGAGTAGGTCCTGGGACTGAGAAAAGATTTGAAATGAGAATTGAAGCACGTAGGGAGAGTGAAGAGAAAAAGACTTCAACAAACAAGAAGGAGGTGTCAGGCACTGCTTTCTCCCTGAGCCCAGACTGAGTGGGAGGGGTGGCTAGAACCTGCAGATGCACAGTCACTGCTGGCAACTGCAGAGGTTTCCATGGAGAAATGTATCAGTGGAACAGAGCACTTGACACAGTGGACTGCAGTGGCTGGGGAGTTATTAAGGTTCAGATGTCTCTCAGGAGAGGGTGATTGCCAGTACCCATTGTAGAGAGGGCCCAACTGAGCTCAGAACTCAGGAACTGCTGGTTCCATCTGATGGATCCCAGTGTCAGGGTGAGACTGCCAAGTTCAACTGGGCAAGAGATCAGGGAGGGAGCCAAGTTCAAGCTGGCAGGAGGCACAGGAAGTGTTATAGACTGAACAAATCCAGTTCCAGCCACACATCCAGAAACCAATCTGAACTTCAGTGGAACTGAAGGTACAAGGTTTGCTGGGATTATTCACTACCCCACCAGAAAGCTATGGCTAGTATACCAGGTTTAATCAACTTGATTCTGGACTCTGTCTGCCCACATTATCTATCAGAGTTAACAGAGTGTTATGGCTGATACACTGTGTCAACCTGGGGAGTCTAGAGGTTTGGCTAAGTGACTCAGCAGGAAGCCAGGGTGCTTACTTTGTATACATCCTGAGCCTATGGAAGAGGAGGGCATGGAGATTCTGTGAGAGCTACATGCCCCTTAGCTGGGGGTAGCCTGTTTACAATGTAAGGGAGGGAAAGAGGCTGCTTGCCACAATTCTTCCCTTTTGCTCTGGCTGTTTGCTGTTTGGCGGCCATGCCCCCCTTTGCTCTTGTTGCTTTGTTATCTTTTGCCTCGGAGCCAGCCAAGTATGCACTGAAACTTCCACAAACTGTAAGCTAAATAAACCTTTCCTTCCTTAATTTTGGGCATTGGGTATTTTGTCTCAGCAAAGAGAGAAAAGTAGTAAGACACAGAGACACTCCTTGAAGTGGAATTTTTTTTTTCTTATTTTCTTTCATTTCTTGTTTGAGTTTTCTTTTTTCTTGATCTTGTTTTTATGAGTAAGAACATGGTTTCTAGTTCTTTGTTGTTGTTGCCCTGTCCTGTTCTTCCTTGTATTTTTTCTTTCTCTCTTTTCCTCCTGTCTTCTGCACCAGTTTCTCAGTTTATGTAATCTTCTTTGTCCTCCAGGCTTGCCACTGATCTCTTCCTCTTTATTGTCCCCATTTTTCAACCCTAACCCCTTTCTAAATTTCCTCCCCCGAGGGAAAAAATAAGCCCTTACTGAGGGCTTATTTACTGTATATTATTTTCTGGTTGGTTTTACATATTGTTATATAACCACAAATCTACTTCATACAGGTAGGTGTCAAATTAATTTGTTTGTCATTATCTAAGGTGTATTTGATACTATTATTATTGCTGATTGTACCATTTTAGCCAAAGTGACATAATTGTTCTACTGAGCTGTTCTTTCTGGTATACAAAGATGGAGATTGCCTAAGGGTCATAGAAAATACTGTGGGACAGTGCCAAAGAATCAGGAGCTGGGCCAAGTAGGCAGCAACTTCTCATCCCCAATAAACTGAAGAGGTAGGATCTTGCAACATATGCAAAATCCAGAAGCCAAGTACACCTGGAAGACACCACTGAGAAGTAGTCATTTCCTAAGGGTTCTAAATAGCAGCAATAAAGCTACTCATAATAATCAACTTACAAGCATCAACCCAGAAACTAAATTTTAAAAAAAAGAAAAGAAAGAAAAAAGAAAATGAGAAGACACTTAAACAAGATACAATCCTATACTTCCAGCTCATCAAAAGCAAATTCAGGGGGCAGTGAGGTGGGACCATGTGAAAGCCACCCACCTGGCCTCTCTGAAGTGGTAACAACAAAGCAAATGAATGAGGCTCTAGAAAAAAATCAAATTGAAATAATTTCTCAGATAACAACAGAGATGGTGACCACAATGAAAAACATGCTTAGTAACTCTAGACCAGATACAGACTTTTTTTAAAAATAGAAGTGCTTAGGAAAATTATGGAAACCAAGAATGCCCAATATAAGAAAGAAATGGAATCCATACAACACATTCAAGCAGATATCCAGGTGATTAAAAACTTAATTAATTCCATTAAAAGTACATGTAGCAGAATAAACCATGTGAAGAAAGAATCTCAGATATAGAAGACACGCTTGTGGTTGGTGACCACGAAAAGAAAGATTTCTTAAAAATAACAAGGGACCATGAGAAATCAATCCAACAGCTGCTAGATGATACAAAGAAGAGTATCATAAGAATGAATGGAGTCAGTGAAAAAGGAAGTGATAGCACAAATGATACAAAAAACCTGTTCAGAGAACTAATGGCCAAAAACTTCCCTAGCAGGGAAAAAGAACAATAAGTGAGGCATGTAGAACTCTAATTAGCTATGATTAAAAAAAAAAAAAACTACAACAAAGCATACAATAGTCAAGATTCCAGAAATCTAACACAAGAAGAGAATATTAAAAGCTGTTAAAGGACAGAAACAACTCATTTATAAAGGAAAGCCTACCAGAATCACAGTTGACTTCTCAACACAAACCCTCAATTCAAGGAGAGCTTGGAGTGAAGTATTTCAAGCCCTATGAGAAAACAACCTCCAACCCATATTGTACTCCACAAATCTTTCAAAATTGATGGAAAAGTAAGATACTTCCATGACAAAGAACACATCTGAAACTCAAACTAGCATGCCACAATCTTCTGAAGGTCATTTTACAAAGAGATAACAAGGACCACAACTCCATGAACCACAACAGAGTGAATCCACCAGGCAAGGCAAGGAATTAAACGAAGTAGGAAGGGGGAGACAACAACAGGAAAATAACACAACAAGCATTAAGTCAATACATATTAGTTATAACCACCAATGTTAATGGTCTCAATTTACCAGTCCAAAAAAAAAAAATAGACTGCCAGAATGGATCAAGAAGCAAGATCCAACAATATGTGGCATAAAAGAAACACATTTAACTTAAAAAGAAAGTCACAGATGAAAGTCAAAGGATGGAAAACAATACCCCGTGTGACAGCAACCTGAAAGAAAACAGGGGTGGTTATTCTACTTGCAGAGAGAGTGGATTTCAGGACAAGACTGATTAAGAGAGACAAAGAAGGACACTATTTCCTTATGAAAGGAACAATCCAAGAGTAAGAGATAATAATTATAAATATATATGCAACAAATACCAGTATATCCAACTATACAAAATAAATATTAACAGACAGGAAATATGAAATAAGCAATTGTAGTCAGGGACCTCAATACCCCACTGTCACAAATAGATGAACTGGACAAAAAAATCAACAATGAAATATATCATAACTGAACCAAACTTTTGAACAAATGGATTTAGTAAATGTCTAGAGTGTCCCACCCTATAACATCAGAATACATTCTTCTCAGCTGCACACAGGGTATTCTCCAAAACAGACCACATTCTAGCTCAGAGAACATGTATAAGTAAGTTCAAAGGAACTGAAACTATCAGATAATAGTGCAACGAAATTGGAAATCAATGGCAAAAGAAACCACAAGAACTTCATAAACACCTGGATATTAAATAATGTGCTTTTGAACAAGCAATGGTCATGGATGAAATTAAAGAAGAAATTAGACAGTTTCTACAATTAAACAATAATGTCAATACAACATACCAGAACTTATGGGACACAATGAAAGGAGTCCTATGTGAGAAATTTATAGCAGGGAATTCCCATATCAGACAAATATAGAGTGAGCATAACTATACAGCCTAATGTTGAACGTCAAGCTTCTAGAAAAAGAAGAGCAAATCAAGGCCAAAGCCTGAACAAGGTATGAAATTATAGAGATCACAAAAGAAATTAATGCCAAGGTAGACAAAGAAAACAATACAAAGTATCAGAGAATCTGAGTGGGTTCATTGAGAGATTATATAGACTTAATAAACCCTTAGCCAACCTTATCAAAAAGAAAAAAAAAGGGGGAAAGAAAAGATTCAAGTCCACACAATTAGGAATGAAAAGGATGAAATCACAAGATTTCCTGCAGAAACCTAGGAATCATTAATACCTACTATGAGAACCTGTATTCTGATAAGATACAAAGCACAGAAGAAATAAACAGATTTCTAGATACATAAAAATTACAAAAGCTGAATCAAGAAGACACAAAAATTTTAAATAAAGCAGTCTCAGTTAATGAAACTGAAAATTAAAAACCTATCAAAAAAAGAAAATCCCAGGCCCTAATGGATCTGTTGACAAATACTTCAAGATGTTAGAGAACATCCAATGTTGTTATTTTTCCAAACTCTTTAATGAAAATGGAAAGGAAGCAATACTCCTAAAGTCATTCCTGGAAGAAAGCATTACCCTGATACCAAAGCCAGAGAAGGATCCATTGAAAAAAAAGAATTATAGGTCAATCTCCTTAATGAACACAGATGCAAAATCCTCAATAAGATGATGGCAAACAGAGGCAGTAAATCATCAAAAAGATTATATACCATGGGTGGGGATATAGCTCAGCAGCATGGCACCTGCCTGGCACATGCAAGGTCCTGAGTTTGATTCCTGGTACCAAAAAAAAAAAAAAAAAAAAAAAAGATTATATACCACAACAAGTAGGATTCATCCCTGGGATGCAGGGATAGTTCAACATATGCAAATCAATAAATATAATGCACTATATCAATAAAGCAAAGGAAAAAACCCACGTGATCATCTCAACAGACAGAGAAAAAGCAACTGACAAAGCCCAACATCCATTAATGATAAAAATCCTACAGAAAACTGGAATAGATGGTCTTTATCTCAACTTGATAAAACTCATCTATGACAAACTAACAGCCAACATCGTATTAAATGGACAAAAACTGAAAGCCTTCACTCTAAAATCAGGAACAAGACAAGGATGTCCACTATCACCACTCTTATTCAGTGTAGTTCTGGAAACTTACCCAGAGCAATTAGACAAGAGACAGAAATAAAAAGAAAAAGGATGGGAAAGGAAGAAGTTAAATTACCATTCTTTGCAGATGACATGACACTCTACATAGAAGAGTTCCACCAAAACCTTGTACATTTACTGATAAGAACAGATATTACACTTAATCTTAGCCAAAAGTCCGAGAAGCGATAACCTTGTACATTTAATAACAAAATTCAGAGGCATGTCTAGATACAAGCCAACACTCAAAAATCAGTAGCCTTCCACTCCACAAACAAACTCTCTGAGAGAGAAATTAGGAAAACACCTTTCATAATAGCATCCAAAATAAGTAAATACCTAGGAATTAACCTGACAAAAGAAGTAAAAGACCTCTACACCAAAAACCACACTACTGTGAAAAAGAAGATCCAAGAGGATATCAAAAAATGGAAAGATATCCCTTGCTCTTGGGTAGGAAGAACCAATATAGTGAAAATCACCATGCTTCCAAAACTGTTAAACAGATTTAATGTAATTCTACTTAAAATTCCAACAGTATATCTCACAGAATTAGAGAAAACAATCCTAAAATTCATGTGGAACCAGGAGAGACCTAGAACAGCAAAACAATTCTGGGCAACAAATGCAAGACAGGGGCAACACAATTTCAGACTTGAAATCATACTATAAAGCTGTTGTGATTAAAAACACCATGGTACTGGCAAAACACCAGAGCAGAGGATCAATGAAATACATTAGAAGAGGTAAAAAACAACCTGGGATATACTCAGCCACCTTATCTTTAACAAAGTTCCCAAACACATTCCCTGGAAGAAAGATAGCCTCTTTAATAAATGGTGCTGTAATCTGGCTTTTCACACGCCGAAGATTAAAATTAGACCCCTATCTTTCACCATGCACTAAACTAAAATTGAAATGGATCAAAGTTCTAAATATGAAACAGAAATACTAAGTCTGCTAGAAGACAGAATAAGTAGAACTCTTAAAGACATTGGGGTAAACAAAGACTTTATGAATAAAATCCTGATCACAAAGGAACTATCACAAAGAATCAACAACTGGGATCTCATCTTATTAAAAAGCTTTTGTATAGTAAGAGAAACCACCAACAGAGTGAAGAAACAACCCACAGTTTGGGAAAACATTTTTGCCAGCTGTTCTTCTGACAAAGGATTACTATCTAGAGTATATGAGAAACTCAAAAATAATAAGACATGCCCCCCCAATTTAAAGACCCACTCCAAAAATGGGCATCTGAAATGAATAGATGCTTCCTAGATGAAAAAGTAAAATTGGCAAATAAATACATGAAAAAAATGTTCAACATCACTGGCCATCTGTGAAATACGAATTAAAACTACTCTGAGATTCTATCTTACCCCAAAAGAATGGCTATTATCAAGAAATCAGCCAATATCTATTGGTTTATTGAAAGGAACAGTTAATGTTTAAATTTTTTTGACCAATTTTCCATGCTTATGTCTGGGAATCTGAACAACTAATCTGAAGACAACACCACACAATATAATAACCATTGTTGAATTCCTACCATCTTGTTTAGTGAGGCTCTGTATCATTTCTAATTTTTTAAATTATTTTTTATTCTCTTTAATTGCTTGATCAGTGTGGCATTCTAACATCTGGTAATCTGACCAACTTTGTTGAAGACAACAATATGTAATATAACAACCATTGTTAATTCCTAAAAAAGAAAGAAAGAAAGAAATCAACTAATAACAAACGCTGGAGGGGCTGTGGGAAAAAAGGAACCTTTCCCCACTGTGAGTGTAGACTGGTGTGAGTGTAGACTGGTGCAACCACTGTAGAAATCAGTGTGGAGATTCCTCAAAAAACTAGGACTAGAGGTTCCATTTGACCCAGCTATTGCCCTTCTTGGGTGTCTTCCCAAAAGAATTAAAAGCATCATACCATAGTGATATATGCACACCCATGTTTATAGCAGCACAGTGTGTAATAGCCAAATCTTGGAAACAGCCCAAATGTCCATGAACCTATCTATGTATGGATAAGGATGTGGGTTTTTTTATACAATGTCGTACTAGTGTAACATAAAGATAAGCTTGAGACATTCCTAGATAAATGGATGCACCTTAAGAGCATACTCTTACATGAAATAAATCAGACACGCATGTAAATATTGTGTGATTTCTCTGGTGTGAGAAACTGAAAGTGCAAATAAGGACCAACATGTGTAACAGGTATTGTAAAACAGGAAGAAAGTGTTCAAATGAAGAGGGGAACAGGGAAGGGGAGAGGGAAGGGAAAGAAGGGAAAGTTGAAGAAAAAAGAGAAAAGGAAAAAATGGAAACAAAACTTTTGTAAATGGGCAGGAGAGGAGGGGAAGAAGGGAGGGTAGGGGAATGGTAAAAAAAAGGAAACAAATTATATCCTGTATAGGTACAGTGATGAATGTGATCATTATATATACCTAAATTGTACAAATAAAATCTGATTGTAAAAATTTTTTAAATTTAAAAAAATGATTAATGAAGGAGTATATGTTTCAGATGTTTGTATTTTGCAAATCCTTTCTTTTCCAAGCAGCATTATTTTAATTATTTCCTACAGATACATTACTATCCTAAGAAAAATCTTTTCAGATAAAGATTAAAATCTTTAATCACTGCTTGGAACATCACTTGGAAATGATTATATTATGAACCTTCCAAAACAGACTTAACAAGTGAGAACTCACTTGCAAACAAGAAAAGCACCTTCTGCAAAGAATTTCATTAAATGAATTACTCCAAAAAGAAAAGGACTTGAGGGCTTTTATCAGATGAGTGGCAACAGGATATTTTTAGAAAGTTTCTGAGGGATACCAAATGGACAAAACTGAGGTGTAGGCTAGAGAAAAATTCTGCTTACTCTCATCCATCCCTGTTGCTGTGCTCAACAGCTTAGGCTTTCCCTTCTGGCTGCTCCTTTGACCTGGCATCGCCATTCTCTTTGCTAGGTCAGACTTCCATTAATCTACTGGGTATAGTACAATTTTCTTTCAAATATAAGTGAAATATGGAGTCCAACTATTTATTCCCAATGGAACTCTGACCATGAAACAAAAATGTTTTTCTAGAGGGGCTGGGCAGCAGGTGTACCTGGTGTTCCCTTTATATACACCCTTTCCACAACAGCCTCACAAGGCCAGAGGCGACTGCATGCAGTCCACTTCTCTGACAGAGTGCAGTAGGTAAACATTCACATTAATGTAACATTCTAGTTTCTTTCTGCTTTGCACAATGGACAGCAACTAGTGAGAACCACATCACAGCACTAATAAAAGGTTGTCAACCTTAATTCAATCCTTTAGACTGCAGGCAAAGCTTCTAGCAGGGTCTTTATCTGAAGCTCCCAGGAAATCCCAATATATACCAAAGTACATATGAAAAGGCAGTTTTCACATTTTTGAAAGAGCCAACTCAGTATACACAGACAAGGTACTCAAAGAACACGTAGAAAAAATATGAAAGGAAAAAGTACAGTGGCTGGAAAATACTAACAGAGAAAAACTGAAAACAATTTACTCTTTCAGCTTTTTAACTATTTTTCTTTTCTTTAAAATAAAAAATCTATATTTTGTGTCTATTAAAAAACTGAAAACAACCTACTGCACATCAGCAGGTTAAATAAATGTTGGTATATCCATTCCACTGAAATTATGCTATAATTGACAAAAATGAGATTGATCTATGTGTACTGAAAAGGGAAAATGCCCATGCTACATAATTAAGTAGAAAAACTTTGTTACTGAACAAAATGTACTATGTGTATATATAATACACACAGAGAAAAAGAAAGAATAGGGTAGGCAAGGAGAATGGAGGTAGGCTGGTAATCGAGGGTAGGCAGGGAGAGTGTTCAAACAGCAGGCTGAATACCAACAAAACAAAACAAAATAAAACAAAACAACCCAGAGAGGTGAGAAATGCAGATGGGGCAGGAGACAGACATAGAGGGCAAGTGGACTGGAAGCTGGCAGAGACAGACGTAAGACTGACAGATACCCACGTCAAACTGGTTATCTTGGGGTCTCATACTGTAGCTACTTACCACATGTGTCTAAGTATAAATTAGTTAAAATTAAATAAGATTAAAAGTTCTCTAGGATGGGGGAAAGGAGTAAGGAAGGGAAGAAGGAGAAAAATGCAAGTCAGTTATACTATTAGTGTCTGTTAGTTCATGGAAAAGGTTTGTGCCACTCTTGATTGGAGAACTTTTTATGCCCATATCTTGTACTCTGAGTAACTACTTTAAAGATAATAATAAGCACTGTATGAAGTATTGTTAGTCTCCTATCATCTTGCTATGAAATTTTGTTTTACTTTTTTCAATTAAAAAAAAGTTCAATGGCATATTTCAAGTGCTCATAAGCCAGCCATATGTGGTTGATTAAGAGCTACCAGTTAGCATAGAATAGAATATTTCCACCAGTGCAAAACACTGTTTTGGATAGTGTTATTCCATACCCTTGAGAATTGTGTAAAATTTTTATAATGAATGCCTAAATACTTTCATAGTCTGTGAAGAAAATAAAGACACTTCCAATCTGAAAAGAAAAATACATTTTCTTCATTCTTTATCCCTTGTAGTACTTCTTTTACAAACACCACAGAAGCACCAGAGGTTTCATAAGGCCTTAAAAACCTGTATACTAGCCAGTTTTCTCTAAGTTTTTTCATTCTTACTAACTCAGTTCTACTTAATAACATTTCAAATGTCATTAAAGTAAAAAAAATACAACGGCATACATTTGGAGCATCGTGACATCGCTCTTGTTCTCTGAAATTTAAAAAGGTCATGTTACTCATTCTTTTAGAAGCAGGAGCACTTGATAGAAACCCCTTGCAGTTGAGACAAACATTTTAAATTGAAGCTTCTCTTCAAAAGAATAATGACATTTAAAATTAGCACTCACTTTTTCTCATTCAGTTCAGTAGACAAAAAAGTCTAAAGCTTAAAAAAAAGCCACATGAACTGAAAAAGAAAATGGCAATGCTAAGAACAAGTTTTTAAACTAAAACTGTTAACACTAAAGCAAAGAATGTTCAAAACAACCAGTTTGAAAGGCCTTTTGATGTAACAGAAGTTTGAGACATCTGGTGAAGTTTTAGGTAACAGTTTAAAAGATGTTAACTGAAAAATCTCGAGAACACAAGTTTGTGGGGAACAACAAATAACAACATCTTGAGACTTCTTGTCCCCTCTAAAAATACCACTAACTATTGACAAAAGATCACAGCCCCAAACAGTAGCACTGGGTCTCATGGGCAGATGTAAACCATACCCTTAAAGTTGTCCTCAAAGACCTCCATAGTACTATATCAGGTCCAGCTTTTTTCCTAAGGCAACTACACACTATTTTATCCTCAGAACCCAAGTTCCATCCATAACCATACACTTAAAGTTTTTACAGTAGAACCTTGCATAATAAATAAATGTATGAAGCCACAGTGTTAAGACAATATAGAAGTAACCAAGAATATATTATAGTCCAGTGAAAGAGAACCCATCAGTACTAAGCAATCCAAATACACGACAAGGTGACACTGCAAAGCAGTAGGAAAAAGATGAACTATGCAGTCAATGGTTCTGGCATGTGCAACTAGTTTATTTAAATGAAAAGTTATTCCCTATCTTATAACCACACACAAAAATGAATTCCACGTGAATTAGACTTAGTGAAATTACAGAACAGACTTTTAGAAGAAAACATGGAGAACTTCTTTATGACCGTAAATTCCTCGAGCATAGTTGTATTAAACAAGAAAGAAGCACCCATCATAAAAGAACAGATTGATAAACATCACTTGATTAAAATGTAAAAGCTGGGCATGGTGGCACATGCCTATCCCAGCACTTGGGAGGCTGAGGCAAGAGGATTGCTGTGAGCAGCCTGGGTTACATAGAGAGTTCAAGGCCAATCTGAAGTCCCTGAAGAAGAAAAAATAAGTAAAAAGACTGCACAGCAAAGCACACCACAAAGTGGAATAAGCCACTTGGGGAACATATTTAAAATATGGGAAACATTTGCAATGCAAAATATCAACAAAATACTAATCTGGAATAAAGGTCTAAAAATAAATAAGATAAAATCCAACTAAAAACATAAAAAAAATTAAAAATCACACATAGAAAACTGAAATAGCCAAATAAATATAAGAAATGATGTTGAAATGCACTAGATGTCAAGGAAGTGCATTATTTCAAATTGGCAAAAACTTGAGTCTGACAACATGAAGATCTGGCAAGAACAGAAAGCAACAGGAATTCTCAGACAATGCTTTTATGGGCTGAAATGTCAACAACTACTATTGAGAATGATATGATAACATCTACATGAGAATATACATACCATATGCATAGCAATTTTATCTCTAGGTACAACCCTGGAAGTGCCAGGAGTGTACCTCAATGGCAGAGCACTTACTTTAGCACGCACAAGACCCTGAGTGTGATCCCCAACACTATATATACACATACATACATTCATACGTAAATGCATATAAATAAACTATCCCTGAACAAGCTAGCAAACATGGATAAGAAGACACACACTATAATGTTCATAGTAATGTTCTTTAATTGCAAAGCACAAAACCAAAACTTCCATTGACAGAAGAATGAATAAACTGCAGTACAATCCTAGGACACCATATAACAAAAACGAAGGCATTATTTCCACACATCTACATGGATACATCTTACACAAAGTGTTAATAAAAGTATCAAGTCACAGAAACATATAAAGTATGATACCATACCACACAAAGTTCAAGATCATAAACTATAGTATATATACTTATACATGTACAAAGTCATACATTGGAACAACAAACATCAACCTGAGGATAATGGTTCCTCTACAGAAGGAGAGTAAGTAGAAGCTGGAGGGGTCCAGAGGTGGTATCACCAAAGTATATGCACGATACATGTTTTACTTATTTTGCATCATCTTTATATTTTAATGGAAAGCAATAATAATAAAATTTGACTAAGCAGGGTAGTGGCTATATTAGCCTCCATATTTCTCTGTATTCATGAATTATTTCAAAACCTACATTTCAAAGAGAGAGCCTAGAGCAACTGTAACACCTGTAATCCCAGCATGAGGTAAGAGGACCACAAATTAAAGTCTAGCTTGGGCAACTTAGTGACTTAGTGAAACTCTGTTTAAAAAAAAAAAAAGGAGTAGGGGGTGAGGCAGGATGTAACCCTGTGTGAAGGCCTTGGGGTTCAACCCCTAGTACTTGGGAAAAAGTGGGGAGGAGGTTGAAATTTACCAAAATGGTTATCTTCTAATATTAAACCTGTGAACAGTGTTTCTTCTCTCTTTTATGAGAAATGCTTTTACGGGCTGAAATGTCAACTACTATTGAGAATGATATGATAACATCTAGTTGAGAATATACATACCATATGCATAGCAATTTTATCTCTAGGTATAACCCTGGAAGGGCCAGGAGTGTACTTCCACGGCAGAGCACTTGCTTCTACACTTTCTAATTCTTTTTCACAGTGATCCCAGATGCTTCCAGTCCAAGTTATTCTCACATTTCAGCCCTTAAGTCTTTGCCTCTGTATAGACCTTGGCAGGGTCACTGGCACTACCTGCTTCACAGGAATATGAGATCCTGGAGGAACCACTTTATATAAATTAGTGTACTGAATGCCTATCATGAACCAGTTGCTGTGCCAGCAGCTAGAGAAACATGAATAAGCAAATCAATGTCCCTTCTTCCAGAGTTTAATCTCAAGAAAGAGGAATAACAAATACATATAAAAAAAACTTTAAGATTGGGAGGAATGCTCTTTAACATTACTTGTACAGTGCTTTAACAAATGCTTCCTGGTTGATTCTAAGGCAGCCTCCCAGCAAATCAGGATATTCTACGGTTTATGTCTCTTAGGTAGGAAAGAATTCATTGGGGCGTGACCCAACAGGCAAAAGGAGTTACTAGGGGAGAACAGACTGAGCCCACTGTGTGTGGAACTTCAATCCCTTCAAAATCACTTGCCATGACATCAAAGACCCAAGACAGAGTCTCTATTTACCTCTCCATCTATCCCCTTCCTTATTCAGCACCCTCACCTCACCTCCTCCTTATTTACTAATTTTACACATTTACCTCACCCCGAATGTATTTAATTCAATACATTTAAGAGGACTGATGTGTGCTGAAGTAGGGGTATGAACAGTCCCATAAGCATAAAACCTAGCTCAAAGAGATTTCCTTCTAGATTGGTAGATCTCACCTGGAGGTGACTGTGCCCCAGGGAACACTTTAGAATGTTTGGAGACACTGTTTGGAGACACTTTTGGTTGTCACAACTTGAAAAGTGGTAACTGTTTTTTGTTGTTGTTGTTGTTCTTTTCCGGTACTGGGAATCGAACTCACGACCTTTCGCTTGCCAGGCAGGCACTGTGCCGCTGAGCTAAATCCCCAGCCCAAAAAGGGGTAACTGGCATCAAGACTGCAGCTAAATATCCTACAAAGATGCTAACAATGACAGTCTTCTATAATGTAATTACTCAGCTCAAAATATCAATAGTGCCAAAGTGGAGAAACCTGATGTAGGTTATTTAGAACCACATCTAGATACTGACTGCTACGGCAGGGGAAATATCAAGACATCAAGAATCATGGACCCAGTAGGCCAAATTCAAAAGCCTAAGAGGGTATTAAATATCAGATCATGAGATGAGCATGTTAAAAAATGTCAGTGCTAAGGTTGAGATACCCACATCTGAGAATGGACAATGTAATTACATCACGAAGAATTAAGAGTACAAGATGCTACCTAAATACAAAAGCAGGATATCTAATCTAGAACTAGGGATGGTAGCGTTTCCTTGGAAACAACATCTAATTCAACATTTGAAAGATGGATGAGTCAGCAAAGAGATGTGAGGAGGAGGTAGGATTACAGTGCTATTCTGGACAGATGATGGAGCCAATAGGCAAGTGGACTACAGATCACAAGAAATATGTCTATATGAAGGCAAAGTGGAGATGGCCACTGAAGGGTCAAGAGGTAAACCTGGTCCATTGCCATGAGCTTTGGATGATTTGTTCAAACTATTTATATCACTATCCTTATAATAGATGAGGGTATCCATGCATATCACATAAAGCATGCCTATCACATGATTAATGTTATGGAACTTTGCCTTAAAATCTTAAAATATGGCAGTATAATCCTAGCAGATTCACAGCATTAGGATTTGGAGGAAAACCTAAAAACAAAAAATACTTCACAGAAATTTACTTAGTTTTACTTATTTACCTCATAATTCCTCTGTCTGGGATTGCCATAGGAGGTAAATCATTAACAATAACCAGAATTTTCTCTCTATAAAACATTCACAGTAAAGCCAGCTGAGAGCTGAAAGAGATTTGAGGTCACCCTCCCAATCACTGTCAGCACAAACAGCTTTAAACCTATCAGTGACTTGACTCTTTTCTCAGTATAGTACTGCGGATATTACCATCAAGTGGTGCTGCAAATAACAGTGGTCATTAGCCATGGCTGTGGTGCCAAGGAGGCACAGCCTAGGACTCCTGCTCATTCATTCTTTCATTCAAAAAGCATCTGTGAAGTGCTTTCCATGTGCCAGACACTATTTTAGTGCTAAAAATACAGTGATTCGTAAGACAAATGAGATGGTCCCTTGGAGTTTATGGATTTTACAGGGCCATATGGCCATAAAGCATGTAATTACAATTAGGTGCCATAAGTTGTGATGACAGTGCACAGCAAATGGACCCAGTATACGGAAGGGAAGAGTCAACAATGACTTCCCTGAGGTTATTTAAACTGAGTTCTAAAGCATAATTTGAACTTAACTGATCTGAAAGGATTAGAAAGAGGAAGAAAATGAACAAAAGCAAATCAGAATAGGAGAAAATACAGCAATGTTTGAAAGCTAAGGATGGGAGGCAAAATTCAGAGGAGATCAGAGCCACCACAGGCAAGGTAGAACACAGCCTCAGGAGCAGCTAGGAAAGGAGCTACTACCTAGAAGAGTCCTATTTGAAACTGGACTACTTCTGATGTTCTGGAAGGTACTCCACACCTAAGAACAGAATAAATGTAGGAACTGGGATTTTAAATAATTATGTTCTGCTTATTTGGATTAAGGGAAATGAATCCTTTCATTTAAAGCATCTTAAAAATGCACTTCAAATGGATAAAATGAATAGTTGTCTATTGAGACACTTAGAACACTTTACAACTGAGTCTGAATTATAAATTAGGTCATCAGCAATATGCTGCCAACTTTATAAAGCACTATGGTCTGGCAAGGCACTTTAAAATAATAAATTTACCAGAAACATAATTTGAGATATTCAGATGTCAATTGGGAAGACTTTGGCAACACTAAAAATTTCCAACCACAAATATAACAGTATAATCATACTCTGTATTTTGAACCTGTGACAGTTTTAAAGCAAATGCTAGTTATCCCTTAAAAAACTCAAAGGAACTAGCAATCCATAAAACTGTTTTTATCAACAGACTCTTGGTATTCTATGCCAGAGCAACAGACTTTTCAAAGCTAGATTTAACATATTTTAGTTCTACATATGTAATATTTTTTATTCTAAAAAAACAAATCAAAAGACCTACTAAGCCAAAAGAACTCATATTTAACTAAGTGAACCCAGGAGAACTTGAGGAGTGGGGGAGAATATCTTCATAACTGCTACATTCTCTCTTTGTAGACATTTTTTTTTTTGGTACCAGGAATCGAACTCATGACCTCACACTTGCCAGGCAGGTGCTGTGCTGCTGAGCTAAATCCCTGGCCTCTGACATGCTCTTTTTTTTTTTTTTTTTTTTTTTAAACAATCCCCTCCAATTTCTGTTAGAGTCATCTACTGACAACCAAGAGCCAGGGTAAATTATTCAGCAATTTTGAGCCTGATTAATAGTTTTTCTCCTGGTACAATCTCTGGCCATCCTACTAGGGAAGTAACAATTTCTTCCAATTATCCAATGTCCCAGTAACTTAACTTCCTCAACAACAGGAACCTTCCCATTCCCGGCACTTCAACCTCTCACAGCAACAATTATATCCCACACCCCCCAGATCCTGAGTTCTGGAATAAAAGGATGTGAACACATTCTTTCCTCCTTTATGCCCCCTGTATCTTTATGCTAATCCACCCATTCCTTCCTTCCTTCATTTTCTTGGTTGTTCATTTATTCTACATTCAACCAGTATTTCTAAACATCTGCAACCTGTCAACTTTTGTCCTAGGTGGACAAGAATATACAGTATTAAGATATAAAGATATAGTAACCCAGACAAAAACTTCTACCTTCATGAGATATGACAATGACTAAATAAATAAAATATATACTGTCAAATAGTGCTGAGTCCTTCCAAGAAAAATAAGGCAGGAAAGGAGGTTTTTAGCAGTTGGCAAATGATGCCACGTCAGATGGTGGCCACAGAAGCCTGATACTTCTGTTCAGAGATACAAAGCTACAAGAGGTGAAGGGAAAGCTACATAGACACCTACAAAGACACACAGAAGGAAACTTCCAGGCAGAGCCAAAAGCAGTTGTAAAAGCCCATGGCAGGACTATTCCTGGGCATTCTAGCCCACCAAGCAGCCAAAGTGTCTGTCACAAAAGCAGCAAAGGATCTGACATTTGGAAGGGCCTCAGCAAGGGGCTGGCTCCTGCAGCCTTCTGACTGAGATATGATTAAAGACCTGGAATGCTACTGCAGTGACCACTAGGGCTGCTACTGAAATGACTGGTCTGGCTGCTGAGGTGGGAACACACTACAGCCCTAGTGTCAAAGCAGGGGCAGAAGGCCTGGTCTCACTTTGAGGACATCACTATCCTTGCAGTCCTTTGAAGTGGTGGTGATTTTTCTCATAACATGCCCTCCTCCAAAACTGTTAGGACAGGAGGTAGAACGGGCATCCACCCAGGTCATCATCCTATTCTCTTCCCCTGACACCTCTCAGCTTTGAATCTCCTCTCACCAGACTGTTGCCCTTCCACCATCAATGTGACTGTTCTCCAATAACCCTTCATCCTTCTTTGCTGCTTACCCCTAAAAGCATACCCCTTCAACATCCCAACTTCACATATCTGCCATGTGATCACACTGCCCTGCTTTCCAGTTTCCCTTCTCTCAAATTCTGAATCCAACAACCTTCAACTCAACAGATTCTAACACCTTTCTGCTCTTCCCTTGCCCCTTGTTGTGGTCACTCCTGCTTCATGGTCACCATTTCAAACTTCCTCCATGTGTTATGGTTTATATCTAAATGTCCCATCCCAAAGCCTCATGTGCTCATACGTGAGGCTTTTGAGAGGTAACTGGGTCATGAGGGTATGATACTCTTCAATAGATTAGTCTACTGCGTAGTGTACAGCTAAATATGATGTTAGGACTTGAAGCTTGGTCTGAGGAGGTGGGTCACTGGGAGCATAGCCTGGGAGGTTGTATCTCCCTCTCTCCTGCCTTGAGATCTCCCTGCTTCCTACCTGCCCTGCCACAAGCTGTTTCTCCTCTGCCATGGCCCTCTGCCATGGTGTCCTGCCTTAGAGCCAGGTTGACTACGGACTGAAACCTCTACAAACTATGTACCAAGATATACCTTTTCCTCCTTAGAGTTGTGGATGTCAGGTACTGTGTCTCAGCAATGAGAAAGTAACTAAGACACCACCCTACCTGGCAGAACCTCCACGCTAATTAAATCACACTTCATTCATACTCATGAACAAGGAAAAACTGACAGGAAGGACACAACTTAGCACAGCAATATATGTGGTAGTTATACAGAAAGTGTATCTTAGATGGAAGCTGAGAATGTTCATGCCCAGCAAGGACAGCTAAGTACACTGCCACATCTGGGCAAGCAAGGTGTGGCAGTAGAAGCACACAGATGGTTCTCTTCAATGGCTTCTATATTCAAAGCACACAGAAGCAGAGTCATCAAGTGAGTGGGAGACAAAGACAGAGACGCAAAATGACTGAGAAAAAGAAGGAAGGAATTGAGTGAAGAGTAAGTAAAAGTGGAAACTCTCTGAGGGTTCAGCCCCTCCCTCCTATAAGGTGACCAAGCCAATCCCAGTCTCATTTGCCTCACTGTCTAGTCTAGAACCTGGCAGGGGGTGGTGAAGGAAATGGAAAATTAAATGGATGAGGGGAACAAGATTACAGAGGATCTTAAAAACCACACTGAGTGGGGGCGGATTTCTGAGGAAGGAATGCTATGATAAAAGTAGTGTTTAAGGGAGATGAGACTCAGAACATGGGATGGTATGGACAGATGGGAAGGGATCAGAGGGATTCACACTGGGAATGGGATGACTTAAGGGGCTGAGGGCAGTGAAGGGTAGAAGGTAAGTGAATGGAGTAATCATCTTGAAACATAATAAAGACCTGATCAGATGTGGGAAAAGAAAAAAGACCTTCCTTCCATGAGACAAGTGGACAGAACCTGGCGACTGGGCACATAGTGAATGTGTTTGAAGCCTCAGTTCTATAACTGATACAATGTAAACAAGGCACAGCACTGCACTGGGCAAGTCCTTTTAAAGCCAGAGGCTGGAAGGGGTCAGGACCTCTGAGATCATGGGTTTCAATTCCCCTGATTTGTAAATGAAAAGCAGAGGCCCAAGGAAGTGATTTGTCCCATGTCACAAAACTAGCTGCTGACAGCTGGAACCAGCAGCCATGTGCTGGCTGCCTTCAGAGCTCCTTCTCCTATACCCCGCTGCCTCTTCTAGAACCCATTACCAGTTTTCTATTTGCCTGCCCACCTCCTCAGGTGCCACACTTCTGCTGACAGAAATGCAATGGGACCAGCCACCAGTTTGGTCCCAGCACCTCTCCAGTCTGGGAAGGTTAGCTCTCAGATCAGGGCTTTAGAGCTGCTGGCCTGGCTCTTCCACAGGACCTTCCTCCAGATAAGGCTGTCTTATCCTTTAAGTTAGGTCCTGCTCACCCTCTGCTACTTTTCCAGACACAGTGTTATTGTTAAGTTCATATCTCAAAGTTTTGGAATAAATAAGACATAGCCCAACTCTAAGGATCATTAATAATTAAAATCATCAAAACAATTTTGAGACTGAAGGGCAAACCCTATTGACCCTTCAACCCTACCTGACTCAGTTACAGAATTTAAGCTCTGCTCTTTGGGTCACTGTGATGAAAATATTAAGCTATGTGGGAATCTAGTTTTGTATTCTTCATGTTGTTTGCTCCTAGTATTGCTAACAACAAAAACTAGACTTAATTTCTTTTTTTTTTTTTTTAACTTAATTTCCAGCAGCGTTTCCACCTTCTTTTCCCCAGATAACATCCCTTAGTAAAACAGAACTTTCTGGATAATTTCCCAGTGAATTTAGGCCCTTGACAGAAGTTTATATGAACACAGCTTTTAGTGATCTTATGGAAAATAAGCAGGAATATTTATACTAAATAAAAATGGTAACTGGTGGTCTCATTTCCTCTGTCAGTGTCAACAAGGACACCAGGTGCTACTTACTCCAGCAAACTGGCCACGCTGGAACAGAGATATGGAGTGAACTATTTAAACTTATTAGTAGCTTCTTGGGTCAAGTCAGTAGTATGCTGAATAATTTTATATCAGAAGTGCTTAGGATTATGTTTTTTCTACTTCATAACACAAAGAGCTGGAATAATTTTTTAAGAAAACAAAAAACCTATAAAATATACCAAAACCTTCTTTGGGAGAATACTGACAAATCCGTATTTCAAAATCAAATTTTCAAAGTACTAGCCCCTGCAGCGATGAGAATATCACAATTATAATGTACCCAATGCAGGTATTAAGCCTGTTCCTTTGGTTTATGTTTTGTTTTTACTCTATTTCCACATAGTATTCATTCTGTAAAAAAATTTTTTTAACACATGCTCTAAGCACCTTAAAAACTTAAACTGAGTACATCTGTTTGTTCAGCAGCTTCAAGATACTCTCTTTGTGACTAAGTGGCAGGTGGTGTTCAGTTTATTTTCAAGCACAAAAACTAAGCCCTTGAACCTAAGACTGAGGAAAAGCATTCAGCCTAAAGTTTAGAAAGGAAGGAACTACATAATAGTTTCCTTCAGAACAGGCTCCTTTTTTAGCTTCCTGTATGAAAAATATTGTACTTTTTTATAGCAATTGCTAACAATGAAGAAATGACACATAAACCTTTAGACAGTTAAGGTTTAAATCCTTTAAAGAACAAACAACTTATTCCAGTAATTTTTATATTTAAATTAAACCAAAAACAGAAAAGGAGACTGATAAAATGAAATAGAAATGTGGTGCAAAGCTTAAAATGGGTAATAAAATTTTCAAATTACTTATAGAAAGGTTCAATTTTTTTTTTCCAGAAAATGAGAGACATTAAATCTGGCTTTAAAAGTCCAAACACCAAGCTACTATACTTGGTGACAGAAATGATGGGGAAGGTTTTCTTTGTTGGAATAGTTGCTGCTATTGTTGCCATGAAACTGTTTTGATTAAAACACAAGCACACATACATGTACAAAACTTATTCTTAAACACAGCTTTTCATACTAGTAATATTTAATTATTTCTAAAACGAATTCTCTTTAAAAATAAAGTACATCAAGAATCTTGAATCTGAATGGGGAGAGCAGTTACTGCCTCAGCATACAAGTCTTAAACGTCTTCTCCCAAACTTCCACAAAGTGGCCAAGTCTGCTTTCATGGCCTCTCAATAAACATGTAAAAGCCAGAAAGATGATTATGTTGTCTACTGGCTCTAAACTCTCTCCCTGCACAATTTCATATGTTACTACTATTCATTTAGAAATTTTCCATCAAAGGTTGTTAAATGAACTCACACTTATAATGAAATTCAACCTTGCATTCTCATGGCATCCGTTCCTAAATGCTACAAGTTCATTTTATTCAAATATGCAAGATTTACATTTGGTACAGAACTCTGTAAGCTTGTTTGATCAGGAAATAGCATATAGGCATGAAAAACTATAAATAATTCAAGGTCCCTTATGTTCTTTAACCCATTTCAGTTCTTCATATATTCTAACACCTGGTCCAGCAGTTGTTTTTGAATTCAGAGTTCTGAGAAGCGTGTGACCCTGGTCTAAAACACTAAGGCCAGGTAGAGAGCAGCTTGACTCATTGGGAGCAGAGCAAACCCATGAAGTTTGGAGAGGGTAAATAACTCATTCACACTGACAGTCAAGTGGGGCAGCTGGCATGGTCCAAAGTCTACATCCAACCAATCTATAAATTTAAAACTTTCTCCTGAATATTTCCTAGCAGTATGACTATGAAGTATACAGATTTAAAAGAACTGATTTAAATTAACTCTTCACCTCTTTGCCATACCTAGGCAGTTTCCTTTGTGGGAAAACCACCTTCATCCCAACTTCCTGTTCATCTGGCAAACTGCAACACACCCTTCAAGTCACCTAGAGTGTTTCCTGATTCCCTTCCACAACACTCCCTATCCCTCCCACTACTCCCTGACCCCTAAGGCTAGTGCATGCTGCTCTGCCTGGTCCACATATCCGTCTGTTGTTGCCAGGAGAATCTGAACAGGTTGAGGCTAAGAACCTTGGCTTTGTAGCTGGATGCCCAGGACTTCCTCAAAGCAAGTGCATAGTAAATGTTCTTGAAGTACTTGTTGGAGTAGGATTAAGAATCTCAGTTTACAACATCTGTCTTTCACAGGTAAGTATCAAGATCTACATCATAACTTTCTATAATTTAAATTGGTTTACATAACAACTAGGCAAAGTACTCCTTACAATACTGAGGAAGGCAAGCTCTACCTTAAGTTTCAGGCCACTGCAACACTTTACAATCACTTGCATTTGTTTAATGTGAACAGACAGAATGACTGCATTTAACTTTCCCTACTTCTCTAAGTACACCCTAACATTCTAACTTTACTGGTAACAATAAAACTTGTATTTCAAAACAGACCTAAACCAGAATTTCCATTAGCAAAAGGATAACATCTCATTATTTCACAAATCTAAAGTATCCGTGAGAACAATGTAACTAATTGGACCACAGCTATATTTCAGACCAGAAATACCAAAAGATATGTCGTGACATTTTATTTTTGAAGTAAACATTTTGACAACTGACCTTTTATAAAAGATGTCATCAGCAATTCTGTAAGGAAGAGATCAGAGGAGAGTCATCTCTGGGCTAATTTAAAACATGGCATAAATCAGCAAAGAGGGAGTGGAGGTAGCATGAGACAGCTTCTCAAGGCCTATACCAGCTCAGTCATTTTAATAAGGAAAAGAAAAATGAATTTAATTCTAAAGAGCAAATAATTTTAAAAACAATTACAAATGCAGGGCAGAGAAATGTAGTTGCAGTTGTTTAATTAGAAAAAATTTGCAAATCTAAAAGTAGATGGATTGGGTGAGTTGGATTCACTTTATGAAACACAAAAACTCTAAGTAGCTTCTAAGCTGCATATGACCCTTAATTATTTTCTTGAGGTCTTGGAGAAGAAAAAATGATTTCCTACTGAAAATGCTATTACACAGTTTCTCATTTAAGCCACCACCAGAAGAGAAAAGTGCCATTAACATCTCCCTAATCCCGTGCTGAGGAAAGATTAGAATCAGGTTTCCCAACTCCACACTTGGGGTCCCGGTACTACCACTCTCACAACTAGCTGTTAATTATCCACCTCCCCTGCCCATTACTATTTCTCCTCTACAAAATGCAGGGATTGAAAATGTTTTAATTTTGAGAATAAACCTATCAGAAGAGTAGCTTCCTATTTCAACCACATTTTTAAAGGCTCAATTTACCTTTAAAAAAAAAAGAGAGAAGAGATAAAATAACAATAGATCCTTTGCCCTCATGGTCAATGAAAATAACTCCTCTATTTTCTCCATTGGTTCTTCACCTACAATTTACTACCAGACATACTAATGCCTCTCAGCAAACAGCTGTTAAGTATTTTTCAAAATCCTTCTACATAGTATTTTGATTCTGATTGGAGAGAAACGCAATCTTTTTTTTAACCTTCTAATACAAACATGAGATGTTACTACATTATTTTACTCTATACAATAATCAGAATTAAGCCTTTTTAATGATAAATGTATTTTCAGTTAGAACTTATGTCAAAAAATAATTTGCTGAAGGCATCACTAAGTGAGACTTTTCAGCAAGATACTGACATCTTTGTAACAATTCCCCCTTCCCACCCTCAGAGTTTCCTCCTATTCAATATCTTGTCAGACACCTGCCAATACTGCTAACAGCTAGTTACCGTGACCACTGTACATAGTCTTAAAAGAAATTAAAAGTAGATTATCCCTAAGTCCAAGGGAACAATATCTGTGTGCAGAATTACTCTTGGGATATTATTCTCTTTTTTTTCCACAATACAGTAGCTGAAAGACAGATCTGGAGCCAATGTAAATACACTTTAAAAAACAAACTCTTTGGGCTTGTTTTCAAATTTGTCCATAGATTTCTTTTTTTTTTTTTTTTTCCCTCCGGTACCAGGAACCGAACTCACGACCTTGTGCTTGCCAGGCAGGCGCTTTGCCACTGAGCTAAATCCCCAGCCCCGTCCATAGATTTCAACCAAGTAAAGCACTTCAGATATCAACTCCAAGAAAGGCCCTCTTATCCCACTGGTCACAAGTTAAGCACCACACTATGTATTCTCTGTATCTTTACCTGCCTCTACCCTAGTGTTTTTACACTAGAAGAAAAAGGACACACACCGTGCATCTTAATTGTCATGACTGCTTTGAGCCTCAACATCTTTCTACCTTATGAAGGAAACAGTTTAAACAGACCTTTAAAGAATCATACTTTACCCTTAAAATTTAAAAAAAAAAAAAAGTAAAATTATACACACAGTAAGTAGGGGGTAAAGTAATGAAGAAAAAGCTTAAGAATTAATGAGGCAGAAAACTGAGAAATATTAATTAAAAGCTGGTTCTTGGGCTAGAAGTGTAGTTCAGTGGTACAGTGTATGTGCACACTTAGGATATGCAAAGACCAATCCCCAGCACACATGCACACTAAATATAATTAACTTCCTGTTGGGCTCATCAGGAAAAAAATAAATGAGAGACAGAAAAGACATAAATTACAGTACCATTATTGGGAATGAGGTGACATCATCATAGATTCTAAAGATACGAAAAGAATATAAAGGACTATTATGAAAAACTTAAATCAATACATTCAACAATTTAGATAAAGATGATCAATTCCTAAACATGTCAAACGCACTCAAGAAGAGATAATCTGAATTGAACAGTCATGAATATATTTTAAAAACTAAACATGAAAAAAAAACTGAACATGTAGTTTAAAACTCTCCCCTCAAAGAGAACTCCAGATCCACCAGATAGCTTCACTGGTGAATTCTAATATACATTTAAGGGAAAAAGTAATAATAATAAATTCTATCCAATTTCAGAAAACTGAACAAGAGAAAATATTTCGAACTTTTCCCATGAAGCCAGCCTTAACCTGATTTCAAAAGCAAACAAAAACATTACAAACAGTGTCACTGCTCATCATGAACATAAATGAAAAAATTCTAAACAAAATTTTAACAAATTAAATCCAACAACATATAAATAGAACAACAAATCACTACCAAATGAAATTTATGCTAGTTTACCACTCAAAACACATTGCAGGTTATGGTGATATATAACTGTAATCAGAACTGTTCAAGCTGAGGCAGGAGAATCACAAGCTTTGAGGGCAGCCTGGGTAACCTAGCAAAACCTTACATCGAAATAAAAAAACAAAAAGGTCTGAGGATGTAACTCAGTGCTCCTAGGGTTCAGGCCCCAATACTATCAAAAATCAAAACAAAATCAAAAAGCCCCCACAATGTCATTCACATATTAACCTAAAAAAGTTAAAATCATATGATCATTTCAATAGACATAGAAAAAGATTTAACAAAATATAACATCCTTTATTAGTTTAAAACCAAAACAAACAAAAAGAACCGGAGAACATTCTAGACTGTAAAAGGAATGCCAAAAAACCTACACTTAACATCACATTAATAATGTAAGGCTGGTTATTTTCCCATTAATGTAAGAAACAAGACAAGGATGTCAACTCTTACCATGTCTATCCAACAATATACTAGAGGTTCTACTTCAGTTCAGTAAAGACATAATAAGTGTTCAAATGAGAAAGGAAGAATCAAACTGTCCTTTTTATTTTAATTTATTTCTGTGGTATTAGGGATCAAACCCAGGTCCTAGTAGTGCAGGCTAGGCAAGTGTTCCACCTGGGCCCTCACAATCTGTCTTTATTTTTTAAATGATGTCATTATGTAGAAAATCCAACAAAAAGTACTAAAAAACTACTAATAAGGGAATTTAACAAAGTTGCAGGATACAAAATTCACAAACAAAACTGAATTGTATTTTTATGTTAGTAATGAACATTTTGTATTTTAAAATATTATTTATAATGACACTTAAAATATGAAATATTTAAGATTAATCTAAAAATATGCATAAAGGGGCTGGGGATTTACCTCAGCGGCAAAGCGCCTGCCTGGCAAGCGCAAGGTCGTGAGTTCGATTCCTGGTACCGGAAGAAAAACAAAACAAAACAAAACAAAACAAAACGAAATATGCATAAGATCTTTTTAAGATTGCTTTAAAAGATCGCTAAGAGAAATTTTTAAAAATCTATGCAAATGGAGAAAATAATGTGTTCATGCTTGACAAATTTTCTCCCAAAATTGATCTATATATTATCAATCAAAATCCTAGCAAGCGCTTTCATATAAATTGATAAGCTGATCCGAAATTTCAAATGGATATACAAAGGACGAGAACAGTCTGAAGAATTTTACACAAGAAAGAAGCTGGCTTTTAAGATTTATCAAGCTACAGTAATCAAGGTAGTATGATCAAATATTTGATCAACAGAACAAAATAGAGGCCAAAATAGACCCACACATGTGAACAGCTGATTTTTTTTTTTTTTACAATGGTGTAAAGGCAATTTGGTAGAAAATGGCTCATTTTAACAGATGGTGCTGGAACACATGATCCATACCATTCAACAACAAACAACAATTAACTCAAAATGGGTTATACACCTAAGTGTAAAACCTAAAACTATAAAAATTTTACAAGGAAACACAGGAGGTAACCTCTGTGGCCTTGAGTTAGGGAAAGAGTTCTTTGAAAGACACTGTTAAAAGAATGTTAAAGACAAGTCACAGGTTGTCAAAATACTACAAATCATAAAGCTGATAAAGAATCTATATCTAGAACAAAGAACTCTCACAACTTAAGAAAGCCCAATAAATAAACACATAAAAGATTTGACACTTTATTAAGGAATGACAAGCCCATGAAAATATGCTTGACACCCTGAGTCCTTAGGAAAATGTGAATTAAAATCACAATGACATACACTATGAACTATTAGAATGACAACAATCAAAATAGACTGGCCAGTTATATTTAATGGTGACACAGAAGTGGAACAACTGAAATTCTCATTCACCACCAGCAGAATTTGAAAGAAACAACTTAGAAAACACAGGCAGTTTAAAAAAAATTTTACACATACTCCTGCCATCTAACTCTTAGGAAGCTACCTAAAAAAATAGAACTTATGACCAACAACTTGAATGCAAGAATTCAAACTGGTGTAATTAATAAGAGCCCAAACCTGGGACTACTCAAATGGCCATCAACAGTGAACAGTCATATAAAGTGTAGCACTGTATATCCATACCATGGAATAATTTCAGCACTAAGAAGGAATGAACTATTGATGCACCCAACAACACAAGTAAATCTCGAAGTATTTATGCTGAATGAAAGAAGCCAAACAAAAAGAGTACCTAGGGTACAATTCCACTTATAAAACCCTAGAACAAGAAAACTAATTTATGGTGACAGAAAGCAGATCAGTGGTTGCTTGAAGATAGAGGCACAGAGGCATAAGGGTAGAATTACAAAGCAGTACAAAGAAATTTGGGGAGTGATGGATACATTCATTACTCTTAATGTGGTGATGGCTTCATGGATGGACATGCATCAGAACTAATTAAACTGGACACTTTAAATGTGTAGTTAATGTCAATTATATATCAATAAAGCCATGTTTAAAAAGAGCAACCTGAACTTTATAATATCCATTTAAATTATCTCTATTTAGGCAGCATCCTGAGACTCACTCTAGCAAAGTAACTGATATAACTGCTTTGAATACACCTTTTCCTTTGACCTTTATACTATATAAACACACTGTTAAAATAAATTACAGTTGGATGGAAAAGTGAACAAACTGGTCTCCCAGGAGTGCATAGTAGTCTGCTTTCCAGTTTCAAATAAGCCTGAATGTTGAACTAAACTACCAGTACTAATGCTCATACTTAATTTTGAAAATATTACTCCTGTAGGCTGCTCTAAAGCAATTCATTAATTTAAATAAATAATTACTGCACATGTACTCTATGTCTGTTGTAAGTGCCAGACTTCACAGAGAATGGTCAGTACCAAATTACCTAGCTGCTCTGAGTTTTCTCTTGGAATAATCAGTAAGGTTTTAATCATGGTATTTAACACGAAGAATAGCACGGGGAACAGGCTGTAGACAAACTAGAACAGTGGTTCTGCTAATTCAAAGTTAGAATGACAATGTGTCTTTTACTGTAGTAAATTTTTTAAAAATTTAAACATTCACTGTATTTTTTATCCCATTTTATACTTGGCAGCTTATCAAATGTACCCATTTGAAAACCTTCTACTATCTTTTCTCTTTTGCAGTGATACTTCTTTTTAGGCATCTTCTCTAAAAGAATCTAATAAGCACATGTGATGGACATAAAAATCAATAAAAATTCCTTGTTGGAGATAACTGTAGATGACAATCCCTTAAAAATAGTTTCTCCTCCTCTAAATTTTTCAATCTGCCTCTGAACTGTCATATTTTCTGTTCTCAAAGGAATAATTTTACTAAACAATAAGCTTTTAGTGACTTTTGACTGACATAATAATCCTATCACAAGTGCTGAACACATCAGACCCAATTCATAGCCACATTAAATACTGCTAATGCTCTAAGTGCTCAGTAACCATGGCATTCCAGACCACAGGTTCTATGAGCACAGTTTATAAATATTCACATTTTCATGGAGAAGCAGTATCTACTAAAGCAAAGATGAAAAATCAAACCACAGTCTTCAGTAATTTTTTTGTTTTTTCAGATTTTTAAAAATGAAATGGTTCTGTTTTAGATATAATGAGGGGAAAAGTTTATCTTGCAGTGACATTCAACAGCTAAGAGTTAAAATTATGAAACTTTACAATCTCTCCTCCACTACTGACTTAAGATGGTGAAATCCTGCCTGCTGCAGTTTGAGCTCCACTTAAGGTCAGTACCAGTCTGTGGCTCTTCATGACACCTCCACTGTCAACCACTTCCCCACCACTGCATTTCACTTGGCAGGAAAACACCATCCCATCGCCTAACATCCACTGGCAATTGATCACGTGCTTGGCATTGTACTAAACTTCACATGCACAGCTCTGCTCACCCTTACAACAGTGCCGTAATGGAGTGTTTTACACGTAGGTAGTATGTTACCGACTTTAAGTAACTTGCCCAGGGTCACAGAGCTATTTCCCATTACTAACAGCACAGAGGGTATCTTGAGTCTTTTAGGGAGGGGTCACCCAAGGCACCTCCCAACAGAAACCACACCTGCCTAAGAATGTAGACTTATCTTGAGCTCCTGGTACTTAATTATTTTCAATTTAGTTCTGTTTCTCTAATTCATTTTAATCTGTCTGTCTTAGCATAAAAGAAAAGTGATATAGTGGCAGGGCTGGGTGCATAAAACCATTTACTTTCCACGCACTGGCTTTTAGGTAGTCTTTGTTACCCTAATTCTACAAAGTCAGGCAGGATTTCTTTAGTAAAAATGCCTTGACTATTTTAGACCTATGAAGTAATCTTAACAGGAGTGCTACTTCCAGGTTTAACATGTCTTTAAATATTTAAAACAATTCTGATTTTAAATGGTAACATGTTTATCACATAAGCAAGTAATTAGTGTAAAGCTGTAACAAACAATATATAAACCAGTAGTTTATCCCTCCCTTCCTCTATAAAAGATTCTGTAACTCATTAACGACAGCACTGAAAAGTGGTTGGTTCACTACAGTGCTGGGGATTAAACCCCAGGGCCTTGCAAATACTAAGGAAATGTTCTACCACTAAGCTACCCTCCAGGCTGGAACAGCAGTCTCTGAAGGGTGTTCTTGGAGCCCCAGTAGAGTGCCAGCCCAGTCTTCCAGTAAAATCCCTATTTTACCTGGTTTATATTTCACGTTTCACAAATACATCTGCAAAGCTTATGTAAGCTACACAACTGACACCCTTTTAGAGTTTCCATACACTATTCTGCTGTCTTTGAGACATAAAATAAAATCTAAATTCAGAATTCCCTAACATAAGAGCAAGAACTAGCTTGGTTTTTTTTCTTATCCAATAAGAAAGACTATTCAGTTGATTGCAAAAATAAAATCTGCCAGTTACTTACAGAAACTACAAGTGAAGCACATTAGAAAGGCTTTTTAATGTAATTTATATATATTTTATATGTAACTATGTATATTGTACGTTTTATATGTACTTTATATGTAATTTATATACATGTATAACTTGACTATTTTAGACCTATGAAGTAATCTTAACAGAAGTGATACTCCTATGTTTAACATGTCTTTAAATATTTAAAACAATTCTGATTTTAAATGGTAACATGTTTATCACATAAGCAAGTAATTAGTGTAAAGCTGTAACAAACAAAATATATAAACCAGTAATTTATCCCTCCCTTCCTCTATAAAAGACTGTGTATCTCATTAACGACAACACTGAAAAGTGGTTGGTTATATATAATTTATGTGTATGTGTATACATGACTCACTCAGAGACACTTATCAGTCTGAGCTTAAATTCTATACTTATAAACAGAAGTACATTTCAGTTATTCTATACTTTCATACTCAAATTCTTTCAATTAGACTAAATCCACAGACAAAACATTTGGATTTATCAACCATCCTCCCTCCAGCACTCACCAATTATCTAATGCTTCTTTGAAATTATATGTATCAATCACTGAAAAATAAAAAAATTAACTGAAAAGAAATACTGTGTAGTAATATGTGAAAATGATATTGTTTCAAGTGGTACATTAGAGTGACCCTGACAAGCCCAGAGGCCAACTGTAGGAGAAATTCAGGCCCCCTTTCATCAAGGTCCTATGTTTAGCACCATCTATGTAAGAGCTACTTACTCCCATTCTGACATTTAGGCTGGGAATTTTTCTATCTAAATGGCATTACTTTTGGTGAATTTATTGGTGAAAGCAAAGCTGACTACTTTTTGAATAAAACCATTTCAAAAAATAGAATAAACTATACTATATTAGATATGTTTTAATTACTTTTCCTACAAGCAGATAAAGGTGCCTCCAGAAACCAATGATCTTTCATTTTAGTGCTGTAATTGGTTTTAAAAGTGATATAATTTGTGAGGATCTGCAATCTTGACCTAGAAATTTCCCATTTAATTTCTTAGCTAACCAATGCACAGGATTTAAACTCAGTACTTTGATCTCAACATTAAAATTAAAAATGTACTCTCTTTCCCAGCCTTTAGTAGCTTTGTTAAAATTCAGGGTACATAATGTCTTAGTCTATTTGATATTTGTTCAAATTGTAAGAGAATAAGTATTAATCTACAATTCAAATGAAAGTGATTTAAGTTATTTTTAAATTATCATAGAAATATATCCATTACAGCAATACAGCAATTTTAAAACCTGAGCTGTTATAACTTGAGTTCTTGAAATGTTCTATTAACTTGCTAGTTTTTAAAAGACCTGTATTTGAAGCCAAATGTAATGAAAGTTCATCGGTAAAAGTTAGACAAATAAATAAAAATGCCTTACAATTCTACTGGCAAGGGCAATAAAAGGATTCTAGGCAGTAAACAACAGTATTAAAAAATACAATCAGCCCTCCATATCCACTGGTGGTGCATCCATGGATCCAACCAACTATAGTCAGATTTTTTTTTCTTTTTATGGTACTCAGGATTGAACCCCAGGCCTTTGGTACTAGCTATACCGCAAGTCCTCTTTTTTTTTTTAAATTTTGGAATAGGTTCTCCCTAAGTTGCTAAATTGCCCTGGCTGAACTTGAATTTGCAATCCCCCTGCCTCAGGCTCCCAGAGTGCTGGGATTACAGGCATGCGCCTCCCAGAATTTAATGCATACACAGCTTAAATCTGCTTTTATTCTGTATATGTACAGGCATTTTTGTTCATTATTCCCTAAATGATACAGTACACAAACTATTACCATAGGGCTGGGGATTTAGCTCAGCGGCACAGCGCCTGCCTGGCAAGCACAAGGTCGTGAGTTCGGTTCCCGGTACTGGAAAAAAAACAAAAAAAAACAAAAAAAAAAAACCAAAAAAGAAAACCAACAAACTATTACCATAGTGTTTACATACAGGAGGTATTAATATAAGCTAGAGATTACTTAAAGTATATGGGAGAATGTATATAAGTTGTATGCAAATGTTATATCATTTTATACAAGTGACTTGAGCATCTGTAGATCTTGGTATCCACAGGAAATCTGAAAACAATGCCTCAAAGACACCGAGAGATGACCAAATATATAATTTAAATAATACTGTGTCATCTGGCAAGGTGATAGGACGAAAGTGTTTAGCCTTCAAGCGCAGTACAACTGTACTTATGCCTTAAAATTTAAAAAGACAAACCAACCATTACTCCCAAGTGGGAACATAATATTACTATTTTATATATAAAGGTAATTATATTTTTCTAAAATTTAAATAAAAACTTTGGCATATCCAAGCTACCAATATTTTGGTTTTCCTGAATATGGAGGGCAGAGACTTGGAATCATACTCACCTCATAATTAAAGGGTAAAAACCAAAGTTAAATTCCATTTCTAGACTAGTATTCCAATAGTTATTAAGAGACAGAAATCAAGAGTCAGATTTCAAGATGCCAAGATTCAAAATCTGCAACTCATTTTATTTTTATATAAAAGATGGAACTAGGTTAACATGTGCTATTCAAAATATAAAATTATTGAATATAAAATCTTGATGTAAACTAAATTCTTACTTTTAAGATGAACTTCCAGTCTTTTCCATTCACAAATAGGATTTGATTTATTAAGTTCCCTGCTTTATATCTCCAGAGTTGATCAAAGCACATTTTCTTAGTACAATCTGTATTGTTCCAAGTATTTTATAAACATCTCTCTTGATAGTTTACAGGAGTGATCTGAAATCATATCCAAGGTTTCATTCTGAGTCAGTTATTCTTAAAAGGAGTTTCTCTGTCTTTATCACCTTTATTTCCTTTTGTATCATAAGTTTAATTCTAACTTGTCTCAAAAAATAAAAAGAAAAATCCAATGGCAGGATTAATACCAGATAATTACTGGTATTAAATAGTAGGTAGGGCAAAAAGTAAAAAAAAAATAATAAAAAAAAAGAAAGGCAATTTCATTACTTGGACATGAAAATTATACCTATATAATATGTGAACTTTTATAAATGCCCCTCAGCAATAACGGTAATTTTCAAGGACTGTCAACCATCTAGGTCTCCACTGATAATTCCTAAATCTATATTTTGTATCCTCATCTGAAAGCCAGATGAACCATAGTCACCAGCATGTATCATTCATATACTCAGACCCAGCACCTACTATGTGCTAAATATAGTATCCTAGGCTCTGGAGAGTCAAAGAAAAGATAATAGTCCCTGTCTATGAAAGAATTCTAATAGTGAAGATAAAATATAAAAATATGTAGCATGCTATTATGTCTCAGACTAACAGTGGTTTAAAACTGACCTCTACTTCCTACATTCTGGCCTGCTTACTCCAAATCTCATTCTTGGATAGAGATGGTACCATCATAAGCTACCAAAGGCACACACTTGCAAAGCATTCTTGACCTCTAACTTCCTCTTTAGACCTTAACTGTCACCTAGTGTGGCTCAAATTCCCAGAGTGGACATGCACAGATGGCTCTCAGGACATCTGTGGACATCCCTTCCACACTTCTCAGAACTCTTGGTGATGGTGGTAAAAAAAAAAAAAAAAAAAAGTCAGGAATGTTTCTAGGACTTTAAAAACTATAGGTGGGAGAAGCTCTTTTCTGTCTCTTGTTGGAGAGTGATGATAAGGCCCCACCCCGTGGTCATGAGTGCCAGTTCTAATTCTCAAAGTGCCTAAATTCATCCCAGTTTCTTCAGTACTTCTGTCCTTTTGCAATTTTCTGCAGGAATCTTCCAACTAACCCTCCTTTTAATTTGAACAGTCTGTATGTGATATCTGTTAACTTGAAAGGGGGTGTGCTGACTAGTGTACCTTCTAAAGATTTTCAGCCTCTGTCTTCTCCATCTCTACCACTAGTGCCCTAGTATAGGTACTCAACAGTTCTTATCTGGACCAGAGTCACAGTCCAATAATCTCCTATCTCTAGTCTTCACAGGAAGTGTCTGTAACACAGACTGACCATATCACATCTGCTCCCAATGGACTCTTCAATGGCTCCTGTTAACTGAGGACAAAATTTAAATTTCTTAACGTGATACATCCAACTCTCTATAGTCAATCTTCCTCTCCAGCCAAATACCTGTGACTCCTTGCCTCACTTTTTATGGTATGACTACATGAAACTACTTGGGCTTGGGCTCAGAAACATACATCTATGACACTGAACTGATTAGGAGGCAGGGTGTTCTCTTTGCTGAAAACTTAAAACCAGGACATCTATCTGATGCCAGTGTACATGACACACAGCAGTGAGTAACCAGAAGAAAGATTCACAGACTGGAACTTAAAGCTCTGTTTACCCACCCATCTTTGTAGAATGAGAACCAGCTTCAAGTCTCCTAGGAGACATTCTCACCTAGACAGAGGAGAAAGCCCCTTCTCATATCTGTGCACCTCTACTACCCTCCACTGAAGCTTCTGGCCTGGCAAGTGAACTCTTTTGCAAATGACATGGGGATCTAGAGATGGACCGAGGATGAAGGAAGGGGTGGGGCAAGGGAATTAAAAGGAATTAAGGTGTGTTATATATACACAGCAACTCCCCATGATGAATGTAATCATTATGTACAGCAAACATGTATTAATAGACATGAAAAATGATAAGACCATGTTCCACACACCCCTGGATCCTCAAGCCCAGCCAAGTGTTCAATACATACTAGACAGGTATTTATAAATGTTCATGGAATGATATATGTGTTCTGAGCTAAGCAAAACACTGAAAGACATTTTCATGACTTCTTACAAAAGTGCAGTGGATGTTAAGACAGGACACTTGGTCTCTGCACATTGAATTAGATGTAAATATTTGTTTTTTTTTTTTATTTTAAAGATAAAAGGAGGGAAACATTAACAGACATACAACATTTTACAACATATCACAAGCACAATACAGACAATACAGAGTTACAAACAAAGTGGTAGGGAATTAACAATGGTGGTTGTATTACATATTGATATCTTCAAAGTGGCTTCTCGTGAAAACAGATAAGAGACATGCAATATTGATCAGTCAAGGACTCATTGACAGTTTCTTTCAGCATAGAAATAGAAGACAGAAGAACAACTATGTTAACTATCCTGTATATACATACATACAAAATTTCTCCTTCTTTCCCTTCTCTTTTCCCACATCCCAGAAGCCCTTTACTCTTCAGTGGTTTCCTATCATTTCACAGTGTCTATCATACCTCCGAGTTTAAATTAACTCTTTCAAGTTTTACACTAGTGACACAATGCGGTGCTTGCACATGTATGTTTGATTTATTTCACTTATGAGTATGGTCTCTAGTTGTGACCATTTAAATATAAAGGCCTTGAGTTTATCTTTCTTTATAGCTGAGTAATATTCCATTATATAAAAGTACCACAATTTTCTTATCCAATTCTCGGTGGATGGACATTTGGGTTGCTTCCACATTTTAGCAATTACAAATTGTGCTGCTATGAACATAGGTGCACATATATCACTGTGATATGATGTTTTTAGATCTTCTGGGAAAATACCCAGCAGGGGGATAGCTGGGCTGAATGGGACCTCTAAACCTAGTTTTCGGAGGAATCTCCAAACTGATTTCCACAGTGGTTTCACCAGTCTGCATTCCCACCAGCAGTGGAGAAGGGTTCCTATTTCTCCACAGCCTCGCCAGCATTTGTTATTGGTTGATTTCTTAATGCTAGCCATTCTTACTGGGGTAAGGTGGAATCTTAGTGTTGTTTTAATTTGCATTTCTCGAATGACTAATGATGTTGAACATTTTCTCATATATTTATTTGCCATTTGTTAGATGTAAATATTTGAAAATACAAATATTTAGTGGGTATCTCTAACTTACTGTATAATTAACAGGCCATTTAATTCTACACAAATTTTTTGAATGGGAGATATTGAGAAATAAAATGACATTTTTTAACTTATAAGACATTTGAAACAAAACTGTACAAGCAACAAAAAAATTGGTAAATTTGGCTTGATCAAAATTAAAAACTATATGCTTAAGAGATTATCATCAAGAAAGTGAAAACACAATCCACAGGATAAAGAAAACTTTATGAATTTTGGAAGCAACACAAATGTCCATCCACTGAGAACTGGATAAGAAAATTGTGGTACTTTTATAGAATGGAATATTACTCAGCTATAAAGAAAGATAAACTCGAGGCCTTTGTAGGTAAATGATCACAACTAGAGACCGTACTCATAAGTGAAATAAATCAGACCTGCACGTGCAAGCACCGCAATGTTTCACTAGTGTAAAACCTGAAAGAGTTAATTTAAACTAGGAGGTATGATAGACATTGTGAAATGATAGGAAAACACTCAAGGGTAAAGGGCAGCTGGGATGTGGGAAAAGAGAAGGGAAAGAAGGAGAAATTTTGTATGTATGTATATACAGGATAGTTAACATAGTTGTTCTACTGTCTTCTATTTCTTTGCTGAAAGAAACTGTCAGTGAGTCCTTGACTGATCAATATTGCATGTCTCTTATCTGTTTTCATGAGAAACCACTTTGAAGATATCAATATGTAATACAACAAGCATTGTTAATTTTCTACCACTTTGTAACTCTGTATTGTCTGTACTGTTCTTTTGCTATTTTGTAAAAGGTTGTCTGTCTGTTAATGTTTTCTTCCTTTTATTTTTAAAGAAAACTTTATGATATATGATAAGGATATGCATATCCAGAACATATAAGGAACTATTACAACTAAACAATAAAAAGTTCATGTTTCTAAATGGACAGAGTTTGAATAGGTGATTATGTAAAGAAGATCTACAGTACACACGCAGATGAAGATGTTCAATATCATTAGTCCTCAGGGAAATGCACATCAAAATCACAATGAAATATCACTTTACACCCATTAGAATTATTTTAAATATAGAATGGCTATATGAGGGAAAAACTAACAAAAGTTTTGGCAAGAACATGAAAATATGAAATCCTCAAACACTGCTGATGAGAATGTAAAACCACTTGAGAAGACAGTCTGGCCCTTTCTCAAAATAATTAAAGAGAGTGAACCATAAATTCCACTTCTAGGTATATACCCAAAGGAAATGAAAACATGTGCCCACTCAAAAATTTGTACACAAGGGTCACAAGTATAACTGAGTGTGCAGAGTACTTGCCTAGCATTCACAAGGTTCTGGGTTCAATCAATCCCTAGCACCAGAACACCAACCCACACACATACAAAAATAGAAAACAAACGTACACAAATCCAAAACATGATTTATAATAGCCAAAAAAGTGAAAAACATCCAAATGTCCATCAGCTGACAGACATAAAATGTGGTATATCTCTATAATTCTATTTAGCAATAAAAAAGAATGAAGTTCTGGTATCTGCTAAAACATAGATGAATCTCAAAAACATGCAATGTGAAAGAAGCCAGCCACAAAAGGTCACAAACTGAATGACTGCATTTGTATGGCATATACAGAACAGGTAAGGCCACAAAGACAGGAGGTAGATTAGTAGCTGCCAGGAACAAGAGTAAAGAATGGAGAATGATTGCTAAGGGGAAATGATTTCTTTTTGGGGTAATAAAAGTGTTTTAGAATTAGTGTTCTGGAATTAGTAAATTGGTGTACAACTCTGTGAATATACTAAAACCAATGACTTTTACACTTTTAAGGGGTGAACTTCATGGTAACTGACATATATCAACAAGCTATTATTTTTTTAAATGGCTGCACAAAGTAATACAGTAACACCTGTGTAGGGAGACCTGGCTGAACTCCTCTGCTGGTGACAGAATAATCTGCCATAAAAACACAGAACTGGTTCAAATGAGGAAATGATTTATTTTCCTACCAATAAATTCCTATAGGGAACAACCATAAAACCAAATCCAAAGTTTAAAAAAGACAAGGCAAAGAACAAAAGAGTATGCAATTTGCAGTTAGCTGGCAGGTACAGAATAGAGTAATTAAAGACTGCACAAAAGAAAATATTTATCAGGACTGTTTATTTCCCTTTGATTATACAGATTTAAACAAGTCAAAGTCCTTTTTACTCATGAGAAAATCTGCCAGCTTCTTTATTAGCACAGAGCAAAGAAAAACAAGCATTCTCTCCTATACCCAAATTAACATCCTGCAGAAGGTCTGTTTGTACTTGGCAGTCATGAACCTTTCATCTGAGTGCCACTAAATTAAACAAGCCTATGCTGTATTGAACACAGTGCGCCAGATAGCCTGGCAAGTTCCTAGGCTTTATCAGTTAATGTTGAAGAATAGCAGAAATAAAGAAGATGGTGAGAATGATGGTGATGGTGATAAAATAGCTTTAACATTCATTATGTTCAATATTTCAATTATCTACAATGGAAAAACTCTTAACAACTTTCTAACGTTCTACCAACACCATTCTCTGTACATGAGAGCATGGCCTTCAAGCCAGAGATCAGGTCACAGTTTTGTTTTTTTAACCTGCTAGCTACATGCTCCAGGACAATTCCTATTAGCTGTTGTGAGAACAAAATAAGGTAATGTACGTGAAGAGCAAAGTACGATGCTTAATGTATATCACCCCATAAAAATCTTCACTCCTCAAAGCTCTTTACAGTAAATACTGGTCTTGGAGCTTATATTAGAGTATAGGCATTTGACATCAGCCATCCTTCTACCTCAGGCATCTAAACAGGCAAAAGATCCTATGAAGACTTTACATTAAATAATCTCACCTCTTCAGCCTTTCCCCAGATTTGGAGGTAAGAAACCCATCAACAAAGTTTCTTTCAATGTATTAAATCAGGGCATAATACAAAGCATTCATTCTTCTAGGAGGTATTTAAAAGCACTGAACCCAGAGAGACACAACGAGAGAAACACTCACTATTAGGGGAAAATGCATATTTTGTAGTGCAATAATTGGTAACCTTTCCATAAAGATTCATGCAATCTGATTATAATTCCCAAGTGTCAGTAATCAGTTCTTAAGGTAAAAGAAAAAAGGAAGTGGGATGGTTTCAAGCACTCCAGAAAAGGTGTGGGTGGATATCCTTTCCCATTGACAGTAATTAATGTTTGAGTGACGGCTGCTAGAATATTCTGACTGAAAAACTTTGTTACATTAGAATAGACTGAAATATATTTAAAACAAAACTTATCAGGGTTAATATATACAAACACTTAACCTTCACCTTGATCTACATGTCCTCTCTGAACTAATTGAAGAATGGAAATTTTGTGTGAAATTTCAATTATGTAGCTACGATGGGGGAAAATGATAGCTTTCAGCCATATTCCTGTGTTAAATGCTTACTGAAAGATAGTATCTACACTCTACAGTCATAGTCAGACTCTCCTTGCCTACTTCCAGACAAATTTCCTTCATGCCACACTAGACAAAGCTTCCAGACAAATGTAAGAAAATTTCCAGGTGGGGGAGGCATTCAGAACTTAGAGATAGATATTCCTAAGGAATTTCACTGGCATCAAGTTCCTCATGGAACTTGTGGCCCAGAGCTACTGTTGTTCTTCCCTCCCCCTTTCTAAAACTCTATGCTTAGGAGTTTGAGTTAATAATATCCCTACAGAGTCCAAATCAGTTACAGATTCTACAGAAGTAAAGCCCTGAGTGTTGGTTTTGCTTGACAACTAGTATCTATACTATTGTATTCCAGCACTAAAGTTTCTTTCCACTTAATGCAGTTCCAAACTCTTACTCGAACTGTAAAGAAGTTTAATCTAAGTAGTCTGCAGCTACAAATTCTGTAGATGAAGATGGAACTTTTCTCTGCCCATTTTCCAATCAAATGACCACTTACTCTGGCACTGAATTTTAAGCTTTATGCCTAAAATAGGAAGAGTGTTATAAATGTACAAAATCCAAGACATTAAATTTGTAACAAAGACTTGAAATCTGTTTAAATCTAGCATACAAGTTTTAAAAATACAGTTAGTAGGAGATATAAATGATAAAGCCTTAATTTTTTTTTGTTTTTTTTTCCAGTACCAGGAATCGAACTCATGACCTTGCACTTGCCAGGCAAGCACTGTGCCACTGAGCTAAATCCCCAGCCCCCAAAGCCTTAATTTTAAGTAAGACTTCTGTTTTAACTACTAGTAATAATTCCTCATTTTGTAGTATTTTTAGAATCGCGGTTTTAAAGCACATAATTATAGAAATTGATTTATCAGTAAAATGGAGGGTACTGTATAAGCACATTTCTATACTTAGAATCTACAGCAGTGATGGCAAACCTATGGCACACATGCTACAGCAGGCCCCCAGAGCCCTTTGTTGGCATGCAAGCCAAGTCACCACAGTCAAGATTTGACAAATTATCAGCACGCATACAACAGCAAAGATCACATTAACTGTGCAAAAACATGCCAAAAGCTAACTTTTACCTTTCAATTAAAAGCTGTTTGTATAAGATGTTAATGTATGAGTTATTTTTTTCTAAACTAAAACCTCACTATTCAGGCTTAATTGCAGTGCTGGCACTATGCAATAAATAAGTGGGTTTGGGGTTGCAGTTTGGCTACTCAGTCACTAAAAGGCTCATAATCATCGACCCAGAATGTTAGTGTTTTAGAAAAAAAAGAATACAATATTAGATCATTAGCCATTATAAGATATCAGAGGAAAAGTTTACGGAAACTTCATTAATTTAGGCCCTTCTAGTGAAGAATCAGTTATTTTAAGTTGGCCTCTGTTTAACTTTGGACTGTTTATTAAGAAAGTGTTGGTATGTAGCCCAGTGGTAGATACTTGCCTGTTAAGTGTGAGTTCCTGGATTCAATTCCAGCCGCACAAAACAAAACAAAAACAAAAGACACATATACTACATGCATTCTTTAGAATCCCATATTCCAATGGAAATAACCTATATGAAACAAGAGACTGAAACACCGCTCAAATCTATCTGATTGTTTATCTCTCTATTTACTTTGGCTGTGAAAAATTAGTTTAGGAGTCAGAAAAGCTTCACAAAAAGGAACGAAGATTTATCCACTGTACTCAATGTTTAGCAATCTTATTCATTCATTCATTGTAGTACTGTAGACTGAACCCTGGGCTTCATGCATGCTAGGCCAATACTCTGCTACTGAGCTACATCCCTGGCCCTTTTTTATTTTGAAACAGGACCTTGCTAAATTGCCATGGTGGTCCCAAATTTGCAATTTCCTGCTTCAGCTGCCTGAGTATCTGGCATTACAGGTATGTGACACCATGCCTACCTTTCTATTTTTAATAATGCTAACCTATGCTGCACAACTAAAATATAGCTCAATCTCTCTGTTATGATTTAAAGTATTGAGAGGAGTATGTAAAAACTGCCCATGTCTATACCACAAAACATAAACATGATCCTTACAAGTGATTTACATCCTACTTTGTTCTGGACATTCATTTTGCTCTTAACAACAACAAAAAAACATAAAAAGTAAATTTAAAACATGGTGACTGTAAAAACACAGTAAATGAGATATAGTCCAAATCAAAGTTCCAAACAAAATTTCACAAAATATTATGGTACCAAGTGTCACCATAATTATGTATGTCTAGATCTAGGTGCATATAAAAATCACATGCTAGTTTTCGCCTCCAAGTTAAAATTTAAGGCACTTTGCTTTTATGGCTTAATTTTAACTTTACAATGACAATACACATCAGTTATTCAATCCTTTAAAAATGATTTGGGCATTGTCATGTACATGCCAGTTATTGTATTAGCTGCTAGATGGAAACTAGTAAGTAAAACACCAGTTGAACCACATGGCTCCTGCCACAGGGTATTCAGTCAACAATGTTAATCTGGAGAGGAAAGAAAAGCATGCATGGAAAGGCAAGCCACAACATAAGACAATACATTAGGACGGGCGTGGTGGCGCACACCTGTAATCCCAGCATTCGGCAGGCTGAGGCAGGAGGATCGTTGCAAGTTCGAGACCAGCCTGGGCTACAAAGTGAGCTCAAGGCCAGCCTGAACTGCATAGCAAGACCCT
>NW_004955442.1:4724510-4733350 GCF_000276665.1 Chinchilla lanigera
AAAAAAAAAAAGACAATACATTTTATATATAGGAAAAAGGTGAATTTTAATTGGCTTTTTATTGAGTCAAAGAACAAACAGTAAGTCAATGACAATGTAGATGTCTGCATCACATGAAATCTTCCTTGTGTAACTCTTATTTGACTGAAATAAAATCTAAAGCCAACATAAAATTGAAGATCACATTCACATCAGAAAGTCATAAAATCCTTTGAACAGAAGAGATTCAACATAAAATACACACATATTTACACATGAATGCATATTCACAAAGTTCATACAACTTGATAATACATATGAAAACCACACTGTATGCTATTTAGCAGCTGGTATCCACGTTTAAAAGATGTTAAGAAAATTCTTTTTAAAGCTTAAGTGAATAAAAGACAAAAGTATTGCTCTTTACAGAGGAAAACTGTGTACTCAAAACAATTATAGCTGGTTCATCAACAATTTTTAAGCATTTGTAATGAATTAATCAAGATAAAAGACCTAAAAACAAGTAATTCAATGTATTTTAATGTTTTCATTCCATTTAAAGCCCAAGGGTGTCTCACACACAAGAATCACAGATACATTTTCAATAAGCAAATTCTTCATTTTAGTAAGAATATCAAATGAAACAGGTCTTTGAAAACATAAAAGGTTTAATTAAAAAAAATTGCTATCTTAAAAAGATACTATTTTTTGCCACTGGATTGGCAGATTTAAAAAATTAACAAAATTCAGTATGAGCAATGAGATACAAAAAAACAATGCTCCTGTACTTTGGGGGTAATCTTTACAGTTAAAGAGGCCATATTTATCAACACTTAAAATGTGTGATCATTGACTCGGCAGTTATACCTCTAAGAGGATAAATGAATGAGTATTCAATAATTAACACAACATTATCCACAAGAAGACAAACAATTAAGAACCTAAATAGTCATCAAAGGAATGGTTAAATAAAATATGGTCTCTCCAAACAATGGTATATAGCCAATAAAACTGTCCTGTAAGATTATGTGTGTCTTTTCTAATTTACATACACAGATGTGCAAAACACATTAAAAAGATCGTATAGTTTTATATAAAGACCACCATTCATTTAAAATCTTAAATACAAATACTTTTATATTTACTGGCAAATACTCAAAATTATGTTCATCAAAATATTAATGGTGGCCATTTCTTGGTAGCAGGAGCTAAATGCTTACTTTTGTCAGTATGTTTTTCTATACTGATGGAAATTTTTCTCATTATAATAAAAACCAACACATTTTTACTTGAGGAAAAGAAGTACTACTATTTTACTAAAATCGCTTTAAATCTTTTCAAATCCAATGGGTTTGTTTTTACCTGCTGAATCTCTTTGTCAGTACATGCTCTAAAACAATAAGATAATGCAAATTTAAAGATTAAATTCAAAAGGGTAAGAAAAGCCAAATGACCTTAGCAAACAGTCCATATTCCTGCCAGGCACCTTATAACCTGTAAGATCTATGAACTAAAAACTCCTAAAACAATCTCCCTTTCACACCTTCAGAAAGCATGCTACAAAGAATGGTTTTTAGAGAAAATGAAAAAATTAAATTACAAAAAAACTTACCTCAGTAAAAATATTTAGTTCTTTTCCCCTCTTACATTCTCTTGCTTAGCACCGTTATTATGAACCTATGGGAAAAAAGTAGAAATTACTTTTCATTGAACACCTACCTCATGCCAGTAAGGATGGTCAGAGATAGCCTTCTGGAGAACATAAAAGTGGAGATAAATCAGAAAGAACAAAACAGAAATTGCTAAAACAGGGATGGTTGGGAAGTAAAAAGTTTAAAATGTAATTAAAACCTTTCCTAAACTGTCCTGGGACTTTATTCAGTAAACATTCCTATAGCACCATAGCAGGTTTTGAGAGCACGATATGGAACTCAAGAGCACCTCCACTTGAATCTCAGGACAACCACTTCCCACTGGTCTGACAAATGGGCAAGTCACCTCACCTCCAATGGCCTGTCTCCCATATATACAATAGTAATACCACTCAAGAATTGCTGATGATTACATGAGACAATCCACATAAGTGACTCTTTAATAGTTCCCGGAACATAATAAATGTTTTTCTTATTATAGCATCTAATACAATAAAAAAAGGTCTACCTCTTACCATATCTACCCACTATTAACTATGCTTATTATTATTAATATTGGAAAGAGGCACATGCATTTCTTCCAGGAGTCGACAGTGTAATGGCTGAGATGAGATATATAAGGCAAAAAAAAAAAAAAAAAAAGACAAAGTCAATTCTTCATTCACTTGTTTAGCAAACATCTGAATTTGCATTCTCTGTCAGGTGCTGGGTACAGGGCATTCTTTACTGTGCAGGACAGACAAATTTTTCTCTTCACAGTTCATAGCCTACTGAGGCCCACGGGGTAATACAGACAAGTTACTTACTGCAACAGATACGGTACTAATTTTTATTGGGCTTGGGGTAGTACTTAACTGGCAGAATTAGGATGCACAACATTCTAGATGAAAGGGATGGTGCCACGGGAAAACACAGCCCCTCTGAGGCATGCTAAGTAGCCTCATTAGAGTTCATCCAAGAAAGGAACAAGTAGCAAACCAGAAAGGAGGAGGAGCCTTGTGCATCAGGCTGAGTTTGTCCTTTGTACCTAAATACATTGATTATCCTGCTCAAAGTAAAAGCTTAGTTTTAACTTTAATTCTAATATCTTTTTTATTGTTTTTCTTCACTGCATTTTTCCCTCCCTTAAAAGTGAGAGGGTAAGGAGAAGGAAAAAGAAAATAGTACCTCATTTTTTTTGTTTTTTTTTTCCAGTACCGGAAATTGAACTCACGACCTCGCACTTGCCAGGCAGGCGCTGTGCCGCTGAGCTAAATCCCCAGCCCCCCTCCCAACCTTCTTAAACAGACAGCATTATTCTTTTTATAGATTAGGAGACTGAGGCTTGGGGAAAAGACATAGATTTTAAGTATATACATTTACTATAATCCTGATTTTGTTAGTTTTTTCCCACCGGAGCTGGACAAAATTGTTCTAAAATTCATATGGAAAAAATAAGCAAGAATTGCCAAGAAAATGAAGAACAAGGGAAATTAATTTAAAAAGATATTAAAACATTTTATAAAACCAATAATGTGGCACTGGAATATGACTAGAACAACTAGTGAAACAGAAAATGAAGTCCAGAGATGCATTCCAATATATCCGGAAGTTTGCAATACATACAATGTAAGTCTACTCAAAGATGGGCTCAGCCAGGCATGGTGGCCCACACCTGTAATTTCAGCACTTGGAAAGCTGAGGCAGGAGGACTGCTGCAAGTTTGAGGCTCCATAGTGAGTTCAAGACGAGGCTGAACTACATAGCAAGACTCTGTCTCAAAAAAGAAAAAAAAAAAAGATAGGTTCTAAAACACATATGTAAAAATAACCAGTAACCAAATGGAAAAAATCAAATCTACACATCATTCTGAACACCAGAATAAATTCTAAATGGATCAAAGATGTAAGTGCAAAACTGAAGTCATTAATGCACTACAAGAAAACATGACAACATACATGTATCAATGCCTCACAATGAATTTACATTCACTGTAAATTCATTATGTACTGCATATATGTACTAATTTTTAAAAAACCCTAGATATCCATATACAAGTGAATGAAAACGATTTAAGTGAAATAAACCAGATATAAAAAGAAAAGAGAAAAACAAAACCATGGGCATATGCCAAAAATCATGGAAGGCCTTTCAGTGACTCAAAATCCAGAAACCGTAAAAGATTAATATGTAAAATTTAAAGAAAAAAATTAAGTCTTCTGTATAGTTAAACACATGAAGATAAATGAAAAATAAGTGACAAACTGGGGGGAACTGTAACTTACATCACAAAAGACTAATCTCTCCAATTTATTAATTTCTAAAAGTTGGCAAGAAAAAAATAAACCAAAAGAAAACTGTATAAACTACACAGCTAATAGTAAAACAAATACAACTGGTCTTTTCACATATGAAAAGACATGCAAGCCTCATTCACATGAAAGCCATGTATATTTAAAGAACACTAGGGTGACATTTCTCACCTCTCTGATTATTACAAATTGACAATGGCTGGTAAATACAGCTTGTTGAAAAGGCTCTGGAGACACAGGTACTCTCATACACTACAGTCAGTTCTCCCTATCTTTAATGTCAACCAACCACCACCTGAAATAATTTTTTAAAAAATTGTGTCTGTATAAATTTTTTTTCTTGTCATTATTCCCAAAAGAATATAGTATAACTATTTACACAGCATTTACACTGTGGAAAAATGTGCACAGGTTATGTGCAAATATTATGCCATTTTTACATAAAAATCTTAAGCACCTTTGAATTTTGGTGTCTACAAAGGAGTCCTGGAACCAATTCTCCATGGATGCTGAGGGACTCCCACATACTTGTGGGAGTCCAAAATGTTGCAATACTGAAGAAGGAAAGTGACTGTCAAAATTATAAATGCAACAACCGACTGACCAGCAATCTAACTTCTGGGAGTGCAATACAGATAAACCTGCACATGGATGACAAGATACATATGCAAAGTTTTTCACCGCAGTGTGCTCTGTGATTGTACAAGACTGGCAACAATGCAAATATGCACAAGCAGGGGTTGGTTAAATAAATATGGTCTGTTTAAAAGATGTTTTCTATAAACTAATACTGTATACTTCATATACGCTAATATGAAAAGATCTCAAGAGCATGAAACTTTTTTAAAAAGCAAGGGGCCAGAGTAAGTTACATAGTATATGATATTTTATATAAAAGGAGTATATATAATAAAATGGCATCGGCTTGTACCTACACAAAGAAACAATGGACACCTATGAGAATGGTTGGGCCCAAGACCGTTGGAAATCAGACTTCCTAAAATATAACTTGTATAATTTTAGTTTTTGAATCATACAGACATTTTATATATAAAAAGAATTTTTAAATGTTAAAAAAGTATCCACAGAAAAAAGAGAAAGTGAACTACTTATAAATCAGTTAAAATCTACTAAGCATTTAAAGGAAACATTTTTCTGAAGTTAGGTACTAAAAACCACTTTTACTGTGGTCATTACTAAAACCTATATCTTCCACTGAGTCCCAAGGGGCAATACAGACAAGTTACTTACTGCATACGACTATAACAATATTGTTTTAAAAGCTACTTGAAGCAGGTAGGAATCAGAAGACAAAGAAAGATACAATGAGAAGGACACTTTGTCTAATTGTTGTCAAAGTGTGGTTCCTGGAGCAGCATCATCAATATCACCTGGTAACTTGTTAAAATGCAAATTCTCAGGCTCTAGCCCAGAATACCTAACCAGAAACTCTGGTGTAGTAGACTAGCAATCTGATAATTCACACTTAAGTCTGAGAGCTTGGTGCTTCTCAAAGGTTCACATGCATCACCAGGTTGCATTTCAAACAAGCTCCAGGAATCTTTTGATAAGCTGCTAGACTGGGACCACACTTTGTTTTTTAATTAATTATGTATTTTTATTAGCATATTAGCATATTGTAGTACACAGTGATTTAATTTATTGTGGGGAATTTGTACATGTGCATAACACATCTTAATCCTTTTTTGTCCTGGGACCACACTTTGATAAGTACAGTTGAAGTCCACCTGGCAAAAAAGGTACGCTAACAGTCTTCATTTGGTTGCGTTTCCTAGGAAACCTGTCCTTAGTATAAGATAAAAAAACTTCTTATACAGAAATACCATGGTGCTACTTTACCATATAAACTGCATACACAGGGTATAAAGCACTGAGAACAATGAATCACTGAAATTCAATTTTAAGATCCCCTGCATGAGAAAACTTGCATTTCTAAGTGGACCTACAAACCTTCAGAATGGAAAAACAAAATAAAATAAGCAAACAAAAAACCTCATATATATACATACATATATATATATATATATATATATACTTGTTTATATTTCTGGAGTAACTTTACCTCAAATACATTAACCACACTTATCTACTCTCCATGAAAAAGCATCAAGCAATCTGCTTCCTTTTAAACCTTTTCAAAAAAGGCAGGAGTTATATTCACAAACTTTGACTTTTTGTTCTTTTTACATGAGGAGAAAGATCTCTGTAAGAGTATTCTGGGTAAAGAATTCTACTTTAGATGGATGGCAATACTGGCTTTTGTTACCCTGCAACATGATAATGCTTGCTCAAAATAATAAAAATTACTTTCAATTTGGATGACTTTCCAAGTCAGATTCAGTATCTATCTCTAGACAATTTAAAGTGTATTCTATTTTGACAAATCTTTAGTACTTAATTTTCATAGCCCCCTTCAAAAGTAACAAGCTACAAAAAATCTTACAGCAAAAAGTGTAATTTATTTTTTAAAAGACAAAATAAACTTCCTTTTTAAACAAGTTGAAGAAATGTATGTTGCACTATAGCTATAAAATAGGATGAACTTAATTTGAAATTTTCACTAAGACGCAAAAGCAGTTTCAAAATGAAAACATAATGTGTAACAAATCATACCATAATGATTAGTATATGTGACCATAGGAAATCTTAGTTTTCACCTTTGAGCACATCTCCACTTTCCAATTCACTTATTGAATTATACTGCATCAGTAAAGTGAAAAGGCACAGCGCCCCTAGGTTTGACCTCCACTACAAAAAAAAAGGGTTACACTGATTTAAACTTTTTTTTTTTTTTTTGTTTTTGTTTTTCTCCGGTACCGGGAACCGAACTCACGACCTTGCACTTGCCAGGCAGGCGCTTTTGCCGCTGAGCTAAATCCCCAGCCCTGATTTAAACTTTAACTGAAGACTTTTCCCTTACTGTATATATATCGCTGAGCAATTGTTCAATATTTCTAACAAAAATTCTCATTAAACACAGAAAAATTTCAGATGGATTGGTACTAACCTTGCCTCCTGAAAGTCTAGAAAAATGCAAATGTCACTAACCAAGAGCGTGTCTTTTAAATTACACTTCAGAAAGAAGTTTTTAAAATGTTTTTCCAACAAAACTTGAGTTAAATTCTGCCGCCTAATGGAGATTGTGCTTTACAGTGGTTCTCAAGGGGGCAGAGCTGCCCCTAGGAACACCGCTAGTTACTAAAAAGACTGCGGGACCCGTTAGCTTTTAGTATTTGGGGGCCAGGATCTAGACCTCACACAATGCATGGGTGGAATGGGTGGAATGGATCTGTATAATCAAGATTTACCCTGGCCCAAAGAGTCTTTTGAATGTCTGGAAGGATTAAATCCACTATAAATTAGCATTACTTATGAATAAAATACTGAAAAGTTTTTACAAGATGGGGGGAAACCATCCCCCTTTTGCCCTGTTATGCAGGAGAAAGTAGTGAATCTTCAAGCAAATAGGGAAACTTTCTAAAAATTAATGCTCTTTTCTTCACACCACACACTGTTAACTCAATATAAACTGCAGTATCATAATACTGAGCATATACAGTATTAGCATATATACTAATAGTGTGAGGTAGCATCTGTCATACTAGTGAGATATTGGTACTGAATCAAAAAAAATTCAATTTTAACATTTTATTCATTATTTTTGTTGTTGGTAGTGGTTTTTTTCCGGGACCGGGAATCAAACTTACGACCTAGCGCTTGCCAGGCAGGTGCTGGGCCGCTGAGCTAAATCCCCAGCCCCTACATTTTATTCATTATTACTAACGATAAACAGTAGGAACCTGGTATAGTCTTTTGAAGTTGCAGTATCTTCAAGTCTGTGAGACAAAAGGTGCTACAAGAGGGTGACAGTAAAGCATCCATGGAGGGTCATGTTATTTATGTGTTGACTGAGGAAGTCTATAATTTATCTTGGTATGTTATCCCTAGTTAAATCTAAGTTGTTTCTTCTTTTTATAAGCATAGATTACTCCAAAATACTAGGTGTTTTTTTTCTAGAGTCCGCCTTTATCTCCGCTCTTTAGCCTTCTTGTTTGAAATAGCTCCTGATAATACCAATCTAAATGTTATTTATTAAAAACAGGTACAAGCACCATAGTACGTGCTGTCTTCTAGCACACCAATATGTGTTAGATACAAATGATGTAGCAATGCACGGCACATATTGTTCTCCCTTTATTTCTCCCTTACATTTAAATGAAGCCATCATACTGATTCCAATTATATATGTAGGTAGATTACATTATTTATGAATTTCACTTCAGGGTAGCAAAGTTGGCTTGGACACACGTTTGCCACGAAGGAGAGGGTCCCTGATTCTGAGATTGACAATCACTGTTCCAAAAGTAGAATCACGTGCTTCAACAAGATTCAAAACTTTTTTTTTAAGTTTGATTTGCCTAAGGCAAGCATTGGACTCCCAGAATCCACTTCATTCGGCCTGACACCCCACCCCTAGCGCACACCAGTCGCTCCCAGGCCACCTCCGCTCCCACACAGGGCCAAACCCTGGCTGTTGAACGCTCAGGGGCCGGAGACCTTCCGGGAGTCGGACAAAAGCCGTGGGAAGACCCTCTCCCAGGAATCTCGCAAACCATGTTGCATCCAGTTTTAAAGGGATCCCTGACACCCACTCTGCGGCAATCCGCAACCCGGAACCACAGGGAAATCCCTGCGCGCCGGGCTGGGAGAAGGATGGGAGGCGAGGAAGGGGCGCGCCCACCGTCCCCGCAGGGTGACTCCGGGCAGGGCGCTCAGCCGCTCGGTGCAGCCCAGCGTGAGGCGCGCGAGCGAGGCGCTGGGCACGCAGCGGAGGCTCCGTACGCGGCGCTGCTGCGGCCAGCAGCGGTACGTCCGCCGCCGGGGAAACGAAGCGGTC
>NW_004955442.1:4733547-4757171 GCF_000276665.1 Chinchilla lanigera
CCCCAGGCCCCGGCCTCGGCCTCTGCCGCTCTCACCCTCTTCAGCCCCCAACTGCCGCCGCCACCGCCGCCACCGCCCGCTGCTCACCTCCCAGCCGCCGCCGCAGCCGCCGCGAGATCTCGCGAGACTTCGCTCGCTCAGCGCTCCCCCGCCCTCCTCTCGGTGCGCGGACCCCGGCCTGGAACTCGCGGGTCGCTCTCCGCAGACACCGCCCCTCCCACTCCCCAACACCCCCCCTTCAGGTCTGCTGGTTTTCGCGACTTGCTTCCCCTATCTCATCCCCGCCTCTGTATCAATTCTATACAACCCCAGTGACCACGAAGGGTTAAACCCAGGTGTGAGGTGACTGCCTCCCTCTCACCTGGCCAGCCAGCCGCGCATGCGCATGCTCGGACCCCAGTACTTCTGCAAAGGTTCTGATTTCAGTGAGGGCAGTGGTAGCGACCAGTCATTGAGTGCTTACGGCAAGCCAAGTACTTTAACAACTCATTTGGGTCTTCAGACTGCACCTCTCCCCGCAGAAAAGTGGGTGTTACCTTTCTTCCCATTCCAGAGAGCAAAGGTTGGCAAGGTGAAGTCCCTGGCTTTAGTCATACAGCTAGGAAATGGCAGTGCCAGCGTTGGAATCGGGGATTATTGGTGTGATGCCCATCACAAAGCCTCAGTCCCACCTCTATAACAACCCCTTGGCTCTGTCCCTCTGTTGTAGGTAGCTAAGTTAAGTATTATAGTTAGTCAGATAGGGCTAGGCCCTCAAAGGAACCAGTATGGAAAACAAGATACTTTGCAACTGTGGGAGAGACAGGCACTTCTGCTGTTGGCCTGACCTCAAGACAAAAGGTGAAACAAATGCACCCACATACCTCCCTAGGGATGGACATCAGGGGTTGATATTCTAACTAGATAGGACCACCTTGAAAAAGGCAGGTAGAGTCAGTAACCCAACCCCTTACAGGAAATGCCTCTGTTCTGTATTCATGCCCACTTGCAACGTGACTTGCTTCCCCATTTGATCCCAACTTAATTTTATCTGAACAATTATACTTGTGATATTGGTTGACCATAGTTTTGTCCCACCTCATGCCCACCTTGTGCTTTCCCGTTTTTCCCCACCTTGGACCCACCTTACCTCCTGGTTTTGCTCTATAAAAAATCCCTAGAAAAGGCAGGTTCCTTGGCAACCCACTCCCCTTCTGTCTCTCTGGGATAGAAGCTTTCTTTCTCCCAATAAATATATTCTGCTCTTAACCTCTGTTGTTGCTAAAATTCATTCTTCGATTTTAGAGAACACAAACTTGTACCATATCTCTGGCAGGTTTGCAGTTTCTTTCCCCTGTATCACCTCCTTGCCTGTGGGTGCTACAACTGAACTCCAGTCCTCACTTTTCCCCAGAGCCAACCAAGGTGACAAGAGACACCCCAAGGAGGTCATTTGCTACAATCCTGGACTCAGTGGAGCTGATGACAATAAAGTGCTTCTCTCTCACTGTTAGAATTTCCTCGGGCTTTCCTGTGCAAGACCCTGTGTGTAGGGCCTTGAAAAACAATGTGACTACATTTGGTTTGTTGCCACCTTAGACATTTTGCTGGTAGAAAGTAGAATAGAAAGAATATCACACAGGATATTGAACCAGGCTATGCATGACTTTAGGAAGAAGATACATCAACTACTCAAGGAAATCTTAACATAATAGTTGTTTCTAAAAAAGAGGGGCTAATATTTATTGAGGGCATATCAAAGTGGATACGAATATTCTTCCAATTCTGTACATGAAGAAACTAACACAATATTCAGGGTAAGACAGAACTTGAACCGAAGTCTGAGTCCAGGGTCCATCCCACTGCCTTGTGGGATGCTTTGCTTCTGCAAATCAGCATGAGCTAGCTCTTCTGGCCAGCTGCTGAAAATCAGGTGCCTTGATGGTCAGATCCATGTCAGCAAATGCTGGCCTAACACGTCCACGCTCCCTGGAAATAATTCTTCGCTCTAGGCAAAAACATATGGGTACCCCAGTACAAACCAACATGATCCAACCTACTAGGTAGAAGAGGGGATGAAAAAGCAGAAATCACATTCAACATGCAGCTACAAGATGTGGAGCACTGTTGCAGGTGTCCATTTTTTTTTTTTTTTTAGCTTGTTTAGTTCTTCCAACAACCTTGCACTAGTCAGTACTCTCCCAAGAAACAGAACCAATAAGAAATAGACATAGATATGTAAGGGGATCTATTTAGAGGCTTAGAAATCCTCTGTGATAGACTGTCTGCAAGCTGAACAGCCAGGAAATTGGCTACATAACTCAGTTCAAGTCTTAAGGCCTGTGAACCAGGGCAGTCAATGGCTGAAAGCCTGAGAAACTTGGGAACTGTTGGTATAAGTCTCAGAGTCCAAAGACCAGAGAACCTGGGGTTTTGATGTTGAAGGGGAAAGATTGGTGTCCTGGCTGAGGAACAGAGAGAAAATTTACCTTTCTTCTCTACCTTTTGTTCTATGCAGGTCCTGAACTGGTTGAGGTGAGAGGTCTGCTCTTCCTTATTTATCCACTTATTCAAATTGCAATCTTTTCTTGAAACAGCCCCCACAGACTTACCCAGAAATAATATATTAGCAGCTATTTGGGTATCCTTTACCCAGTGGAGTCGGTGCCTAAGTTAACAATCAAAACTCCCCACATGGAAGCTCTGATTGTTCCTGTTTCACAAATGAGAGAACTTGCTTAAGGGCTCACAGTTGGTAAGAAGCAGAGTTGAGGTTCCACCCAGGTCAGTTTGTCTGCAAACCCACAGACTAACCTTGATGACCAACAAGGTTCCTCTCTACCCGCAAAGCCTATAGTTCATAACAGAAAATGTAAAAGTCCCTGAAGTCAAGACTCCAGTCTAAGATCTATACGTTCCCCTTGGAGTGGACAGTGCCTCAAGATTCTGACCTAAAATAAGGGTACACTTAGGGTATTGGGAAGATTAATCAACTTAATATATCTGAAACAGTATATAAAGGAACCTCATGCAAATTAACCATTCAGTAAATTTTAGCTTTTATTACCATGGATGAGTCTCTGTGATATTTATTCATCCCTCATCTCCCAATATAAACTCCAAATCACATCAGAATGTGTGCTCAGACATGGGAATAAAATTAGTTTCCAGTACAATGAAAACAATACTTTTTTTTTTTTTTTTTTTTGGTTTTTCTCCGGTACCGGGAACCGAACTCACGACGTTGCGCTTGCCAGGCAGGCGCTTTTGCCGCTGAGCTAAATCCCCAGCCCCAACAATACTTTTTTAATGGACAAAATTACCTGAGAAATTCCTCCTAATCAAGAAGACCACACCCTCAAAGCTCTTGCTTTCCAGTTTCCTTGGATAGCAGCAACCTATTTTATAAAGAGCTTCCCTTATATAGGAAAATACACCCATTTTTTTTTTAAGATTTGACTCAGAAAGTTCCTCCATAAGCAAAACAAAAGCAAAGAAAAAAATCAACTTAGTTGCAATTTCTTAAGAGAACTATAGCAAGGTTGAAAGTTATTAACACCACAGTGATATGATTAAGGGAAAGGTTTTGTACCCCAAATTCAGGTTTCAGTCATGGCATACCACATGTTCCCATCAACAGCAATGACTTCCTCACAGGAAAGAGCTGGACATAGCAAGATCTACGAGGGTATTATTTGACCAAAAAATGGGGTGATTGTAACCTATACACCTCTAAGGGTTTAGGGTATGTGGTGGATTGACAACTGATGGTCAACTTATAACTCCCAGCTGAACTGAGTAAGTGTGGTGCTGGGTGTGGGAGGCCCACATGGGGACTGTTACCAGCAGCATAAGAGGCAGACCTGGAGAAGAAGAACGAAGGCTGTTGGGCACTGAAAGGCTTTTGGGAGCTGGTAGAAGCTGTACAGAGCTGTTGGTTCTGTTGGAGGAATTTGTTGGCTTGGCTGTTTTCATCCTCCGAGGAGCTCAGGACCTTGTTGACACTGAGAATAGCTACGGTTCATGTTGTGGGAGCTCTGGTCCTCACTTTGAGCATCGCTTCCTGGCTCTGGAGGGGAAGATGGTGCACTGCCAGTCTCTTGGAGAAGCTTGCTATGTTGGCTTTCCTAATGGGGACTCAGCTGTCTTCTTCATTGGAGGAGCTCAGAACCTCACTGTTACTGAGGATCGCTGTGGTACTTTTCAGGGGAGCTCTGGTTCTTACTTTGCACATTGCTTCCAGGCTTCAGTGTAGATCCCTCAGCCTGCTAGCACAGATCCTTCATCCCACTAGGATGACTTTCTGGATTCCACCACTGACCTTTGGGCGTCCCAGCACAGATCTGTGAAACAGGCCTGCATGAGATGTTATCATGGGCTCTGCCTCCAGTTGGATTCATAGGAGGCATTGTTATGGGCTCTAGGTCTTCAGCTGGATGCACGCAGGACATTTTCATGGGATCCAGGCCCTTGGCTAGATTCCTTGGTCTTAGTGTGTGGACAGATTTCCTGAATTCTTTTGTATATCATTCTTTGGGTGACTATTATAAATAATCTTATAAAATATATGTCCTGTATAAATTATTCTCCTTGCAAAATAACCCCCAAACCATAACAGGGTATATGGTATAGTTTAATAGCATATGTTATAAAATGCCTTTTGATGCAAGATGGATTTTGTAAGTGCCTATGATGGGTTTTGTTTAATGCTCACTCATTCAATAAAATGTATGAAGTACTTAAGTGCCAGGTAATATATCAGTGGCTCTGAGCAAAACAGTCATATTTTGTCCTTTCATCACATGAATGGCCTAGAGGAAGGGGGTAGTAGTCAGTTAATTGGACCAATAAGTATTGAATTACAATGTGTAAGTAGAACAAAAGGAAAAAAAAGTGACCACCTCCTACTGAATGGATGCAAGGGTAGGAAACAATTTGTTTGAAGTGAGTTCTGCATCAGAGCTAAATAGGCAAAGGGGAGAGGAAACCACATTCTGGAGTGAGGGGCGACAAAGATGGATCAGTAAGAAATACTGTTTGTGGTTGCAAGGGCAGGATGGACCTAAGGAAGCGTCTTAAATCATGTATGCACCCTGAGCGCATGGCGACACTGGAAAGGAGAGAACCAAGCCAAAGCATAAGGGTTTGTGGCCGAAGCCACTGGTCTCCAGATGTCTTCCCTTCCCTACTGGCTAATCCAAGCTCATTATAGAATCCTACCATCTCTGCCCACATGCTTGGTCAGGGGTGGGCAGGCTGTCATAGACAACTGTCACTTCTATAGCTTATCTGTATTTGAAAAAATCTTCTATCATAAGTCCCTGTACCCCAAGATAGATACAAAGATGCAAATTCTTGCTTCCCTTGCAACTAGGTCAAGGAATATGATGCAGGCCCTGCCAGTCAGAGAGGCTTTGTGAGGCTGAATCCTGGCACAAGCCTGTTCTATTGATGTGACCGTGGCAGCTTTGGGGGTGGTGGTTGCAGGGTCAGGCTCCCTGATGAAGAAGTGGCTCCATGCTGACGGCAGCAGTGGTTGCAGGAAGGGTAAGCTCTTGGCACCCAGAGCTTCAGGGCAGCAAAGAAAGTGGTGGTTAGTTCATCTGGCAAAGCCTGCCATGTGGTTTGGGGCATTTTTCCTAGAAGCTTACCCTCCAATTCTCTTCTCCAGCCCTCCCAATGATTCAGAGGGATACCTAACATCCTCTATTGCACAACCCCCTTTTCTTTAAGTAGCTGGCATTTCCACCCAAGAATCCTGAAACCTCACAGGGCAAAGCCAATTAATTGGAGGGGGAAAGATATGGAGAGAGGTTTGCTAGGGGTAGCGGGAAGGGAAACATTTGGTAATACCAGATAGAGCACCAGGGAGCAGGCATACTATACCTCACTTACATGGAACCTCTGCTGCCATCAGTGGCTTTGTCCACAACTGCAATGGGTACCAGCCATAAGACAGTGTCTGTATAGCAGAAAGCAGAACAGAAAAGCCAAACGATTCTGCTGCTGGACCAACTCCAGACCTACAAGGCCCTGGAATCCTCCTCCCTTAGCTAATGCATATGGCCTCTCCGTTCTTGCAGCTGGCAAGAACTTCAGCTGGCCTCTCCATTCTTGCAGTCCAAACACTCATAGTGATACAGGGTGGAAGGCAGCAGTTTATGGGGAATAAGTATCCATACTCCCTGGCTGTACTTGGAGCTCAGGTCCTATACAACCTTTACACCCATCCTTTTTCCTCATCAGTGCTACTCAGGTAAATCCTGCCTGGTTCCCAACACTTCATTCTAGAAAACACATCCTTTCATGGCCCCGCTCATCCCTTGATTATCTCCTGTATGGGCCTAAAGTGGTCTCTTACTTGCTTAGCTTACACATCTTGTAAGTGGCAGAGCCAGAGATCTGGAGGCCATCCAGATTCCAGGATTTTAACCACTAAGTTTAATACCATGCACCATCTAGCCTCGTTAAGTTTTGTGTTTTGTTTTTTTTTTTTTTTTCCAGCTATGGCCTTGAGCCAGAAGGAAGAAAAAAAAAAACCTTAATCCATCTCCATATTTTCTATCTGGCCTGGAATATCCTTCTTAAGTATCACGGTGAAATGAAATTCATGACACCGCTTCATACAGTCTAGTAGTCATTTGTGCTGTCTTAGCAATTACTTCTGGCTACCCACCTTTCGGGAGCATGTAGCATTGTACTTCTTGGTCCACTTGGGTTGGGTCATGTGACTAGTCCTAGCCAGACTAAATGGCAGGAATATGTGCCACTTCCCAGCCAAAGTATTTAATGCCTCTGTGAGACCGAGCAGAGCTCTGGCTGGCTGAAGGGCAAACAGCAATGCCTAGGGTGATGGTTGCTATATTGAGCATAGCCTCCATCCAATCTATCAAGGATATATTATGTGAGCCAAACATAAACTTTTGTTGTTTTAAGCCATTACATTTGGAAGTTGAGGGTTTTGTAGCATGCCCTACACGATCCTGACTGATATAGTTACCAGGTTTTGCATTTATTGATTAAACCAAAGACTGAATTTTTTAAACCCCTTGCACCATAATGAACATGTACAAACATTTTTCTTGTCAATATTTCCTAAATAATACAGTACAACTATTTACATAGCATTTGTACTGTATTGGGCATTATCATTTAAGTATAATTCAAGGTATACAAAAGGATGTGCATAGATTATATGCAAATACTATGGCACTTTATATAAAAGATTTGCACATCCCTAGATTTTGGAACACATGGGAAGGGTGTCCAATAACCAATGGCCCATGTACACCAAGGGCTGATTGTACATATAGTATGCTCACTTACTCATTGATTCATATAGCTAAATAAGGGCAAAAACCCAAACTGCAGTTCTGAAGATTCCAGTTCAATACATCTAGGATGGGACTGAGACCTCTGGAGTTTTCTGGTACTCTCCACAATTCTGAGTCACTAGCAAGCCTGAGACTCCTGCAGAGCTATAGTCCTGTCTTGTGATGATAGAGTAGAATATGGCTCCTAATGCTGAGGGCCTCATCTTCTGGGGAAGACAGGTGCAGAAATAAAAATATCATGATACAATCAGGGTAAGTGATCTGGAACGTACAAAATTAAGTGAGAATATATAGGTGCTTTATGAATGACAAAGCCTTACATGTAATAGAAAATAGATACCTATCTTCACAAATCTGTTCACCAACTCTGTGGCTCAAGACCAGGTATGCAAGCTATCAACCTAACATAGACCGTATTATCACCTCTGTTTTCCAGATATGAAAATTGAAACTTACAAAGTCATAAGGCACAGCCCAAGGTCACACGTGTAGTACGTGGGTGAACTGGAATTCAGACACAAGTTCTTCTGAATCTAGAGTCTAAGGCCTTACCCACCAAGAGACCACCAAGTCCTACACCTACCTGGCTCATGCAAGGCCCCTGTGTTTCTCTTTCTCTAGCTTTAGCTCATGTCTCCCCCTTTACCTTGAACTCTGTCTTCTAGTCACATCAAACTGCTTATCATTGTGGGCATCTGTCATTTGTACAGTATGCCTTCCCTCCATTCTCACTGCCTGTCTCCAAACCCCTGCCAGATCCTTGAATACAGGATTGATGGCCTCTTCCTGGTGCTGTGACCATCCCCTACAGCACAGCCCTATACAAAACTTGGTGAATGGGTGCCTCCACCATTAGATGGCAGCCATGTAGAGGTTAGTGCCTCAGCCTCCTTTCTCTGGGTCACATGGTAAGCACTGGGAATGCTTGTGCTAAAGCATCCGTCACAGCCACCTGAAAACTTAGAAAAACCAAAGCCCTACAACCTACAAGACAAATTCCACCAGTAAGGCCACACGTTGAAATATTTACAAAAAGCGATTTTGGGTTCTCATCCAGTCTTTGCTACCTTGTAGCTTTGCCACTACCACACCACCTTTCAGCTCTCTGAACCTCAGTTTCTCAATAGGGCTAGTGATAGTGGTTACCTCACACAGTTATTATAAGAATTCAATAAGATATAAACTTAAGTCATTGCCTGGCTTATAAGGGAGAATTGAATGAAATTCTAGCCACGTTTGCTGGTTATGACTTTGCTCTTGCCAGGCAGGTGCTTTCAATACAACAACAATAATAACAACAACTACAACTACCACTACATATCTCCAGGGGTATCATAGGTATATTATTACCACATTCTTTTTCTCTTCCCATCAACCCTACATGATTTTGCTAAAAATCCTTCCAAGAATGGATAGTATTCTTGGAATTTTCTAAATGAATTCTTCATTGTCTTGGGTTGGTTTCATGCCCCAGCCATGATTTAGCACCCCTGTAACCCCAGGAAGCTGCCCAGAGGCTCCTCAGGAAGTTTGTAGCTGTCAAAACCATTGCACTGAAGCATCCTGGATACAACTAAGAAAATACGAGCTCTTCTCACTGACTTGACAGGTACTCCCTGCAGGGTATCCTGAGTCCATTTATGTTTAGCTTAGGCTACTACTAAAGGTAGCTCCATCTCTCCCTAAGGGAGTGGCAGGATCTCAGGCAAACAGGCCTGTGGGGTTCTGGAATTGTTGATAACACTAAAATGAATAATACTTAGAACAGGCTTGTTTTTTTTACCTAAGAGAACTTCAAAGAACCAGGCATTTGAGTTTGGAATAATAATGCTCTCTAGGCTATCGGGTGAGCAAATCTATCCCATCCTTATCTTCACATATCCAGAATGTGGTAGGCAAAATTGGGGATTTTGGTGAAGCATTCTTTGAGGTTTTATGCTAAACAAGTTTATACTGTTACGAAAGGATGGAAAAGCAAAAAAATTCCCCACACCCAGAGTGTTAAAGCAGGGAACCTAAGAGAAAAGCCAAGCCTCAGATAACAAAATAAAGGAAAACATAAGTGTGGCTTTTCTAATTGAAAAGATTCCATAGACTGAGTCTGAAAAGTCTGTGGTAGGACCCACTTTGAGGTGAAAATTATCTGTGGAAGGGGAAATAAGAATGGAAAGTCAGAAGGACAGGGGAAGCTGGATATGGTGGCGCAGGCTTGTACTCCCAGCATGCTGGGAAACTGCAGCAGGGAAGTACAAGTTGAGCCCAGAAGGGGTAATTTAGCAACTTAACAAGACCTTATCTCAGAATAAAAATTTAAAAAATGGGGCTGGGGATGTAGCTATGTGCAAAGGCCCTGGGTTCAATTTCCAGTACTGAAAAGAAAAAGAAAGAGAGAGAGAGAGTGAAGGGAGGGAGGGAGAGGGAAGAAAGGGAGAGAGGAAGGAAGGAAGGAAGGAAAGGAAGGAAGGAGGAAAAAAAGAGGGGGAGGGAGGAAGGGAAAGAGAGAGAGAGAGACAGAGAAAGAGACAGAGAGAGAGAGAGAGAGAGAGAGAGAGAGAGAGAGAGAGAGAGAGAACAGCAGATATACTGGAAGGGGGAGAGACCAGAGACCAGAAATCAACAAGGAAATGAAAAGGAAGCTGGCAAGAGGCGAGGTGCCTCCATGAGAGAGGCCAATAGTCAAAGCAAGAGGCCCACAGAGTGAATTTTCTCCAGAGGATTGGAGCAGAAAATAAGCTTCTTTTTGGTCTTCAGAACCATGGTGACACACAAGTGCTCAAGTAAATTTTCATTCCCATCTCATCTGACTCATCTGGCTGGAACAATGAGCTCACATTCCAGGGCCTGGGCTGACCCTCCTGCATCCCACTGCTGATAAAATATCAAGCTGTGATTAGTGTTTTTTTGCAATAAGAAGGACCATGAAGTCAACTGAATTCTCTTTTATGTAACTTCTGATGGCAACATCTAGTGTTTAATGTTGTGTTCTTATCTGAGTGACTTCCAGGGGAAGGAAAAAAGGCCAGCACAAAAAGAGAATATTTCTCATAATTTATCATGATTTAAGCACTAACCCTTCCATTAAGAACAAAAACATAGAGTTATAAGTAAGGAAACAGAATGTTAGAGTGAACACTGCAGAGACAAATTGATATTAATAGTTTGGTATAAAGTAAAGATTTTCACAGAGAACAGGAAAGAAGGGAAGTGAGAGAGAAAGGGGAAAAGGGAGGGAGGAAGGAAGGGAGGGAGGAAGAAAGAAAGAGAAGAAAAGAGATATAGATATATATATAAGCATGGTTCAATATACATACAAAATATACTTGCAAGTTCTGAACACTCAGAAGGCCTAAAGGCAAGAGTTCCCAGTAGCACTGAGCACAACTTCTACCCAGATCTTGGTTTCTAAATACCATTCTCCTATAAAAAGAAGCCAAGGCTTCTTGGAGAAGCAGTTGCTTCCAGAGTTGGAGCAAGGAAAATACAAAATGACACTGGAATATCTTGTGGTGCCAAAACACAGAGTTGCTCAAAAAGGAATGGGGGTACACTAGCCAAACTGGAGGAGCTCTCAATAGCCAAAGCAGAAACAATATGAGCAACAAAATAACTATGGTACTGGATTATAAATCATAGAATAAAAATGAAATCATATAAAGAGGAAAGAAGAAGGAAGGGAGGAAAGAAGAAAGAGAGGGAAGAAGGAAGGAAGGAAGGAAAGAAGGAAGGAAGGAAGGAAGGGAGGGAGGAAAGAAGGAAGGAAGGAAGGAAGGAAAGAAGGAAGGAAGGAAGGAAGGGAAGAAGAAAATGAAGTCAAGAGTAGGTAGGGAAGGACCCTTCATTTAAAGAGGAATCACGACAATAAATGAAGAAAGAATGAGATAAATTAAAAATCCCCACTAGAAGACCACAGTAGTCATTGTTAAGGCTAAGATCATGGATGGATGCTAAAATGTAAATGAGCAAAATTTTGAAGACAAATAGGATAGTCTTGAATTATCTCTTCCAAGATATTTGTTAATCACAAATGGGAAATTAGTAACTTTACAGTGAAGAAATCCAACAAACACCACATTAATCAAGTGACTGAAGTAAACATCACTACCAGTCATACTAACATGTTGCCCTGGTCTGATTTAATGAGAAAGATCCTTTACCTCTGGGACATCTTCCCCCAAACCTACAACTCCTGCTTGATTATAAAAAATCCAAACCCAAATGGAGGATCATAAAATGACAAGGAAAGGCTGAAGAATTGTCACAGATTGGAAAAAGACTGTAGAAACCTGATGATTACATGCAGTGTGGGATACTGGACAGAAACAGGACCTCAGGAAAAATAGGTGAAACTTGAATAAAGTCTTAGGTTGGTTAGTTGTGTTCCTGTGTTAACATCTCAGTTTGTTTTGATCATTACACCATCATTATAAAAAATACCAGCATTAGGGGAGGCTGAGTGAAGTGTGTATGGGAATATTGTGCTTTTGCATTTATTGTTAGTCTGAGAGTACTTTGAGATAAAAATTACTTTTAAAATGAGATGCTCAATTTACCTAAGTATTGCTTATAGGGTTTCCTAGAGTAACATGAACCTGAAAATCATACATTCTAAAACTTGTCTATGAAGTAAGTACCTTTAGAACAATCCATTCCTTGGGGAAGAGTTTGAGGAGAGTTAAACATCCTCATTCAACAACACATGATTATTAAGCTGTGTTCTGGGCTCTGGGGATATAAAAGTAAATATACAGACTTGGTTCTTGTCCTCAGGGAGCACAGATGAAAAGGAAGTACAGTAAAATCATTGTGAGCTATAGAAAGTACCATGAAGAAAACCAATAAGGAGGTCAGAAAAAGCATTCTAAAGTGATGGTGTTACAGCTGAGATCTCAAGAATGAGAAAGTGCTAAACAAATCAAGAGTAGAAGGAAAACTCCAGGCAGAAAGAACATCATATACAAAGCCCTGAGTCAGATAGAACTAGGCATATGTCTTAGTCCATTTCCCATTGCTATAACAAAATACCAGAGGCTAAATACTTTATACAGAAAAGAGATTCATTCAGCTTCAATATTAGAGAGTGAGAGTCAAGATCAGGCAGCCTCATCTGTTCACCTTCTGGTGAGTGTCTACCAGCTATGTCATAGCATGGTGGATGGTATCATGAAAAGAATGCGTGTGAAGGGAGAAAGGGAGAGAGTGATCACAGTGAGACAGGAAGCTAGGGACCTTCAAGAGCCAGCCTTGCTCTTTCTATAGTAACTCAGTCTCTCTCTATAGTAATTGTGTTCTTGTGAGAACCACATTAATCCTATCCTAAGGTGGCACCACCAGTAACCTAGTTCTTTCCTATTAGGCTCCACTTCTTTTTTCATTTTTTTTTGAGACACAGTCTTATGGTGCAGTTCAGGCTGGCCTTGAACTCACTATGTATCCCAGGGTGGCCTCCAACTCATGGTGATCCTCTGGCTTCAGCCTCCAAGTGCTGAGATTACAGGTATGCACCACCATGCTCAGCAGGCCCCACCTCTTAAAGGTGCCTCTTGCTCGACACCACCACAAGGGATCAATCTTGCAGTACCTTGGGGAAATACATCCAAGCCACAACCCAACACAGCAATGTGTTTGAGAGGCTGTGATGCCAACCACTATGAATGATAGGCCATTAGCTGACTTAGAAATCTGGACACACATCACCACTACATCTAATACTATTACTATAGTCTAGGTAGTCTTTCCAACTAAGCCCCTAGGTAGAGAAAGAATGAAGCAGCCAGTACCAATTCAAAACCCTCGGTAAATGGTAATAAGGTAGAGTGCGGCCATACCAGCATTTTAAGGCTGTGTGACATATTTCATGTCCATAGGGAAATAAATCTCTCTGCTGCTCTTTTCTCCTTGCAAAACTTGACAAGAGAGTAGAGGCCGGGTCTGAGGGTGTTTCTTAGCAGAGTGTGCTCGTGAGAGGAGAGGCATGCAAAGGGAGGGTCACAGCAGAGTTTGAGATGAGGGAGTTGAAAAAAATGAATGGTTCTTGTAAGAAAAAAAGTGGAGGAGAATATTTTGGGGACAAAGTGAATGAAGATGGGAAGGGAAGCAGCATGTTCAGGGGGCTTTAAAGCAAGATTCCTGATACTCATGTATAAGTAGTTTGCATTGAAAACCCCTTCCAGGGCTGGGGATATAGCTCAGGGGCACAAGCGTCTGCCTAGCTAGCGTGATGTCGTGAGTCCGATTCCCGGCACCAAACAAAAAAGGGAAGACTCCTAGATCTCTAGATTCTTGCAAAGTCTGCCATGGACACAAGTCTTTCTGTGTGCTTGTGGCTCTGTATGTGTACCTGTGTGTTTAACTGTGTAAGTCTATCTACTTATGTGTATGTGTCCATGTATTTCTGTATATTTGTATGTGTATATTTCTATAGGTGTTTCTGTGTGTCTGTATATCTATGTAGTACCTGTGCAAGCCTGTCTGTCTCTCTGTGTCTGTCTGTATCTCTATGTATTTATGTCTGTATGAGTACATCTCTGGTATGTATGTCTCTCTCTGTCTCTAAGTCTGTATGCCCTCCCGTGCCTATTTTTTTTTCCTTTTTTTTTTTTTCCTGGTACCAGGAATCAAACTCATGACCTTGCACTTGCCGGGCAGGCACTGTGCCACTGAGCTAAATCCCCAGCCCTCCTGTGTCCATTTTTACTTGGGTGTGTCTTTATGCCATGTGTGTCTGGGTGTGTTTGTGCACATATTTGTCTTTGTGTATGTTGGAAATCACAGCAATGGACTGAATTCCTGCAAGAATAAAGACTAGTAAGTTGCCACAAGAGTCAGAGGGGAAACAAGAAGTCAGTTGAAACAAGAGGAAATTGAGCCCTAGGTGTTGTAAGAACGTAAGGTCCTAGGAATTTGATGACATCTTTGCATGGGCATTGGAATTTCCCCAGGACTTGGAATGCTGGTGGGGGTGGAGAGTCACACCAGTATTATCTAGAAATCTTAAAGGTCAGGAAGACCTGCCCCTGAGTTGCTATCAGGCTTACGCTGTGTTATGTCCACTTTGTAGCTGCAGAAGCTGACTTTCACAACTAGTACTTTCACAAGACTGAAGAGAAGTAGCCAGCTGGTGAGCCGGCAGAGGCCTCTGAGAAGCTTGGACACGTAATCACAGTGAAAAAAACCACTCTCCTTTTCCCTTTGCTTTCAGCGCTTTGTATAAGAAAGTCTCTTGTGGGTAGTCTATCTTTAATACCTCTCTCATACCATTCCTGTCTCTTAATTATCAACCAACACCTTTTGGGAGCATTACAACCTTAGGTTTACAAGCTGGAACATATTCTCCTTTGAATACACACAACGACAGCTCTACAGAGTCTAGAGATATTTGATGTCCAGTACAACACATTACCTCCCTCAAAAAAAAAAAAAAAAAATTCTAGAGGATTCTTCAAATAATGTGGCAGTCTTAGCTGGCTTAGCTATGTACATGACGCCATGGAGGATACATTTTCCCATTTGGTAGACATTTAAATTTGTAAATATTTTGGGAATAAAATATGAAGTATTTGTTAGAAACCACTTAACATCTGAAATTCTCCTGAGCTCGTAAAAACTTTGAGATTTGTGACATGAGAGGTTTTTGTTTGTTTACTTTTAATTTTTATTTTGGAAAAAGTCAAGACTTCAGAAAAGTTACAAGAACAGTACAATAATCTCTTTTATATACTATACTTACCTTTTTATTGTGGTCACCTCTGCCTTCTCTCTCAGTGTGTATCCCTTTTTTTCTGGATATATTTATGTGTATATATACACCTGCATGTAACACACACTTTTGAAGAAAGCATTTCAGAATAAGTTGCCAGTGTTACAATCTTTTATTCCCAAATACTTTAATGTTATTTCCTAAGAATAAGTACATTCCCTTATATAACCATAATATGATATCAAATGTTGATATCATGTTATTATCTAATAATATACAATTTGTACTTAGAATTTGCTAATTGTCTTAATAAAGTCAGGTCAGTAATTTTTCATGATCCATCCAGAATCATAGTACATTTATCTGTCATTTCTCTTCACACTCATTCAATATGGAATAATTCCTCAGTCTTAGGACTAGATGACATGGACACAACCCTGTTTTTAACAAAGAGAAATCAAGGTTGAAGCTCGGGCCCTTGAACTAGTAGCAATATTCAGCTAGAATGTACTAGTGTTTGTTTCCTGGGGATCTATCTTTTGATTAGCATCTGATTATGGCAAGTGACACTGGGTTTTTATTTAGGGGAGTGATGTGTGGGCTTTTTTTTCATTTAAAAAGGTGAATTAATATAGGGAAATAGCAGAATAGGCATGTACATGTAGTCCATATTTTCTCAACCTCAGCACTACTGAACTTTTGGGATAAGATAAAGCTGTGTTATGGGGGTGTCTCGCATATTGTGGGATGTTTAGCAGCATCCTGGCCTCTATCCACTAGATGCCAGCAGCATCTCTCATGTCTCTCTCTAGTTATGACAAGGAAACGTATCTTCAGACACTGCCAGACACCCCCTGGGAGGAAAACACACCCAGTTCAGAGCCACTGATCTGGCCAAACCGTAAGTGGAGTATAAGTGACAGCAGCTTGGGGATCTTGGAGCAGAGTGCCTGCCTCTGTCCAGTTCAGCTCAAGTGATGTTTACCAAGTATTGCCCCATGCCTGGCCCTGTGCGACATCCTGGGCAGACGAGGGGCAAGGCGCAGCCCAGATCCCCCTGAGCTGTTCTGAAGTAAAAAGGGGGCAAGAGATGCACGACAGGCAGAAAGAATAAACCTAATAGGAAGGAGCTGTGAAAAAACTATAATATTGCCTAGAATTAAATCTCCTTGAGCCTCATGACTTCCAAAACAGCTCTTCTGCCTAAATAATTATTTTAAAAATGTGAGTCAGATCATGCCATTATCCTGATTGAAAGCCTTTCCACCATACTTAGAACCAAAAAACAAAAAAAAACAAACAAAAAAAACCAACAAAAAAAATCCAAATGATATCCAAACTTCTTAGAGGCCTCAAAAAATCCTGCATGATCTAGTTCCTATCTTCTTTGTTGGCCTTAATTTGTTTTGTTCCCTACCATTCTTAGATTCCAGCCATCCTAGATTTCCCCCTCTCCTAAGATCTCTGTATGCTCATTTCCAAATGAGGGTCTCTGACTATGGTGTCCTCTGTGCAAAAGGCTCTGTCCCAGGTTGTGGTAGGGCTGGCTCCTAGTCACCAAGTCACTGTTCAGAATCACCCTGTCTCCAGTCATCTTCTATTCAGAAGCTGTCTATCCCATTACCCTGTGTGATTTCTCTTATAACACAGTCTGTTGCACACACTTTTGATCAGCGACTTGACCTCCACTGTCACTTGCCTTTCTTCTTGATGACCATCTATGCAGAGGGGGCTATCAGACTCAGATTTGGCCTTGACAGTTGCAGAAATCTGCTTGACACAGGTCAGCCCCTTCCCCTTCTTCTTTTTTCTGCTGAACTATAGAGACATTGAGGGGAGCTATTTGGCCCTCTTAGGACCACAGGGAAGGATCGTACAAATGTCAGACCCTTGAGCCTTAGAACTAGCACAAGTATCTTATTACTTCTAGTGCCAGGGAGAAATATAAGCCTCTAGGGTTTGAGTTAGTGTTAAAGTTTGGATCCGAGAGGTACCCCAAAGTTTCATATGTTGAAGGTTTGTTCCCTGGCTGGTGGTGGGGCTGGAAGATGCTACAAACTTAAGGATGTAGGGCCTAGCAGGAGATAAGTCTTCACTGGACTTTTTTTCTTTTTTTTTCTTTTCTTTTTTCAAATATGGGTTGATTGATTGTGGATTAAACCCAGGACATTCACACTGAGCTATAACCGTAGCCATTTATGTATGTATGTATGTATATATGTATGTATGTATATATGTATGTATGTTTTGAGACAGGATCTCATTAAATCACTAAATTGCCCAGGATGGGCTCAAACTCTCCATCCTTCTGCCTCAGCTTCCCAGAGCACTGGGGTTAGAGGGAGGCTCCACCATGTCCAAGAGTAAATTTTGTTCCTGGCCCTTCCTCTGCTTCCTGGATGCCACAAGGTAAGCAGAATTGCTCCACCATTCCTTCTCCACCATGATGCTCCACATCCTGGCAGGCCAGCAACAACTGAACCAAGCAATGAAGGCCCGAAACCAGGAGCCAAAATAAACATTTCCTCCTTTTAAGTTCTTTATCTTAGATATTTTTTCACAGCAAGGAAAAGCCAACAGTCACCATAACCAGGTTACCTGGCACTTGTAGCTAAAAGCATCTGTAACTGAAATAGTATTTGAAATTACAGTGTAAATTTTGCTGCTTGTGATATGTTTATATAAATTTTAATTGAAACATAAGAATAAAAATATAAACATAAATAAAAATATAATTGTATATATTTCTTCACCTATGTTCTTTATCTACTGACCTACGCATTCTCTAGTTCCCTCACGTATAAAAGACATCATATTCCAGTGATCTGTGCACACTCATGTTTATAGCAACACAATCCATAATAGCTAAATCTTGGAAGTGGCCTCTATGTCCATCAACAAATGAACGGATAAGGAAAATGTGGTATTTTCTATTCTGCCATAAAGAAAGATTAACTTGAGTCATTTGTAGAAAAATAGATGTACTTTGAAACTATAATGGTAAGCTTAACTATTGCATGGTTTCTTTTATATGAGAAGCCCAAAATATAAACAAAGAGCAAAATGAAAGATAGATAACAGAAAACAGAGACATAGATGTTTAGCAAAAGGGAAGGGGACTAAGAGATGGAGAGATGATGGAGGGAGAAGATGGGAAAAAGGTCAAAGAAGAATTAAGATATGTTATGTACATGTGCCTACTTCCCATGATGAGTGCAATCGTTGCATACTGCAGGCATATACTAATATAAATAAAAATTTGATAAAAGTAAGGACCATCCTAGCACCTTGAGCTGCAAAGGATTAAATTAGAGTCAACACATGTATAGCACTTAGAAGGGTGAGTGGCACATAATCGTTGCTCAGAGAATTGCTATCATTTGTTGACTTAATGAGCTAATTAATTTTTGGAAGAATGGATTCATTCTTTGTGTGCTTTTGCAGTGGCATCCTTTGGCTTCCTCGTTCTCTTCAAATTAAAGCTGTGTTTACTTGGTGCTGACAACTTAGGCTATTGATTAAGAAATATGACCAGGGCAGTTAGGGGAAATGCACACCATTTACAGTGAGCTGCTGGATTAGCACATTAAGGGAAGGGAGAGAGGGACAGATATTGCACATGAAAAAGCATCGGGTGCATAAAGCCTGATGTATTTCAAAGCACAGGCCAAGAAATGCTGAACATGAAATCTAATATGAAGTTTCACTGTTGTGCACTGTGGGAAGGACAGAACTGTGCTTTGCAACCAGGGCTCAAAAGAAGCCATTTAGAGGTCAAGTGAAAGTTATAGGGACAAAGATTCAACCTTTGTGTGTGGGGGTGCTGGGGCCAATCAGAGACCACAAGATTCAGCAATTCATTCACTCAACACACGTTCATTTATTTATTTTTGTTTTTTTGAGACAGGAACTTATTATGCAGTTGAGGTTGACCTTGAACTCACTATGTAGCCTAGGCTGTCCTCAAACTCATAGCTATCCTCATGCCTCAGCCTCCTGATTGATGGGATTGCAGGCATGTGACACCACACCTGGCTATTCCACAATATTTATTAAGCACCTACTATGTGCCATGTAGAGAGGGATCTGTCAGGGAACAATAAGTACTGCTGGACAGAAATGATTAAAATTTGGTAATCTCAAGGGACTCCACCTTCTTTCTTATCTAATTGCCTTGCCACAAGTAGACACTAGTTTAAATTTTTAGATTCTGTATAAGTTAGTTCATGTTCAATATTATGCTACTAATATTTTCCCATATTTACTCTGTACTAGGCACTATGCTCAGACCACTTAACGAACTATGCTGAGAACTACTTGCTAGACCTACTCAATAATATCCTTCTTCTTCCTTACTAACAAAAAAATTCAACTTTATTCAGGGTGGTGCCAAAAAACCAAACATTTCTGAATAAAATTGGCATTGAAATTTTACTATTAGCATCCAAACACACATGCTAGTGGAACCACAAGTGCAATATCTCATTTATTTCTCACAAATCACTGAGGGAGAGGTTCATGTAGCCCCAGACTTACAGTTTAGCAAACCAAGGTTGAAAGAGTTTAAATGAACAGTTCTGATCAGGTGGCTTCCTTTCTTGGGCGAGCTCCCTCCCTGCTTATAAGGCTAGCTTCTTAGAGCCTGTGGCATGCAGAGTGCAGAAGGAGAGGGAGAGAAAGGTGGGGAGTGGACAGCTGTCGGTTGCCCATCTAGGCAGGACTCCTAGGAGAAGCCAATTAGAGTATGGGAAAGCCAAAAGCAGAGAAAGTTTTGCATTATTTCCATATGAGACTGAGGAAAGAGTATCAAAATAAAATGAGCTTACAATATGGTTAAACAGAGGAAGGGCTTGAGTTTTGCATATAGAAGATTCCAGAAGATTCCATGTTCCCTATGAAGGGATGTAGAAAGAAGCTGATGGTGGTAATGAGACTAATGGGAGTTGCTGTGGGAGGGCTGAAGTGGGTGAAGTGGCCCTAAGGCCAAGAACTATGAAGTGAACAGAGATGACCAGGGGCAAAACTAGTGTGGCAAAGAGTCCCTAGAGGGAAATTCAGCACTGGAAAGATACAGCTAGTCAGCCAGAAGGTTCTGGGAGTGGACTGAGGTCATCATCAAGTGTTCTCAGTCAGCAATTTTTAACCTAACCACTGCAACATGCTGGGACAGTGACCAGGGGGAAAGAGACCACTTGTCACAGACACTGGCAAGGGACTGCATAATCCTGGCGTGCATTGTGTTCCCTTTCATACTCCCTAACATCACCTTATTGAGACAGAGGAGGAAAAAGACTTCAGAAACAATGGGGTATTTAGGTGAAAAATCCTCCCAAACAAAGGGGACACGGGGATGCCACTCACTTGAACATTCCTAGTCCCTCTCAGCCCAGGATTACTCATGGTAGGAAGATTAAGGCAGGCTTGGAACATCTAGAAGCAACCTTTACTTTGCATACTTGAGAACAGCAAGAGTGTGTGCTCACATTTTGTTATTCTGGGGCACATTCCCACTTCCTGTAGATTTTGTAGACAAGAAGGTAGAAGACACCATAGAAATGACATATTCTGTCCAGGCCTCAATATTGTAGCTTTTAAAAGGGGAATGAAGGCCACCTCCAAACATTACAAAGATAGATGTGGACTGGAGCCATGAAAGAGCATGACAAAGGCCACACATTAGGCGTAGGACCTTAAACTTTGTCCTTCTTTCCATCCTGCTGTCTTCCCATGGATGCTGTCAAGGGTCAAGACTGGAGGCCCCTAGGACTTTGGTGGTGGCCCCGGTGAGTCAGGCCTCATTTTAATGCTTGAAGCTCATTTGTTGATAATTAGGTATTTATTAAGCATAGTTTTGTTAAATGAGTGAATTCGTGAATGAATGATTGAAGACTTTTCCAGGTTCTACAGGAGTCATGGACACCAAAAGGCATCACATGAGAGTCTGGCCTGCTTTTGGTGGTATTGCCAATAGAGAGAGGTAGACATTTTTCAGTCTCAGTTTTTAGATGGCACCTCCTTCAGGAAGACTTCCCTGGTACCACAGTTGGGTAATGCTATTCTGTGCTCCTCTCCATTGCCAAACTCTGTATACTAATCTGTACATCGTGTAACCTGATCTTGAATTCTTAGAGTTAAGCTTATGTCTCATAGCACCTTCCTGTGTCCATAGCATGAGGTCTGGCCCAAGGTGCTCTTAATGAGATAATAAGACTCACTTAGTGTTTTCCAGGTAACTGGCATTGCATTTAGTGCTTTAGCTAATAATGTCCTCAACTGCCTCAAGACCTCAGGAGCCAGGGTGGTCTTATCATGCGGCTATGCAGGTAAGAAAGCTGAGGTTCAGCAAAAGTTAGAAGCTTGGCATTTCTTCCTTATGTTGACATTCTTGTTTGCCAGACCGCCTGGCCTAAATTTTTGAGGTTTGGGAACGGTACGAAACTGGGTGATGGGATAGTCTGGCTGGGTGGGTGGGTGGGAAGGAAGAGAGAACAATGAAGAGAGAGCACATGTTAGCAGCTGGCATCCACACCACATGCCAGACGCAATGTGTTCTCCGTCACAGGACCACAGTGCCGAGACCACCCGAGGAGAACTGCTTCGTGGCCTCTGAATGGGGAGTGTTCACCTTGTGCACTCCAGGCCCCATTTGCTAATGATTTGGAACAAATGGGCATATAAGACCTTGCACTGTTAGGTGCATGATGCTTCTGGCAGGAAGAATTATAAAAACAAAACCAAGAAATGCCTCAAAATCCCAGCAACATATATGGAAGTGTACAGAGGTGAGCTGACGTAGAATGTGGACAGTAAAGCAAAAAAATATCAGCACCCGCAGCCAAAGGGGAAGAAAAGTTCAATACTCCACTGCATATCCAATTTTAAAAATAAAATAAAATAAAACAGGGCAGTGATTTTGCTCTTCAAGGGAGCTCTTGCAGTCTCCCAGGGGATCTGCTCCTTTGTAGACCTTTCCTGCCCATGCTCCAGACTACCAGTAAATCTGACCCTGTCCATGGCCAGGCCTCTCAAGAGCTTGGAGACTTACCGGAGCAAACAACTTCACAAAAACAATTTGTCCTATAAACAAAGCCAGTGGAAAGCATCCAGCCCCATACAATGGAGCTAATCTTCTGGGCACACATTTCCCGTCAAGGGTATTAGCTTGGACACAGCTTCCTTCTAGGTGGAGGTAGAGGCTGCTTGGCCTGCAGGTCCAAGAACAACAATGCCTCATATGTCCCCCACTTCTCTGGAGTATAACAGGCAGGAATTCAGAAGCCCAGAACTGCATTTCCCCCCTCCCCTCTTTTCTTAAAGAAGAACTGCAAGGAAAGACTTGGCTTTTTAGACTACACACCCTTACCTTCTGCTTTAGCTCTGCCATCATTGACTAGCCCTGTGCTTTGGGACAAGTAATTTAATTTCCCAGAACTGTGATTTTCCTATTATTCAAGTGGGATTGTGTAGGGATGCCCAACCTTGCCGGTACTCAGTGAGGTATTAAATTAAAACATTGAATGGCCATTCAAAACAAAAAATAACAGAAAATAGCAAGTACTGGTGAGCATGTGAAGAAATTAGAACTCTTCTCCTATGCTGATGAAATATAAAATGTTGTAGTGCTATGCAAAGCAGTGTGGAAGCTCAGCAAAAAATTAAAAATAGAATAACCATATGATCCAGCAATTCTGCTTTCGGATATATAGCCAAAAGAACTGAAAGAAATCTGTACACCTGTGTTTATATTTATAGCAGTATTATTCACAATAACTGAGGTAAGGACACAAGGCAAATGCCTATCTATAGATAAATGGATAAAGAAAATGTAATATATGCATACAATGAAATATTCTTTGGGCTCAAAAATAGAAGGAAATCCTGTCACATACAATATAGATATACTTGAGGACCTTGTGCTAACAAAATGAGCCAAATACAAATAACAAATGCGTATTATATGATTTCACTTATATGAGGCATATGAAATAGTCAAACTCATAGACCAGGAAAATTGTGACCACTACAACATGAGAAGAAGGAAAATGGAGTTGTTGAATGGGTGTGAAATTTCAGTTTTGCAAGGAGAAAAAGTTTTAGAGATCTGTTACACAGCAATGTAAATGTAGTTAACATGACTGAACTGGGCACTTTAAATATGGTTAAGTTGAACCTTTCACAATAGCATCAAGAAAAATGAAATACTTAGAAATCAATATAATGAAGGAATTAAAATACCTTTACATTGAAAACTACAGTACTCTGAAAAAGGAGATCAAAGAGGATATCAGAAAATGGAAAGATATCCCTTGTTCTTGGATAGGGAGAACCAACATAGTGAAAATGGTCATATTTCCAAAACTATTATACAGATTTTTTTTAATTTTAAAGAGAATTAAAAAACAATAAAAACTATACAGAATTTCAAAATAAGATGATAGGAAATTAACAATGGTTATAATACTGCATATTGTTATCTTCAAAATACTTGCTCAAATTATCAGATATGGGCATGCAAAATTGATCAAACAATATAAGCACTAAGTGTTCCTTTCAATGAACTAGTAAAATTAGTAGTACCATTACCTTAGCTATCTTGTATGTATAAATATATGTAT
>NW_004955442.1:4757271-4758456 GCF_000276665.1 Chinchilla lanigera
TATATATATATTTCCCCTTCCTTCTTTTCTCCTTTCCCCCATCCCAGTTGTTCTTTCCTTTTGAGCAGTTCCTTTCCCTTTCACAATATCTAATGTGCATTTTGGATCTTATTTACTCTTTCCATTTTTACACTAGGGAGACAATATGATGTTTATACATGCAAGTCTAATTTATTTCACTTATGAGTGTGGTTTCTAGTTGCATCCATTTACCTATAAAAGCCTCAAGTTTATCTTTCTTTATAGCTGAGTAATACTCCATTGTATAAAAATGCCATATCTTTTTTAATCCATTCATTGGTTAATGGGCATTTGGGTTGTTTCCAAGATTTGGCTATTACAGATCGTGCTGCTATAAACATGGGTGCACATATATCACTGTGGTATGATGTTTTTAATTATTCTGGGAAAATACCAAGAAGGTGAATACGTGGTCAAATGGGGCCTCTAACCCTGTTTTTTGAGGAATTTCCACACTGATTTCCACAGTGGTTTTACCAATCTACACTCCCACCAAAAGTGGAGAAGTGTTCCTTTTCCCCCACAGTCTCAGCAGCATTTGTTATTGGTTGATTTTTTGATGATAGCCATTCTTTCTGGGTAATGTTTCCAGAACTATATTGAATAGGATTGGCAATAGTGTACATCCTTGTTTTGTTCCTGATAAATACGTTTCTTGAATATAGCATATTGTTGGATCTTCTTTCTTGATCTACTCTGCCAGTCTGTTTCTTTTGATTGGTGAATTCAGGCCATTTACATTAATAGTTATAACTAATATGTTTTGGCTTATCTTTGTCATGTTATTTCTGCTGTTGGTTCCCTATTTTTCCTCTCTGTTGAATTGCTTACCTTCTTTGGTGGTTTTTTTTCTATAGTTGTTCTTGGAATTATGGTCATTTTTATCTCTTTCTAGAATATCTTTCAGCACTCTTTGTAAGATTGGTTTGGTGATCATGAATTTCTTCAGTTGTTCTTTGTTGTGAAAGTATCTTATTTCTCCATTGATTTTGTTGTTTTTTTTAATTTTTATTTTAAAGAATAAAAGAAGGATAACATAATAATAGGGGGGACTTAGCAAATTACAGACAAAATGGTAGGAAATTATCAATGGTTATCATTTTACGTATTATTATCTACAAAATAGTTTCTCAGGAAAACAAATAGACAAATAATAGTGAGTTA
>NW_004955442.1:4759294-4763014 GCF_000276665.1 Chinchilla lanigera
TACTGAGGAGGCAATTCTTACTAACATCTCAAGTGAGCTATCTGGGGTGAAAGCCATTCTTTGTAGCTTTTTCTCTCCAGCTTCCCATTGCTTTTCTCCATTGATTTTGAAAGATAGTTTTGCAGGGTACATCAGTCTGGGTTGGAAGTTGTTTTCCTTCAGGACTTGAAATATTTCTCTCCAAGCTCTTCTTGACTTGATGGTTTGTGTTGAGGAGTTGGCCATGATTCTGATGGGCTTTCCTTTAGAGGTGATCTGTTTCTTTTTTTGAATAGCTTTCAGCATTCTGTTCTTGCACTGAATGTCTGGAATCTTGATTATTATATATCTGGGTGTAGATTTATTTTGATTATAAATCAAATTAGATCTCTATATGCCTCATTTATTTGTATGTCAGATTCTCTTCCCATGCTTGGGAAATTTTCTGCTATTACTTCTGCAAATAGTCTTTTATGTCATTTGTGTTGACTCCTGCTTTTTCATTGACACTTATCAGTCTCATATTATTTTTCTGTGCATCATCTTGCAGCTGTTGAATTGTTATTTCCTGGTTATTTGTTCTTTTTAAGAGACCTTTCCTTTCATGATTGCTAGCTGCAATCCTATCTTCAGTGTCTGAACTTCTATCTTCAGTTTCATTCAAGTGGTTCTGTCAGCTTTCAATGGAAGTTTTAATTTCTTGGATATCTCCTTGAATCTGTTTCATGCATTCTAATTCTGTCCTATATTATTCATTCAAGGTTTCCATCATTTTCCTATGCCCCTCTATTTTTTTTTTTACCTATGTCTTCTTTAGATATGCTAAGCAATTCCTTCATTATGGTGTCATTTCTTTTTTTTTACTTGGGAGATTATTCCTCATCTGATTTCCTCTACAGGCTCATGGAGTTGTTTCTTTACTTCAGTTGCTATCATTTCAGAAATTTAATGTGTGTGAAACTTCCAATTTCTTCTATGTTGATGTCTCCTGGACTTATTCTGGGTGGGCTAGAGGTCTGAGATTCTATTTTCCTCTTTCATCTTGACATTTTTTATTTCAAAAATTTTTATTTTTTTTCTGTGATGATCCTTCTGAGTTTTGGTAGTAGGTAGCAATATCAGTAGTAGCAAGGCCTACCTCGGAAAAGTCTTTTCTTCAGGGGTATCTTCTGTGTGTAGGAGACTCTTGGTTTGTGTCTATCTCAAGACCCTACCTTCCCAATTAATTGAGAGTGGAATGTTCGTTTCTGTTTGGCTCAGTCCCAAGTCTTTTAGTATAGGGCTGTGGTGAGGTTATTACTCCAGAGATCCCCAATGTTGTTATACAGGATAAAACAATTGTTTACAACAGATATGACATCCTCACTACAGCAGTACAATTAGCAATAATGATAACTTTAAGCACAATTTAGAAATTTGTACTTTAGACTATAGGAGCAAAGTCTATAGTTATATAACAGAACCAATTAAATTAGAGGTTTGTATGCAATGTGTTTCCCCTTGTTAGAGTGTATTTACCTTGGGTTCCTCCAGATAAGCCAGTTGCCAAGTCCCAGGTGCTTCCCTTGCTGGCTGCCCATCCAGTGGTGTAGGGGGATGGGTCAGGCACCTGGGTTCCTCTGGACTGAGGTTCCTGTGATGGCAGAGAGGTGATGGGCAGGGTTTCTCTCCAGGATGACTTCTTAAGTGGAATCATCACTACCTTGGATATCTCCTAGAACCTGTACTAGGCACTGACTGAATTTTCTTAAATATACACATTGCTCTGACTCCCATAATGTTGTTATGACTTAGGCAAAGAACCTTCCAAAATGAACAAATTGTGGTATTCTCTGTAGTTCATCCTTGGAGAAGATTAGTTTGTCTAGTCAAAAACCACTGCAAGCAAATGTAAAAATCCTTAAATTGCTGGCCCATGTGTCCCATGTCAACTAGCATATGCTCAGGCTGGAGATCTTGGGCAGAGCTGGGTGCATGTGCCGGGACATGACAGGTGTCTGCAGCATAATCTGGGAGAAGAGGGCACTGCAGGTGCACTGGTCCCCAGTGCGTGTGGGACCTCTCCTGCCTCTGCTGTTGTAGAGCCCACCAGGAGCCGCCCTGCTGCTGCCACTCCCCAGGTCTCTGCACCTTCCACATGCTCCCCGCAGACCATTCCCTTCTCCTGTGGCCCGCAATGCCTCCTCCTTGACACTGTGTTATACAGATTTAATGCAATCCCAATCAAAGTGACAATAGCATACCTCACACAATCAAAAAAACAATTGAGAAAACAATCGAAAAAACAATCCTAAAAATCATGTGCAACCAGAAGAGATTCAGAATAGCAAATGCAATTTCAGGGAAAGGCAAGGCAGAGGCATCACAATCCTTGATTTGAACTTATACTACATAGCTACTGTGATAAAAACAACATGGTACTGGCTAAAACAAACAAACACCAGACATGAGGATCAGTGGAACAGAACAGACGGTGCAGAAACAATTCCAAACACACTCAGCTGTCTTATCTTTGAAAAAGAGGCCAAACACCATCACTGGAAGAAAGATAGCCTCTGTAATAATTGGTGCTGGGTGAAATGGCTTTCTACATGCTCAAGATTAAACCTAGACTCATATCTCTCATCATGAATTAAACTAAAATTGAAATGGATCAAAAAATCTAAATATTAAAACAGAAACAATTTGCCAGAAGAGAGAAGAGGCAAAACTATTGAAGACATAAGTGTGTGCAAAGACTTTATGAACAGAACCCTGATCACATAGGAAATATTACAAAGGATCAACAACTGGGAGCACATCAAACTAAAATGCTTTCATATAGCAAAAGAAACCATCAACAGAACAAAGAGACAACCCACAAAATGGGAAAAACACTTTACCAGCTGTTCCTCACACAAAGGACTACTATCTAGAATAGATAAAGAACCCCCCAAAATCAGACACTCCTCCTAATTTAAAGACTTGATCCAATAATGGTCATCTGAAATGAATAGACACTTCTCAGATGAAGAAATACAAACATCAAATGTATGGGGATTCCTCAAAAAACTAAAACCAGAGGTTTCATTTGACCCAGGTATTCCCTTCTAGGTATCTTCCCCAAAGAGTTAAAAGCATCATACCACAGTAGTACTATATGCTCACTCACGTTTATAGCAGCATGATTTATAATCGCTAAATCTTGAAAATAGCCCACATGTCCATCAATGAATGAATGGATAAAGAAAATGTGATTTTTATATACAATGGAGTACTATTCTGCCATAAAGAAGGACAACAGTGACACTTTTTAGGTAAATGGATGTGCCTTGAGAACATAATTTTAAGTGAAATAAATCAGAAAGATAGCTTCTTTAATAATTGGTGCTGGGAAAATGTTTAAATATTTGTTTCTCTTGTGTGAGAAACCCAGGATCAAAACTGAGGTTATATATTGGGAAGAAGAAAGAAAATATGCAAATAATAAGGGGAACAAGGAAAGCGGGGAGAAAGAAGGGAAGAGGGAAAAAATTAGAAAGAGTGGAAATAAAGAAACAGAAAGAAAGGTTTGTAAATGAGGAGAAGCAGATTTGAAGGGGAGGGAGAGGAGTAGGGGGAAATTAAGGTATATAATTGTGGGAAAAAGGGGTCCAGAGGTCTGGTTGACGGCCGTGGCGGAGGAGCGAGTCTGAGCAGACTTAGACTCGTCATGTCCTCAGCAAACCGAGTGAGTCGCCCGGCCTAGGCTGTCCCGCTCTG
>NW_004955442.1:4763114-4800195 GCF_000276665.1 Chinchilla lanigera
AGTATCACCTCCAAACCACGCCCCTAGCCCGCCTCCATTGCCACGCCTCTAGCCTGCTCTATAAAATGCCTGGTACTTCCGCAATAAAGTAGATCTGCACCATCAGCCTGGTCTCTGGTGTCTCTTTCTTCACTGCATCGTCGCTTGTCACGGGCCCAGGTCCCTTGACCTGAGAGGTTTTACCTCATATTATGTACAGGTAAAAATTCCCTATGATGAATGTGATTGTTATGTATGTAAAAAATGTACCATAAAATTAATTTTAAAAAGGTTAAATTGAGAAAATTTTATTTAATGTAGTTTTTGCCACATCTGAAAATGAATAAGCAATAAGGTACTATGTCTCCATTCACTAGATTGTAAAAGTTCAAATGTCTGACAACATCAAAAGGTTGTAACGTTGTAGATGCATGAAAACACTTCCATTTTGTGGATGGGAATATAAATCAGTATGACTACCCTAAAAGGCAGTTGGTCCCATCTATCAAAACAAAATAAACATATTCCATTATCCAGAAGCTTCTCTTCTCATCATTCAACCTAGCCTAGGACATGTACAAGTATTTGCAGCTATTGTTATAAAAGCAAAACAATGGAAACAAGCTAGATGATCAGTAATAGGAAAATAGATTAATATGCATATAATTTATAAGTTTCAAATTTAAAGCAATGTATTTCCAAACAATTTGTATTTGCATTGACAATTAGCAATTTATATCAAAAACTGATAACATAGATATCAAAAATATTGTTGAGTGAAAAAAGCAGGCATTATAATAGTATAGCGCACTACTTTTAAATCAAAGGTGCAGGAAAAGGTAAAAAGTATTTTTGTTTATACAAGTAGAAATAAGGTAACCAGCAAAATAGTTAATCAAAAAAAAATTTTAAAATGTGAGTTTCTAGTGTACCACTATCTAAGATGGTCCCCAGTGATCCTTGTCTCCTAATATTCATACCTTTGTATAGTTCCCTTCACAATAAATGTGTCCTAGGCCTGGTGTGTTGGTACACACATGTAATCCCAGCACTGATGAGGCTGAGGCAGGAGGATCACCGTGAATTTGAGGCCAGCCTGGACCACATAGTGAGACCCTATCTCAAAAAAAACTAAATAAATACATACATCCTATTCTGTGTCCTGTCCATTCTAACCTCCTAATAGGATGCTATAAAGTTGATGGCATGTGACTTTCAAGGCTAGTACGTAAAACAGATGACTTTCCTCCTTGCTATCTTGCTTTTTCTCACTATTGCTCATTCTGGAGGAAGTCAGCCACCATGTTGTGACCATACTCAAAAAGCCTGTAAAAAGGCCCATATGAGAAGGAACTGAGGGCTCCCAACAATAGCCAGAACCACTTTGAACCACCTTAGAGGTAAAGCCACTAGCCCGAATCAGACTGTGACCTCATGAGAGATTAGCGCCAGACTATCCACCTAAATTGCTCCTGAGTTCCTGACCCACAGAAACTGTGGTACATAAATACGTATTTTTAAGCTACCAAATTTAAAGGCAATTTATTATATAGCAATAGGTAACCAGTACAGAGGTGGCTGCCTGACAAGTCTTTGTGCACTCCATTTGCACTGGTAGCCATAAGAAAGATATTAAAGGCACAGCAGTTGTGAACTGAACACTTCCTTCTCTGGGTACTCAAAAGGATGGATTGTTCCGTTTCTGTGTTTGACATGATGTCAACCCCAGCAGTAGCAATTTCCATATTTTGGAAAGTGCTGACCTGGGGTGTCATGATCTAAACTGTGCCCCTTCAAAATTCATAGTTGAAGTCATGACTCTCTCAGTACCTCAGAATGTGACTGTACTGTATTTGGACATAGGGTCTCTAATGAGGTAATTAAAGTACAGTGATGTCTTTAGGGTGGGCCCTAATCTAATATGAATGGTGTCTGTATAAAAAAGATAGGACACAGACACGCACAGGGAGACCATGTAAAGACATAGGGAAGAGAGCATCTGCAAGTCATGGAGTGAAGCATTAGGAGAAATCTACCCTGCTGGCCCTTTGATCTTAGACTTATCTCCACAACCGTGAAAGAATGAATTTCTGTCACTCATTGTTATTGTGGCCCTGGACAGGGAATACAAAGACCCAGACAAAATGCAAAGCAAAACAACAGTGAGAGCTCATCTTGTAATTGAATAGTGGTTCTTCCCATAAGTGAGGCCATGATCCCAAAGGCATAGAAGAATTCTCAGGAAATGCTTGTTGACAAGAGTTGACCTCCTTAAGAGGATGGCCTCTGCCTGCAGCCTCCCTTGCCCCCCTGCTCACATACCAGAGTTTCTCAAGAACTAGTCCCACTTTGACTTTATCATGCTAGGTTATCTCTCAGCAGAACAGCAGCCATGGCAAGGAATTGTACAATCTTCCAAGAATCAACTACAAGCGTCCAATATGGAAGTGGTGCCCAGAAGTCCATGAACTTCCAGAACTCATAAAGGCCCATAAAAGGTAAAAGGGAAGTCTTACTTCTATGGGAAGAGGCACTCTCCATGGAAGAAACATCTTTTCCACATATGAAAAGCTACAGTCCCCACCCCCATCTCCAACTGCCTCTAGATAGCTCCATGGAGGAGTCCTTTCAACACTTAAAATCTGACAAGCTCAAAATAATCAGTCTCCCTTAAACATCCTTGCCTACCAGAGTCCTGACTTCATTTAATGTCATTGCCAGAATAATAACAGTGATGTATCACCTGTCGAGTGCCAGCAATATGTCCCCTGCTGTACATGGGTCATCAGTTAAACCCAATCAAACAAGTTAGGATTACTATTGCCTTTGTACAGATGAGGACACCCAGACTTCCAACCATGACATGGTCACAGAGCTCGTAAGTGACAGAGATGAGACATAAACCCAAGACAAACTGGTGGCCCACAGGCCACATCTGCTCTGCAGATGGGTTTTGTTTGATCTCAATTGTGGTATATTTTCTTATTAAAAATTTTAATTAGATATTAACATTACAATGTCAGGAAATTTCACACAAAAAGCCAGATTACTATAGTCTCAGAGGACGGAGGGGGTGGAGGGAGAAAGGGAGAGGGAAGGAAGGTAAGAGGAAAGGAGGGAGGGAGATAGAGAGAAAGAGAGAGAGAACTTTTGAGGACTCACTAGTGGTAATAAAAAAGGAAACTCTACTATTAACTTCTAGACAGTGTTTTGGAAGGGATTTTATTGGAGAGGCTGGCCCAGAGCAGCAGATAATGATAGTTATCTTGGTCTGTTTTATGCTGCTATAACAGAATACCTGAGACTGGGTAATTTATAATGAATGGATATTTATTTGTCTTGCAGCTCTAGAGGCTGGAATGTCCAAGATTGTTTCTTGTGAAGGTCTTTTTGTTGTCTTATCCCATGGCAGAAGGGAGAAAGGTTCAGAGAGAAGGAAGGGAGCTGATCTCATCATTTTATCAGGAACCTATTTCCTTGGCCATTAACCCACTCCCAAAATAATGGCATCCATCCATTTTTGAGGGCAGAGCCCTCAAGGTCTAATCACCTTCTAAAAGTCCCATCTCTCAATATTGTTGCTTTAGCAATTAAGTTTCCAGCACAGGAACTTTGGGGACATATCAAACCAGTAGTAATAATGGCCAGTGTTTACTGTACATTCATCATGGGCCTTTTCCCAGGCTAGACTCTGAGCCCCTGGAATGATGATAGGCTTAGGTAAGTAGAGTAACTAAGAGGTACCTGTGAGTCCATGTATGGGGGCTGGAAAGTCTAATATCAATGTACCAGAAGCTTTGGTAATTTTAACTCTAAGATGGCACCAGAGGGGAGGAACACTAAATATTCACTTGTGGTAGGTGAAGGGTAAAAGGACCAAAAAAGGTCAAGCTCACTGTTATGATTAAATATGAAATATCCCCCCAAAGACTCATGTATTAAGAGCTTGATTGCTAATGCAGCAATGATCAGAGGCAGGACCTAGAGAGGTGTTTGGATCATGAGGGCTCTAACTTCAATGGGTTAATCCTCTGAATGGGCCCTTAGAACATGGGGCCCAATTGGAGGTTTGGAGCTATCTCCTGTGTCCAACCCCTTCCCTTCTCTCTGGGTCTTTTCCAGCCCACTTTCTGCTTCCTAACTGCATGAGTTGAGCAACTTTGTTTTGCTCTTCCATGCTCTTGCACCTTGGAGCCAGCTTACCATGGACTGAAACCTCTGGAACTGTGAGCCAAAATAATTCTCCCCTCTTCTAAGTTGACCTTCTTGGGTGTTTGGTCACAACAATGAAAGTTTGACTAATGCACTCACTCTTTTATAATGGCATTAATCTATTATAGCCTAATCACCTCTTAAAGGTCCTACCTCTTAATACCATTATAATGGCACTTAAATTTGAACATGAATTTTGGAGGGAAAAAACATTCAAATCCTAGCACATACATATACTCTTTTACCCAGCAAAAACCACACATATACCAGAAAATTCACAAGAGCATAGTAACAAAAGATTGGACGCTGGTCAAATGCACTTAGGTCCGTCTGTCAAACACACCCTCTTACATGGAAGAAAATGTGACAGAGGATAACCTCTAACTAGTTGTGTGGCTCTGGACAAGTTTCTATAGATTTTAGAGTATAGAACTTCAGTTTTCTCATCAGGAAATGGAAGAGATAACATTACCCTTAAGGTCACTAAGGATCAATAAATTATGAACATTTAGAAAGCATCTAGTACACATTTTAGTAGGCATAACTTGAACTTAGGGTTAGTAGTAACAGTGTTACTACCATTCTTTCCTGCTGTCAAAGGGTAAGCTGTAGCTCTACGTTTTAAACTAAAGCCATACAAATTGCCTATTCAATAAATAGCTAAATTTCCAAGAGAAAAAGCAAGAGAGATGCTGCGGTGCTGAATAGTTGGAATAAAAGGAGAGTTGAAGTCAGAAGATTCCTATTTGGAAATCTACCACCTGCCAGTGATGTTCCCTTGTAGTCACACCACTCCTCTGCACCTCAGTGTCCAGTTTATAAGAAAGGGATTATCACACAGACTTGGGGAAATCCCACTCTAACGCACTGTCTTCAGAGTCAAGTTTAGTTTGGGGACAACCATTGCTTGCTTCGGACATAATAGAGCAATTTTTGTAGCTTCAAGTACTCTTGGGCTTTGGAGAACACAAACTAGATTAAAGACACCCCAGTGGTAAAATTGCCAAAGGCTCAAGACCAGGAGCTTCTTGACCATATTTCTCTCTGTGCATGGTGGAGAAAGACATCTTCTCTGGAATCAAAGGCAGTGTTGACTCAGCAGTTGACCCATCAATTATGGGAGCAATTGCATCAAGAGATTCAAGGCAGAGTCAGAACTACCAGCCTCAGGCAGAGGGGCCCTCCTTCCTATTTGCTGAATCAGGCCATCCTGGGTTGAACTTGTCCCACTAAAAGATGTGGATGTTCTAACTTCTAGTACCTATGAATGGGACCGTCTTTGGAAATAAGGTTTTTACAGGTGATCAAGTTAAGATGGGGTCTCACCGTGTGTGATAGGGCATGCCTGTAATCCCAGAACTCTAGGAAGCTGAGGTAGGAAGATCTTGACAAATTCCAGCCCAGCCTGGGTAAATTAGTGACAATACAATAAAAATAAAAAGGTGCTGAGAATGTAGCTCAGTACAAAAGACACAAGTTCAATCTCCGGTGCTGAAAAGAATAATTAAGATGGGCTCTAATCTAATGAGACTGATGTCTTTACAAATGGGAAATGTAGACACAGAGACAGACATGCATGAAAGGAAGACTATGTGGAGATACAGGGAGAAACAAGGAGGGCTGGAAGTTACCAGAAGCCAGGAGAAGGCACGGAGCAGATTCTCTTTCAGAGAGAACCAGCTCTGTGAATACCTTGATTGTGTGCTTTTGGTTTTCAGTATGGTGGGGATAATTCTGTTAAGTCACCCAGTTAGCAGTACTTTGAAACAGCAGTCATGCATTTGTAAAACACACAAGTCCTGAGTGTCCAAAAGTAGCAGCAACACCCTGAGGTAGGCCCTCTCTGTCTCAGGGCCCTAGCAGGTCATGGCTAAGAGAGGGATGGCTAGGACCACCTCTTGGTGCTATGATAGACTTGAGCTCATAATAAGGAGGAGGAATGTGGGGCACCTTTCCCTTTGCCCTTATTGTCGACCCCCTTCAAGTGGTAGTTTTCCATTTTTAATCCCTTTTAAAAATACATTCATTGTTTTTTGCAGGCTTCACTGTCAAGCAATCTACCAATGAACCCTGCAGTGTCATTTTCTGATGTCTATTCTAAGATTACAATGACTTGATGGGATTGAAGAATGTCCTAGCTATGACCTACTGTCCAAGAACCTCCCTAAGTTTTGCACACTCACCACAAGTGCAAGGAAATCACATCATTTCTTTCCTACAGCCACAATAATTTTGAGAACAAGTACTGTATATAGGCTTCCCACACCAAGTAACTCTAAATCTCTGTAGATGCCAACTGGGTATCCAATAATTTAACTAAAATTTGGCAGTAGTATCCCACAGGTTAAGGGGCTCAGTCTCACAAGACTCTTTTCCACTTCAGGTGCCCCCTTATAAGTAGCAGCTCCCCAGGTCACCCACAATTTCTGCATGGGAAATTAGAGGTTCTCCTCAGGTATGGTAATTTGCTAGGACAGATCCCAAAACTCAAGAGAATATTTACCTACATTCATCAACTGGCTTATTATAAACTATACAACTTAGGAACAGTGTGGTAGAAGATATGTGAAGGGCAAGGTATGGGGAAAGGCATGGAGCTTTTGTGCCTTCTCTGGGTGCCCCGTCCTCCCAGCATCACCATCTGATCACCAGCCCGCAAGCTCTAGGAGTCCTTGTTCTTTTGAGGTTTTGTGGAGACTTCATTACATAGGGATGATTGATTAAACCATTAGCCATTCGTGATTAATTCAACCACTAGCCCCTTCCCCTCTCTGGAGTTTAGGGATAGGCTTGAAAGTTCCAATTCTGTAATTTCAGGACTGGGTTCCCTGGACAAACTCCTGTCCTGAAGTTGTCCAGGGGCTTTTTGAAAGTCATCTCAATAACATAGACTCAGGTGTGGCTGAAAGAGGTTTATCACAAAGAACACCTTCATCACTCTGGAGCTATTTCAGGCACTGGGAACCAAAATAACTCAACTATTATAACAAAAGATGCTTCTTTTACTCTTTTCTCTTAGGAAAGTATAGGAGTTTTAGGAGCTCTGGGCAGAAGTCAGGACAAAATCAAAATATATATTACTTATATCATAATATCACAGCCACTTACTCTTGGTACATTTTTTGCTTACTTAAAAAAAAAATCAGTCTGCCTTCCACAGCATCTGGGATTCAACTGTATCTGCGATTCAACTGCTGAAAAAAATTTTTAAAAACTTCTATTTGCCTTGAATGTGTACAGACTTATTTTTCCTCCTCATCATTCTCTAAACAATATAGTCTGACATCTGTTTACATGGCCTTTATGTTGTATTAGGTATTAAAAATTCTCATCTAGTAGACAGAAGGATGTGACGATGACATATACAGACATTGCACCACTTTGTGAAGGGATTTGAGCATCCTGGAAGCAATCCTTGGTGGATACTATGGGACAACTGCACTTCCTTTAGATGCATCTTAAATAATGCAATAGCATTTACTTAATCATGGATCTGATTGCTAATTATTATCCTAATACACATTAAGCTAGAAAACTATCAAAAAGATAAATGTTTTTCCATACACCAGAGTTTGGGAAGCATTGACTTAATTGAATTTTACCCATTTATCCTTTTATTCTTTTCCTAGACAACTAAAGAAGCCCAGGACCACATGAGGTTTGCCTGAAGATTGTAGGTACTTGGATTCTCCTCTACAAATGTGCTGTCTGGTCAGAGGCTTCACAAGACAGCCCCTTGTTCCCTGCATGATTCTTTTTTTTTTCTTCCCCTGGATGATTCTTAATGCATAGGTCAGTCAGAGGTTACTGGTCTCTGGGGAAGGACAATTCTTTGGATCTGTCTTGCACATTGCAAGACATTTCACACCTCTGATCCCCTTCCCTTATATACCAGCAGTGGGCCCTTGCCATCATGACAGATGAATCCCCTAACCACATGTTCTAAGCCCTAAGTTAATAAAAAAGATTCAGTTCCTGGCCCACCTCCAGGACTCTAAGTCTTATCATTTTACTAATAACCGATGTATGTTGCACACCATGACACACCCTCAGATAATCAGCTTTAATCTCTGTGGCTTTAGGGTGTCCTGGCAGCACCTGTAAAAGCACTGACTCAGAATCAAAGCTTCCTGATCTGAGTGGTGAGTTACTCAATGGGTCTGTGCCTCTGTTTCCCCTTCTGTGAAGTGGGCTTGAACAAGCAGAGATGTTGTGGAGAATGTCATGAGTTAATCCACGCCATGCATCTAGCTGGTACACAGGAAGCAGGTGACTTAAAACCAGCACATCTTCATTGTCTTCCATGCTCAGCCAGATGCTTTCCAGGTCTTCCTGCATCCTTGACAGTCCTGTGTGATCACGGTAGGGTTCCATTTCATAGATGGTGAAATGGAGGCATAGACAGGTGCCTTCTGCAGCCTTCACTTCTACAGTCAGAAAACAACAGAACCAGGGCCTGGCCCAGTTATATCTGACTGCAGCAGGGTGGAGGACAGAGGGAGAGCCTTCAGCTGCGAGGCTGCATACCAGGTGTCAGGGGCTCTTTGCTTCTGCCTGTGCAGGGACATGACTAATGGTGATGGGCTTTGGTTTCCCCATCAGAAAATAAGGAATTAGGACTGAAAGCCTTGCAAGGTTTCTGCTGGCTCTTCAGTCTTGTATCTTCTGTAAGAGCCAGAAAGTAGGGCTGGGGGAGGCAGAGACAATATTACCTCTGGCCCAGAAGCAGGCAGCCCCCCATGCAGGCAGCCCCCCTCCTGGAACACGTTACTCCCCTCCCTAGTGGCATGCCAACTGATCACAGGCACTTTCCCTCCACCCTCCCTTCCAATGCGCAGGCATCCGCCCGCCTCTCAGGGTATCTGAGGACATAGAAGATGTTATCTCAGCCTGACAAAGCCATTGGGCCCAGAACACTGGGCCCTAGTTTCCAGGGAATGTGTCTGGTGAGGCTACAGGTAACCCAGATAGCTTCTGTCTATCCTCCCTGGAGGATACTGGCTGGGGACCGCACACAGGGTCAGCTGCTGCAGGTCTGCTAGGAGAGCTGGCCAGCCATAGAGTGGAGGAGGAGGGAAAGACTCTGGCAGCTAAAAATACCTACAAACTCTATAATATTATTCTCTACATGTGCACACACAGAGCCATGATGAAGGTAGTGATGATGGTCAATAATAATTATCTCTGTCATTCTGTCTTTTACCATCCACAGGATGCCTAATAGGATATTAAGGGCTTTCCATAGAGATGACCTATCCATCTATCTATCTATCTATCTATCTATCTATCTATCTATCTATCCAGAATATGAATATATATCTTACATAGTTCTGTGACTCAGGGGCTTTTGTCCTCATTTTAGATTCAGACTGTGGACAATGAGATTCTAAGACCTTAACTAAAGTGGCCAAAGTGGGTGGTAAAGAGCAGAGATGGGATTTGAATCCCGGCAGCCTGATTCACCATAGTGAATGTCCTCTTGCCAACCTCACCAAGCCCTAGTCACACCCCTCCCTCATTGTCTGCCCTTTACAGACTCCCAATTCCCTCTGAGATTGCCTTGGGTTCTGGTTTTAACTTACTCTCAGCTGGCTACAAAGCAGATGTCAGCAGAGTGGATCAGTGTGTAGAACAAACCCATCCAGAATGCTGAAGCCAACTTCTCCATTGGCACCTGATGCACATTGCCGAGAAGAAGGTGAAAGGCATCATATTACCTGAGCACAAACAACATGCGTAGCCTGGAGCCCTTGACCTGAATGAACTCACAATAACTGCACAAAATTCTAGCAAGTTAAAGAATATTATTCCCAATTGATAGATGCAAAGACTGAGGCTCTAGGAGGTGAAGGGACTTGTCCCAAGATCACACAACTAGGAATTCACACAGTTGGGAGTCAAACTCAGACCTAAGAAGGTCCCTGGGAAAATCCTGTCCCCTGGCCTGGGCCTGGCTAGCAGCCCCTGCCCACTTGCTTATGGCTCTTCCAGGAATCCCCAACTCTGTCACTCATCTCCTGCTGCAGGAAACCTGAGCTTTCCTGCACCTGCCCAGCCAGGAGCCCAGGGCCACAGGGCTGAGGGAGGAGTAATCTGAGCTCTAAGACCTAGGTCCGGGCTCCTTTTTCCTACCTTGGAGTCAGACTAGGGCAAACAGTGCACTAAGGTTATTCATTTTTCCCACAGCTACTCGTTAAGTTCTTGCTGTATGCTATGACAAGCACAAGAGAAACGAACACCAGGGTAGGGCTCATCCATGAAGGTAGTTTAACCTTTCTTATAGTTACATTATGCTACATTTCCAAGATCTTATGAATAAGCTTCTTAAAATTTTAAAAAATCCTTTTATTTTGAAATAGTTTTAGACTCACAAGAAGTTGCAGAAAGAGTAGAATCTCATGTGCCTTCACCCAGCTTTCCTGGAGATGACATTTTACGTGACAGTATCTTTTCAGAATGAGGAAATTGACATGAGTATCAGAGCATTCACTAAACTACACACTTTATTCAGGTTTCACCAGTTTTTGTGCGCATTCATTTTTTTGTTGTTCTCTACTTTGAAATTTCATCATATATTGAGATTAGCATAATCACCGTCACAGTCAGGGTAAAGAATCATTCTACCAAAGTGAAGAAACCCCCCCAGTGTGCTCCTGTGTGGTCGTTTCCCATTACATCATGTGATGCCCACCCTGTCCCCAGCCCTAACCCTTGGCAAACTCTGAGCTGCTTTCTGTCTTTACAATTTTGTCATTTCCAAACATTTTGTAAACCAAATCACATTGTACAAAACTTTTTGAGATTGTTTTTTTTTCACCCAGCATAACATCCTTGAGATCCACTGAAGTTATAGAATGTATCAATAGTTCCTTCCTTTGTGCAGCCAAGAACTAGCTGGTTTATTCATTCATTTGATGAAGAATATTTGGGTTGTTTTGGTTTTGGACCATTCCAAGTAAAGCTGTTACAAATATCCCCGCACAGGTTTTTGTATGAACGGACATTTTTATTTCTCTAACAACATTCAGGAATCAATTGCTGGTCCTATGGCAAGCATACGCTTAATTCTATAAGAAACTGCTCTTTTCCAGAGTTGCTGTGCCCCTCTACATTCCCACTAGCAATGTATGAGATACACAGTAGTTGCTTCTCATCCTCGCCAGTATTTAGTGTGCCAATATTTTTAATCACACCAATAGCGAGGTAGTTATATTTCACTGTAGCTTTACTTTGCATTTCTCTAATGGTCAAAGATATTGAACATCTTCTCATGTGCTTATTGGCCATCTGTACATCCTCTTCTTGGAAATGTCTGCTCATATATTTTGCCACTGTCTAATTGGATTTTTAAATATCAAATAGCCTTTAAAATTCTTTGTATATTCTGCAGCCAAATGCTTTTTTTGTATTTTGTCAGAGTCCACAGCTGTCTTTTCTTCCTCCTGACTTGTTCTTTCATACAACTAAAGTCTCAAATTTTGATAAAGTCTAATTTAAAAACTTTTCTTTTGTGCATCATCCTTTTGAAGTTACGTGTAAGAACCCTTAACCTAATCCTAGTTCATAAAGACTTATCCTTGAAAAACTTTCTCGAGAAACTTTCATAGGTTTATGTTTCACATTTATATCTATGATGCACTATGAGTTAACCTGTGTGTGCAGTATGAGACTCGGTTTGAGGTTCGCATTTTTGTCTACCAGTGACCTGTTACTTCTTCACTTTTGTAAAAAAAAATAGGTTGAGCATACTTATGTGGGTCTTCTTTTCTGTTCCATTGATCTATAAGGGGTGATTGAGATATACACTGAATGATTAAATTTAAAACATTTATTACAATAAAAGATAAATTACCATTAATCCCCCCTCAAAATACCCCTTCTTACTTCAAACACGTATCCCATCATTTTTGGCATTTCTGAAGCTGTTCTGGAAGTCCTCTTTCATGAGTGCCTTTGTGAATTATGATTAAAAAATACAGTGAATGCTGCTGTGAATGCTACCCATGGGAAAAGCAGGCTATAAAACATTATGATGTGTCCTCATCTAAGTTATTCACAAGATCTTGCACCATGCAACTTCTGGATCTTCCCCGAAGTCAAAATGACCATAAGAGGTACATGTCTGAATCGATGAATCCAGACAACCACAACAGCACAACTAAAGACTGCAGTCCTCACAAAAGTGGACTAGAACTGCCCCAGAAAGTGGCAAGAATGATGGGCTAAGTATGCTCAAAGCAAGGGGGGAGTACTTTGAAGGAGATTAGCAGCAATGTGTCTTTTACTGTAATACTATAATCATTTTTTAAAAGTAAGTGCTCTCCATATTCTCTGATCATACTGTGTATGTGCCCATCTCTCTGCCTGTAACACAATCTGAATTATTTTAAGTATTTAATAAACCTTAATATCAGAGGAAGCCTATGACCTCATTCTTCTTCAGTATTGTTTTAGCTCCTTTACTTTTCTGTGTACACTTTTTTATTTTAAAGAGAAAAGAACAAAAACAAAGACAAAAAAACACAAAAACTATAAAAACAATATAGAATTTCAAAACAAGATGATGGGAAATCAGCAATGGTTGTTGTATTATTTGTTGTTCAAATCAGTTGCTCAGATTTTCTGTGTAAATTTTAGAATTCTTTCCTTATCTACAAAACACTGCTGGGATTCACATAGAAATTGCATGTTAAATCTATAATTCCATATGTGGAGAACTGACATCTGTACTATGTCAAGTCTTCCACTTTATGAACATAGTTATACCCCTCCATTTATTTGGGTTCTCTTTGATTTCTTTCATCAGTATTTTGTAGTATTACATGTATGGTTTCTATATATGTTTTGTTGGGTTTATGCCTCAGTAATTTTTTAAGTGATTGTAAATGATATTGCATTTTCAGTGAGACAATATGGTATTTACACATGTGGGTCTGATTTATTTCACTTATGAGTATGGACTCTAATTGCATCCATTTACCTATGAAAGCTCAAGTTTATTTTTCTTTATAGCTGAGTAATACTCCATTATGCAAAAATATCACATCTTTTTTATCCATTCCTCAGTTGATGGGCATTTGGGTTGCTTCCACAACTTAGCTATTACAAATTGCACAGCTATAAACATGGGTGCACATAAATCGCTGTGGTGTGATGCTTTTAGTTCTTCTGGAAAAATACCCAAAAGGGAAACAGCTGGGTTGAATGGGATCTCTAATTCTAGTTTACTGAGGAATCTCCAGACTGATTTCCACAGTGGTTTCACCAGTCAACACTTCCACTAGCACTGGAGAAGGGTTCCTTTTTCCCCACAGCCTTGCCAGCATTTGTTATTGGTTGAGTTCTTGATGATAGCCATTCTTTCTGGTGTGAGATAGAATCTCAGCGTTGTTCTAATTTGCATTTCTCAAATACTGATGACGTTCAACATTTTCTCATGTATTCATTTGCCATTTGTATTTCTTCATCTGAGAAGTGTGTATTCGTCTCAGATGCCCATTTTTGGATTGAGTCTATAAATTGGGGGCAGGCTGGTTCTATTTAGTTCTTTATATGTTGTAGACAGTAGTCCTTTGTCTGAGGGACAGTCAGCTAAAATTTTTTCCCAATTTGTGGACTTTCTTTTTACTTTGCTGGTGATTTCTTTAGATGTGCAGAAACTTTTCAATAAGATGAGATCCCAGTTGTTTATTCTTTGAAGTATTTCCCGTGCAGTTTGGTTTTTGTTCATGAACTCTCTGCCTACCCCTATGTCTTCAAGATTTTTACCTACTTTCTCTTCCAGTAGATTTACTGTTTCTGTTTTAATATTTAGATCTTTGATCCATTTTGACTTGAGTTTGGTGTATTTCTAATTTTAGACTCAATTGTGCCTTGCTAGTATATGGAAAAACAATGACTTTTTTCTGCTGATCTTATATCCTATGACCTTGCTATACTTATCTCTCAGTTCAAAGAGTTGTTTTTATTTTTATTAGTTTTTAGATTCCTTATTCTCTTCCAGGAATCTCCAGCTCTGTTACCCAACCTCATAGATGTCCATCTCCCTGCTCCTGACAACCTGAGACAACTGCCCCTGTCCCACCACAGGACATAGGGAGGGGTAGCAAGGAGCACGATAACCTAGACCTGAGCTTGTTTTTCCTACCTGCACTCAGACTAGGGCAGACATTGCACAATGGTTATTCATTTATTCCCCCAGTACATGATGAGATCTTACTGGGTGAAAGGTACTTTGTTAAGCACTGGGCAAACAAGTATGTAACACAGAAGAGGCCATCAAGGTAGACTTTATCCTTTTTACGGCAGTGTAATGTTCTACAGTTATTTTGAAACATTTCTGATCAAGCACCCTATAAAGTTTTAAATTTAAATAACCATGGGTGTACTTTGTGTTTTTACATTAAGATATGAACTATCCTATTATTACAATATGAGTAATATGGAAAAGCAAATGCTGTATAGCATAGTGATTAATTACACTTATTGGGAATTAGTCTACTTGCATTCAAATCCCAGCTTCACTGGATGACTTTGGAGAAATTACTTTTCTCTTTCATTTTCCTCATCTATAAAAAGGGATAGTAACAGTATGTATCTCATAACATTGTTTTGAAAATTAAACATAAAACAGGGCTTGACTCACATTATAGCAAATTTGCTATTTTTTTTGTTTTGTTTTGTTTTTTGAGACAGGGTCTTGCTGTATAATTCAGGCTGCCCCTGAACTCACTATGTAGCCCAGGCTGGCCTCAAACTTGTGGCAATCCTCCTGCCTCAGCCTCCTGAGTGCTGGGATTACAGATGTGTGCCACTATGTCTGGAAAATTTGCTATTCTTATTAAAACTTCTAAAATAAAAATAAAATATGAAATTAAAAACCAAAGATAGAAGTTCTCCACTTGCTTCTTTTCTGTGTCTCAGAAGGTGCTGTATTTTATTTAATCATTCCTCTTTTGGTGAACATTTAAGCTGTTCCATTTTCACTATCATGAAGAATGAGGCAATGACCATTTTTCTTCATGACTTCTTAGATAGTCATGCCAATGTGGTGCTAAAGTATCTTCTGAGAAGTGAAACTGTTGGATCACATAAATGCTGCTGTCAGTCCTAAAACTACTGCCCAAGCTGCGCTCCAGAGTGACCATATCAATTTACACTGTCTGGGCTTTTCAATTTCTTTATACCCGCAGCAATACTTGTTAGACTGAGGCTACCTCTCTCTGGGGAAGAGCAAAAAGAACAAGTAGAAAATGCAGCATCCAAAGGAGATGTTACCTTTATCTTCAATGTTGCAATTTGTTTGCAAGATGAATTCTTGATGATGTATGTAATGAAAAATTAATCATACCCTTATATACCTTAAATTCAATGGGAATTTAACAGGAATATTATGTGCCGAGCAAATACACACACAAAATTATGATTGCAAATGGTAAGAAGGGCTTTCTTTAATGGGGACCAACAGGATGCAGCAATGTGGTTGCTGATGATAAGATGGATGATGGTGACAACAGCAGCTGCTACTATGTGCCAGGCACAGTTCTAAGAACCTAGCATGTGTGAACTCATTTGCTCCTTGCAACAGTTATTACGATGCAGCAGATATTACTCTTTCTATTTTGCAGATGATGAAACGAAGTGCAGGGCTTAAAAATTTTCTTTTATAACTGGGGAGACCGAGGCACAGAGAGGGCCAGGTTCACGTAGCTGGAAAGGATGGAGTTAGGATTAACAACAAAACAGTCTTGTTCCCAAGCATGTGTTCCTCATCACTAAAGCTGCTTAAGAAAAGACCTCTGAAATCCGGGCATGGTGGTGCACACCTGTAATCCCAGCACTTGGGAAGCTGAGGCAGGAGGATCATTGTGAGTTTGAGGCCAGCCTGGGCCACACAGTGAGTACAAGGGCAGCCTGACCTGCATAGCGAGACCCTGTCTCTAAAAACCAAAAACAAAACCAAAACCAAAACAAAACAAAACAATCAAAAACAAACAAACAACAAATCCCTCTGGGTTCTCTTCCATACTTGGGAAGAGGGTTATTATCCTTGGGATGGAGGGTGAGCTTCAGAAGGCATGTAGAGTACTGAAATTGTGTGCAAATTTTATGTGGCTACAAGAGTGAGTTTTCCTCAGAAAGGAAGTACATAACTTTCCCAAAGTGATTCTCAAAAGTTCTCAAAGGGTCAGAGACCTCATAAAAGTGAAGAGTAAGTTAGGACTTGTAACTTTGGGATAGGGAAGCCAATCTCATGGATGAATGAATAGAAGCTGAATGATCACGGGCTAAAGAGAAGGAGCCATTGGTGATGGATGTGGACCCCTTCAGGAATATAATCAAATAGAGAGAAAGCCAGGCACGAGGAGTTAGGGAAGATGTCTTAGGATAAATAGGATAAAGGAGACATAGAGATAGAGGGAATATTTGTCTGAAGAAATGAGTCAGGGAAGAGGCAGGAGGGGAGGGGCAGGGGAGATGGAGAGGGAGAAGGAGAAGAGTGGTAGATTGGAAATTTTGAGAGATTTATGATTTTCATAGACCAAGGACACTTGGGAAAGAGCCACTGCCTCAGCTCCTAGGATGAGGATGTCAGAAAAGTTGGTGAGCCAAACTAAAAGAAGATTTAACAAAAAGAAGAGTGGTTTCTTCCGTCTTCTCTAACTCCTCCAGGAGTAAAGCTGGAGAGCTTGTCCTATGTGCCCACTTCTGTCCTGTTTTCTTGGAGGTTTCTGTTAACAGCCCACTCAGCTGTAGAACTGGGGCCAGTGTGCCCCTGAGGACCCACTTGTGTGGCCCTCGTAGCCATCCACCGGCTTCTACCTTCATCCAGGACTGGGGAACGCTGGCCACCTCTCCACATGCTCCCCAGCTTCTTGCCCACATTCCCTTCTCCTGCTAAAATTATCACTGATTCATATGATCTCAGCTGTATACTAGGACTGTTTCTTAGAGCTAAGAATGATGTGATGATGGCTTGTTAGCACAGACATCTTCTGAAGTACTCCCTGATTTCAGTCCAGGATGGCTGGATCCACAGAACACAGTGCTTTATCCCACAGCTTCTTTTGGAGCCCTTTGTGGCTCTGTTGGAGATGAGTCATCTGGTACAACCCTCCGTTTCCCTTTCTAGTGGGTTCTGTTACTGACTGAGGGTGTCATCTATGTGTTGAAGATTTCGAGTGGAACCCACTTAGAAAAAAAATATCATGTTTAAAACTACTGCAAAAACTGCAAGTTCCACATCATTCTTCTTCTGACTGGGAAAAGCCCTATTCCAGGGGCTTCTAAGAGCTACTAGTCATGAGGGTGACTTGATTGCTGTTTTCTGCATAGATCTTTTATATATTATGACTCTTCCAAACTTTTATAGAGCTCACATATCTATTCTTTCATTTTATCTAAATTTAACAACGACCCCATGGTTCAGAGAAGTCAATGTACTTCCTTGAAGTTACACAGCCAAGCCAGGCTTCCTTTTTCCCAGCTTATAAACAGAGCAGAAAGTCAACTCACCCCAGTCCTGAGGTGCTAACAACAGATAACCTGGAAAATTAGGAGAGGGCAGAGGCAGGAGAAAGACATTTAACCAGAAAAAAATTCTGCAGGCAGAAGCAGGCCTAGCTATCTTGGTCTCTGTGTGTACACGTTCCAAGTCTAGCAGGGACCTAGGTGAGAAGGCTGAGCATTCCTGGCATTCGCCTGTGCCAACAAAGGTGAGCACAGAGCCTCCTGCAAGAGCCTGGTGATTTTGATGGCAAGTGCAGGCCAAAATTTTGAGGATGGGAGGAGCAAGGCTGCAGATATGTTTAAGGAACATATGATCCCCATGTTAATTATTAACTTACTGCATTATCAACTGACCAGCTGGCTATAGCTCCAAACCAAGGATCAGAACTCCTCAGCAAGGATTCACTCTTGGGGAAGCCTCTGGGCCAGTGGTCCCAAATGCTTCTTAGGGTACATATTGAAAACTTGGTAAATGTTAGTGAATGCTGTCCACAAAAAATGCACACTTTGTAACTAATTGCAGGCCTTGACTACGAATATAGCTCCTCAGGTATGTCTTCCCATAACCTAAGGGGCTACCCACATGGAACCTCATGTTGTCCCAGTCCCCCGGCTTTGTGAGTCTTTTTCTGAGGAATAGGCATCACCCAAAGACAGCCACAGGGAAAAGAGGGAGGGGACGAGATCAAGAGGCAGGGATTCAATTGTCTGCAGAAGACAGGAAAACAAAAGCCTTTCTGCTGAATTGTCATTTATAAGGAACTGGCTAAACAGAACTATAAGGGGATGTTCCCATAGACAAAAGTCCTCTGACCTCACTCACACTGATCAACACTATGCTGACCAAAAAAATACCTTTCAACCAGAAGTGGTGACACATGCCTGTACTCCCAGCATTCTGGGAGGCTGAGACGGGGAATGTAAGTTTGAGCCCAGCCTAGGCAACAGAGTGACTTAGTAAGACCCTGTCTCAAAATATAAATAGATGATCGATGGATAGATAGATAGATAGGTAGATAGATAGATAGATGGGCTGGGGATGTAGATCAGTGTGAAGGTCCTGGGTTTAATCCCCAGTACTTGGGGTCAGGGGAAGAGCTGTCTTTTATTTAACCTCCACTATGACCACTTTTCTTTAAAGCAAAATATTCACCCTTAAATTTCTTTTAAGCTTGAATCACTATCACACATGTAGAGCCACAAATCTTATTTGAAAAAAAATGAAACACTCAGCAAACAAAACAATATTATCAAATCCTGGCTAGCTCTGGTAGCTACTCTGTAGGTTCAGCCCAGAGATGCATATTCTATTTTAAGACAGAAGGTGGTGTGGGCAGGAGAATAGCAAGGAAAAGAGATGTTAGAAACATTTACAACAAATGGAGACTCCTGCTATTATCAGAAGAACTGAAATGACTGCAAAGATGATGACTTTCTCACCAAATGGCTCATTCTTATTTTATTCTCCACCCTTGTTGGGAAACTCCGAGATTTATTTATTGAGTTGCCTACTAAGTGTTCTCGGCCCTGGGGAAAAAGAGTTGTGATAATGTCCCTTTGGGATATTATCATGGTAGGAACAGACAAACAACTAAATAGAAAATAAAAATATTTCATATGGGATTGAGTACTATTTTCTAAAAAAACAACAAGGCATTACAACAAGCCGTGGGTGAGTTGGGATGCGTGAGGTGGCATTCATACGGTGGTGGCGGAGCAGGAAGCAGTTTGGTAGTGAGTGAGTGAGACTGGAGTTCCCAATAGAAAAGCCATGTTCAGAATCAGATTCTCAAGGAATGGGAAAGTGGTTAGCGGCTGTAACTTGATATCCTGGGCATTATCTAAAGGACACTACCGAGACCTGCTCTTTGCCCTCGATTCAATCAGAAAGCAAAGCAGATGTTGTCTTAATAGTTTTCCAGTCGAATAGCCAAGAGAAAACAAAATATGTCATACATGTGGTTGTGTTTAAAGGCAAGATTACAACACACGCCCAACAAACACTGGTCTCTGCTAAAGCAAAAGGGATTCCAGTTCTAATTGCAGCTGAGTCAATCTAATTAACTGCAAAGACAGCTGTTTTCAAGTTCAGCCGAAACAGTCAGAAGTACACAGCATTTAGAATGCTTTCTTCTCTTCTTTGTAAAGTCCCAATCTACTAGCCTGTTTCTGAATGCCAGTGTGCTTACTACTGCTTCTTTTGATTGCAACTGGTCAATATCCAGTCTCCAAGATGGAGACTGCACTACATACAACACCCACAGGACTCCCTGCTCCATGTCATGCCCATCATCCCTGCCAAGAGCCCAGGGCCTCCACATCCAACCCAGATCGCTGGCACCTCTGGGCTTTATTTCGAGGGCCTGCAACATGGGTGGAGCCCTCTCAAACACACTTTTTGAAACCTCACACTTCGCAGTGGCCTACTTGCGTGGGTGATTCCCAGAGAATGGGAGGGTGGCAGGTGGTACAGACGAAGGGCTGATTTTAGCTTTGCTTTTCGGGGCTTCTTGAATCATCTTTGATGGGAAGCTGGAGAGACCAGGGGAGAAGAATGGGCGAAACTCATTCTACTTAAAAGAGCTCACTCAGACATAGGGAAAAAGCCTGATGACAACGCCAGGTTTCCAAACTTCAGGGAGTTTGCTTCCCCAACTGCTGCAGGTTGAAAACTCCAAGGTCATAACATTGTGGGCTCTCTGAGGGGGAAGGGGCTAAGGCATAGCCTTGTGAGTCAGGTAGCCATGGGTTCAAATCTCAGTGCTATCATTTGATGTGTGTTTAAACATGTGTAATCTGCTTAAACTCTACAGTAGTGATGGCAAACCTAACAAAACAAACAGCTTGCTATGGCACACGTATCATGGGTTCATCATCCCTGCACTAGAGCTTTGGCCTCCTCATCTGTGAAATGGATATAATACTTCTTGCCTCTCAGAGTTGTTCTGAAGATGGATGAGGATGTCTGTGAAAATGCTCAGGTCAGTCCTGCCACACAGTTTGCATCAGTGCTCAGGGACAGTGGGTTCTCTCTGGCGCCTTCCCCAGATCTTCCCTCTTCCCTTCCTTCTCTCCTCTGGTTTCCCCTCATGGCTGCCTGAACTCCAGACAGTCCCTATGATGTCACCAGCCCTGATCTTTCCCTGTGTGTGTGTGTGTGTGTGTGTGTGTGTGTGTGTGTACTGAACCCAAGGCTTTCACAGTGGGCTACACTCCAAGCCCTTTTTTATTTTTTGAGACAGGGTCTTGCCAAGTGGCTAACTTGCCAAGGCTGGGTTTGTACTTGTGTTCATCCTGCCTCAGTCTCCTAGAGTTCCAGGGTGATATTTCAAATTCTTCCTTAGACTAGACATTTTTCAGGGGCAGCATGGGATGACAGCCACCAATCCAAGCTGAGGACAAGGAGAGTGCTCTATCCCTGTCAAATGGCCATTCTCAGATGCATTCCATGTCACAATAATTAATGCCCATAGACATTTCTTGGGAAAAAATTTAAAAAGCTTATGTGGCAATATCAATTTGGGAAATAGCTTTGTTTACTCTAACTTCCCCACTTTAATGATATAAGTACATCCTCCTATTCTTGGTCTTTTCTCAGTGTGCTTTTCTTTAAATCTCAACTCAGCCTCTCAGCACCCCTCCCCCTTGCTTTCATAGATGAATAAATGTTGTTCAGCTGGGTTACTCAATAATTTCACTGTAATGACAATGATAAACAGAGAAACGAATTGATTTATCAAAAAGTTACAAGATTAAGAGTGGCAGAGCCAGAACTGGCACCTGGTCTACTAACCTCCAAGTCTGGCTGCCTTCATCTTACGGCCAGCACTTACCTGTCTTGTTCAAGGCTCCAGTCATCTGTCGTAATTACGCCTTAATTATATCTTCCCTCCATCCAATACTGGGCAATGATGTCCAATATATCACACTGTGATGATAAGTATGTTTAATAGGTATGCTGACCATGCAGTTAGCTGTGGTAACCATGTGTCTATTGATCACTTGAAATGTATCTACTGCAAATGAGGAACTGTTTTACAACTGTTCTGTTGAAAGGGAAGGGAAAAATCACATGCTACCAATAAATACACTCAGTGTCTCTAGGAATAGATGGGATCTTCCTCAACCACATAAAGAACATCTATAAAAAACAGAGAGTTTATATCACACTTAGTGGTAGAAGACTGAATGCTTTCCCCTTAAGCTCAGGAACAAGAAAAAGATGCACACTCTTGTTACTTCTATGCAAAATTGTACTAGAAATTTCTAGTCAGGAAAATAGTCAAGAAAAAGAAACAAAAGCCAATCATATTGGAAAAAAAGAAGTAAAACTGTCTTGATTTCCAGTTGGTTTAATGTTGTATGGAGAAGATTCTAAAGAATCCACCAAAAACGTATTAGAACCGCTACACAAGTTCAGCAAGGTTGCAGGATACAAGATAAATTATATTTATGTAATATAGTAAGTTATATTTCTTCTGTACATTGATAGGAGAAAATTGAACATTAAATTAAGAAAACAATTTATAATAGCAAAAAAAATACTCAGCAAAAATTTAAACAAAGCAGTATAAGACTTCTACACTGACAAACTAAATAAACACTATTAAAAAGCTTAAAGATCTAAATAAATGTAAAAGCATCCCATGTTTAGATCGGAAGATTAATATTAATAAGACAGTAGCACTCCACCAATTGAGCTGCAGATTCAATGCAATCCCTATCAAAATATCAACTAACTTCTTTACGGAAATTAACAAACTGATTCTAAAATATGGAAATTTAATGGACCCAGAATTGTGAAAACAATCTTCAAAAAGAAGAGCAAGGTTGAAGAATTCACACTTCCTGATTTCAAAACTTGCTCCAAAGCTACAGTAAGCAAGACAGTTTAGCACCAACAAAAGGCTAGACATGTAGGTCATTGATAGCCCAGAAATAAACCCTCACACTTCTGATCAGTTGATTTTCTACAAGGAAGACGAGACAATTGAATTTAACATTTAACTTATGGTAGTGGGAAAATTGGACAGCCACATACAAAACAAAACAAAACCAAAACTGGATGCTTAACATACACCTTAAATAGTGTAAATTCTAAAGAATCCACCAAAAACGTATTAGAACCGCTACACAAGTTCAGCAAGGTTGCAGGATACAAGATAAATTATATTTATATAATATAGTAAGTTATATTTCTTCTGTACATTGATTTCTTCTTCCACATAGGAATTACTAGGTGGAACTGGTACAAAAATTAATTCAAAATGAACAGATACCTAAAGGTAAGAGCTACAACTACAGTTTGTAGAAGCAAACATAGGTGTATGTATACCTTTATGACTGTGGATTAGACGATGGGTTTTCAGATCTAATACCCAAAGCACAAGCAATAAAAGAAAAAAAGGCAAACTAGATTTCCAAATGAAAAACATTTGTGCTTGAAAGATATCAAGGAAGTGAAAAGAACCCACAGAATGGGAGAAAAATTTCACAAATAGTATATCTGACAAGAGATTTGTATCTAGAATATATAAAGAGGTATTATAACTCAATAAGAAAGATAAGTGATCAAATTAAAAATGGGCAAGAGATCTAAGTAGACATTTCTCCAAAGATGATAAACAAATGCCCAATAAGTACACGAAAAGATTCTCATCATCATTAGTTATCACAGAAATGTAAATCAAAACCACAATGAGATATCACTTCAACACTACTAAGATGGCTATAATTAAAAAGACACACAATAACAAGGATTGGCCAGGGTGTAAAGGAATTGTAACAGGTTCTCATTAAGTTGCTAAATTGCCCAGGTTGGGTTCAAACTTGTGATTCTCTTGTCTCAGCCTCCCAGAGTGAGTGGAGCCACTTTTGAAAACAGTCAGGTAGTTTCTCAAAAACCTCTAGAGTTGCTACATGACTCAGCAATTCAATTACTAGGTGGAACTGGTATAAGGAAGGCACAAGGAAGAAACACAAAAGCATATGTGCATACAGACACTTGTATGTGAATATTCATAGTGGAATTTTTCGTAACAACTCCAAGGTGGAAAGCACCCAAATGTCCATCAATGGACGAATGAATAAAAATGGCATGTATCCATATAACAATATGATTTGTCAATAATGAAGAACTGACACCTGCTAGCACAGGGATGAGCACCAAAAACATGCTAAGTAAAGGAAGTTAGATACAAGAGGTCAAAGGTTCCATTCATAAATGGAATTCCACATAGGAGATGTCCAGAATATACAGAGGGGGTGATGGGAAGATGATGGTTAAGGAGATGACAGAGTTTCTTTCTTTTTTTTTTTTGAAAAGGAGATGAAAATGTTCTAAAATGGATCATGGTAGTGGATGCACAACTCTGGAGTATATTAAAAGACAGTGAATTTTATGATTTAAATTGCTTATTTGGATGGTATGGAAATTATCCCTAAATAGAGCTGTTCTTACAAAAGCAAGATGCATATGAATACATACGACACATCATTTATATAAAAATACTAATATATGCAGACAACACTATTGTTTAGGAACACACTCGAATGCAGTGAAGCCATAAAGACAGGCATGTGAATAATAAAACACACATTCAGGATAGCAGTTACGAGCCCAGGAGGGAATGGTTAGTGGAGGAGGAGACATAAGGGAGAGGAATGTTTACTTCTCAAGCTTGATGGTAAAACCTAGGTACCGTATTCCTGGTATTATTCCATATACTTTGCTTGTTTACTTGAAATTCTTTATGAAAGTGTAATCCCAGCACCCTGGGAAGATGAGGAAGGAGGATTGCAAGTTTGAGCCCAGCCTGCACAGCTTAGCAACTTAAGGGACCCTTTCTCAGAATAAAAAATTAAAAACAAAACCCCAAAAAACAGGTCGTGGATGCAGTTCAGGGCAAAGACTCTGGGTGCAATTTCCAGCACAAAAATTTTTTTTGAAATTTTTCACAGACATTTCACAGGTTTCAGAAGCTTTTATACAGTGAGGTGGGGGATCGGCTCTGAGGGGGCCTTGGACTGGGTGAGCACAGGGCTAGACTGAGAATAGCTGGTTCCTTCCAGGTTCCCCACAGTCCTTGAATTGAATCCAGGTTCATCTCTGGATCATCCTTTCCCCTGGCCACGGCAATAGCTTGAGCTATGCAGCGAGATAGCCCTGTTTTGAATGACTACTCTGTATCCATTAGCAGCATGGCCTCTTTCAAATTACTTAATCTCCTGAGCCCCCCCCCCTTTACTAAATGGGGATAATATCACCTACCTCTCCAAACTGGTGATGATTGAACGCCAAAACTCTTGTAAGGTGCCTGCCTGCTACTGCTGAGGATCTTGCAGAAGCTCCACTTGCCTTCCTGCCACAGGCCTCCCTTTAACAGCTTACTAGATCAGGCAGTGCTGGATCCTAGCTCTCTGCATGGAGTACCATGGGCCATCAATCAATACTTGTGGAATGGGAACTGACTCTTAGAGCCTGAGCTTCTGTCCTCCCTTCCTTGCCAGTTTGAAAAGCAAAGGGAACAAAAAGAGATCCCCCTTTGTTACTCTTAAAAACATATAGAAATAAGTTCTGTCGCTCCCCATGGATGGTTTTTATATTCTCGGCTGTTCTCCATCAGCTGCTGGAGGCCCACAGGGCAGGGCCAGGCCCAGGGGCCAAGGGATGGAATGACAGGAGGAGGGTGTGTATCTGTATGGAACCTTCCCCCACGCAGCATGTGGGCTCCCTCAGTCCTTCTTAGAGATAGAAGGTGGATGCCTTGGCCCAGGTTCTTGGCACTGCCATCCAGGCATATGTAAGCAGTTTCTGCCACTGGCAGCCCAGCACCTGGGGGACAACGAGGCCTGAAAGCCAGGTGGGCAGACAGAACAGGGTCTGTGCTGAATCTAAGCACAGTAGACAAAAACTCCGACTGCACAGAGGGACTGCAGGAGAACTGCATTGTGGAGGTCAATCCAGGCGCTGCACAGAACACAGGAAGCGCAGCCTCTGGACTTTGAGCTCAGAAGCTTCCTCCTCTGAATGTCAGTTATAGCACGGAGCTGCCAGCCCTCAGCCATTCCTTCAGTCCCTCTGGGACTTGGATGGTTTATTTTGGGAACCCAAGGTCCCACATCAGCCAACATCTTGGCAGCTAATATTTGTAGGGGAGAAGGGAGAGCCCTTATGGCCAGCAGGCTGTGCCCTGGCCATGGGGAGAGCCCCGGTATGGGGACCCCAAATAGCACTGACACAGATCAGAGCTCAGGCCTTGCTTACACCATTTCCCACTGACCTGCAGTCACCCCACTGGGACACCTCATGATCACAACTTAGCTAGAAAGTGATGCATCATTTTAGTTCTAGCTGTGGTCCTCTGGAATTCCTTGTAGTCACATCTGTCTAGTGACTGACCCTTATTAACCTATTGTTGTTCTGGCCTAGGGAGGGGCAGGGTGGAAGAGAGGTGTCTTTGGGGACTAAAGAAAAAGTGACAGTCCATCCTCTATCTCCCATTATGTGTCAGAAACCACAGGGCATTCTCCTACCTACCCAAAAGAAGGTCCTGCAGAAACCAGGGCTCAGGGTTGCCACCAAGCTTTCTGGCTTCCTTGAGAAGCTCTTGGGAGTCCCAGTGTTCTGCCCACAGTCCCTTCTCTCCTTCTGCCCATCCTCCACTGTGCTGCCGAGCTAGCTATCTAATACTTGAATGAGACTGCCGCAGGCCTGCCTTACAAATCCCAGTTGGCTCCCATCCACAGACTGGAGGCCTAAAGACGGGTTTCTGCTTGAGCTGCATTGAGGTTTTACCACCACACCCTGTTCCTATGTAACAACATGGTGGGTGAGGGCTAGTGCAAGGCAGGTGCTCCTTAGGAAGCAGTCTCCAGCCTTCCTGATTGTCTCACATCTGGCCTCCTTTTCACACTGTATTACCAGCCTGGCACTTGCATGCATTAGTTTCCAGGCAAACGCTTGCAGCACAGCAGGCAAGGAAGAAGGGAGGAAAGAAGCAAAGAAAGAGGGAAGGAATGATGGTAAGAAGGAAGACAACAAGGAAGGAAGAAACAAAGGAAGCTAGCTCTCAGCTCTGGTGGGGGAGCGAGAATGGCTTGTGCACTGGTCTTGCCTTCCAGGATTTCTGTGCATTCTCTACAGAGCAGGGTGGCAGGCATCTCTGTCAGGACACCCACCACTGCATCACTGTGGCCCTGAGAGCTGGAAATCACTCAGGGGCTGTTCGACTTGCACGCTGCATCTGGGAAGAGCACTGTGAGCGTGTGGGCGTGGAGGGCGGAGGGAGACAAAGGCAGCAGGAGAAGAGGGAAGTGGAAATGGGGCAGAGGCGTGCTGCTTAGCAACCACAGAAGAAAATTTAGAGAAGTGACAGGACCATTTCTCCCAGTGCCTCAAAAGGAGGATTAAAAAAAAAACAACAACACGAAAACCTCTTGCACGCCTACGCTTGCTGATCCTGTTGCTATGGCTGGAGGCACTCTGGGGAGAATTCACAGGGCTCTTCTGGAAATGGGGCCCTTGTTGAAGAAGCTTGGCCAGCCGTGTGGAGTGTGCAGGAACAATGTCCTCAACCCCTTGAAGGAGACCGTTCTCTAGGCCCCTTGTGGGGAGGGAGTGAAGCCTTTAAGGAAAGAGGCGAGACATGGCCTCCCCAGGGTCTTTTCTAGAGCTCAGCTCTTGCTCCTAAGGCTAGTGACATCTAGAAAGAATGGCACCCAGGGACTTTCCCTCTTACCAAAACTCTCCAGGATCCCACTAACAGCCCCAACCCCGTTCCTCCCTCTCCACTGAGAATCCTCTCGTGCTTTTTCTTTCTTAATTTGATTTTCTCTGGCTCACAACTGAGATCAAAAGAGGAAATTCTTTCTAGTCTTTTAGGAATAATTCCCAGAGTCTCTCACTGGTGTTGCATACACAATTACCATAATTACTTCAAAGAAATCTTTCTTGCTCTTTCACCCACCTTTTTGCCATCTCTCCTGCAGGTTTGAGGAAGGAGAGGAGGCCTCAAGGGCATGGCTGCAGGTTGGCCAGTAGGGCACACGTTCTCACAGCCAAAGTGAGAGACACACACACTCCTTCGCTGTCATATGTAAGACAATTGTGGACAGTGTGGGCAACAACCTCTGGCATTGAATCCCACTGAGTCACCCACTGGAAATGTTATTTCTTTTCTCCTTTGTTTTCAATTGTTTTAATTTTATTGAGTCTCAAGTTAGTGCTAGATATATCACTAACACCTCCCGGAATGAGTGGCCACAGTGCTCAGGTGTAGACAGGCAAAAGCAACTAGCTACACTCTGATCGTAGGGGTGCTCTCTGCTGGATGAATTTTTTGTGCACCACAAAAGTGGCTTTTCATGGCAGTTGGTTCTTCCTGAAGAGACAAGATAAGTAATTAACAAAGACTTGAGAAACAGCTTGGCTGTCAGGCCCTCCTCAGGAAGCTGGGTTCTCGCACAGCAGATTGCATGTAGTCAAGCCCAGGAGAGAGCCCCACTGGAGGTCAACTGGTCCATTCAGCAGCTTGTAGCGGGGGAGCCTCGGATGACAGATTTAAATTTTTGCTGGAGACAACTGGCCTGTCTTTTGCTGCCCATTTGTAGCCTGTTCTGCTCCCTGGGATTGTAAGAGTTGATTATCGATACATACCCAATTTGAGCAGGACACAAGACACAGTACAGGCAGCTGGACCACATACCTGTTCAGGGGACGGCCACACCCGATTTCCCTGTGGGGAACTGTCAGTCACTCCTCTCTGATATGAGTGGAGTGACCCTAACCCTGGCTTTAGAGCCTTTTCACTCTCTGGGCCTTTCTCCCTCTGGGCATTTTGTTGCATCCACCAGGAGGGATTGGCTCAGGGACAGGGAGTGAGATTCACATCGACTTTTGCTGGGAATTCTGTGGCTGGCTCTTCCCCCACTGGCTTGGAACCCAAGAGGATAAGATGCTGGAGCTCCTACAACCATTACCGCCACCGCAAGGACAGAGCCAACAACTGGGAACGAGGCTGAGAAACCCAATCCTGATGGTATCATTTCCACCCCTAGATCCAGCTGTGCCTGAAGCTAGGCTCTACCCTTGGCCGCCTTTAGAGCTCCCCACCAAGCCAAGAAATTCCCCTTTCATGTAATCCAGTTAGGATCAGGGTTTCGGTCACTTGCAATTGCAAAAGTCTTAACTGATGAAATGGCTCGGTGCAAATCCTTGGCCACTGAGAAAGAAAGAACTTGAGGGCATGTTCTGCTGACATGGGTGAGTGGCAGTTGTCACTACACAAAAACACCGCAGAGGGAAAGCTACCATGGTTAACAGAGTGCTCCGAATCCTAGAGATCAAGTACCAGCACAGACTAAGTGTCTGGAAGGAGCACTTCCTCAGTCCTTGCAATAATCTTAGCCTGTGGGGATCTGCTCATTAGCATTTTATAGATGAGAAATGGAGGCTGAGGGGCCCTCCGTGACACTTAGTGGTGCAGTCGAGGCTGGGTCCTTGATTCTGAGTCATCCCAATATTCATCTGCATTAGCAAGTGGACTGCTCCCCGGCAAACAGCGACTGGGAGCAGGTGGCTGTCAGGTGCGAGGCGATGCGCTGGCCCAGTGATGGGCTGCTTCTGCCCGCTCCAGCAGTGTGGTACTCAGCTATGCAGTTGCCGATGGGCCACACAGAAGACTAACTTTTCACCACTGCTAAAAGACAGAAGGCAGAAAGTGCCCTGGCTTGGCAGAACACACTAGTGCTAATTAGTGTGTGACTTGGGATGAATCACTGCACCTTGCCAAGCCCTACTCTTTTCCCCACCTGTAATGTGCAGACCCCAACCCCAGCCTGGATGGGCAGGTGTGAAGAGACGTAAACCAACCACCTGCACTTCCTTCTCCCTCTGCGGCTGGGAGGAGTCGGGCTGAGTGGTGACCTGAAAGGAACCTTTCTGTCCCCAAAGTGGAGTGATAAGGACTGTGAAGAGAAGCTCAGTGCTGCTATAGGCGCTTGGGAGTTTATTTTTACCAGTTATCTCCATCCTGAAATGTCAGGCTTGGAGCCATTGCCTCCTGGCTCCCCCCAGGGTGGCAACGCAGCCTGGAAACCAGCCCCCTCACCTCCTCTGCTTCCTCTGTCTTTCCGCGACAGTCACTGTGCTATGGTGACGGGAGGCATGGAAACGCTGAAAGAGAAGGGGCAGGCGAGACTTTTTGTTTGGGTTCTGGAATGGGCTCATTTCCTCCTAAAACCAGGGGGTGTCATGGAGACTTAGCTTCTTCCGGCAGCTGCAAGTTTAGGGCTCTTTCTGTTGCAAGACTTGAGAATCCGATGGCAAATGCTTTACTTGTTTAATTAGCTGGGGTCACTATTACCCAGCAATAGGTCAGGCTTCAGGTGAGGTTTGATGCTAGGGCTTTATGCTGTTATAAGATTCGGGACGCTCCATCTTGTGCTCTGCCTTCTGGGAGGTTGGCTTCATCTTCAGGAGCCATGCTGTGCTTCCTTACACTGCAGAACAGCTTCAGCAAATTCCCCTTGGTTCTAAACACCACAGCCTCACGGTGAAGGCTCCAGGGGGAAGAGGAATCGTGTTTTTGCTAATCAGCCCTGGGTGATGACTTCGAGTTCCAGGGCCTCTAACTGAATTCTGTGCCTATCTCTGAGCTGCAGGATAGGGGTGAAAAGTGCTTGAGTGGCTTGATCCAAACCATTTTCCAAGAACAGGGGAATAGTGGTTTCCCAAAGGAGATACAGTGCTGTGCACCCTGAAGGTGGGAATGGATGCTGAGCCACAGCACAAAGTTGTTATGCGGTTTATTCGTGTTGCAGTTTCTCCTACCCAGGAAAGACTGTGAAACTAGCAGTGACTGTTGTGTCCTATCCAGAAATAGACCAACATAAATTTCTTCAGAGAAGTTTTTCTGAGCTGGACATGGTGGCACACGCCTGCGATACCAGCAGTTGGGAGGCTGAGGCAGGAGGATCGCCATGAGTCTGAGGGAAGCCTGGGCCCCATAGTGGGTTCAAGGTCAACCTGAACTGCATACTGAGACAATCTCAAAAAAAAAATTTTTTTTTTTTTTTTCTGAGAGTCCTAGGTCTGTTCCTTTGAAAATGTCATCTTAGTCTGTAGAATATCTCCCAAATAGATATATGAATTCAGGCCGAAAGACCACATTTTTACTTCCTGAAAGCTTCTTTTGTATTTGAAATAAAATTTACGCTTGGGTCTACTTCTTTCCTCTCTCATGCTTAACTGTACCTGCTTCTTTTATTTTTTATTGCTTTTTGTGCTAGGGACTTGAACTCGGGGGCCTCATGCATACTAGGCACGTGCTTTATCACTGAACTACATCCCCGTGCCAGTGCCTGTTCCTTTTTATCGCTTAAATAAGCTGGCACTCTTGATGGCTCCCACTTGCGGTTTCTTTCCACCCGGGGTGCTCTTCTCTTAAACCTTTGCTCAGCTGACTCCATCTCATACTGAGGATTCTATTCAATTTTTGTTTTCCCGGAGGGCTGGCATCAGCCCAACTGGAAGCCACCTAAAGTTGCTGTGTTCGCTGATGGCTTGGGACTCTCTCTGCCTTCAGTGGACTGTCACATCCACGAAGCAGCGATCATGCTTGTCCCAGAGCCGTGGATCGCCTCCACATTCGGATTCTGCCCTGGCGCACTGCAGATACTCAAGTACCTGTTCGCCTATCTAGCCTTGTCAGCCGTTTCTGTGTGGGGCAACTTCTTATCTCTTTCTTGGCTTTTATTTGGTGCCTGCCTAAATGCTGGGCATAAAGGAGACAAAATAAGGTAACAATTTTCAAATGAAGGCACAGCAGCTCTCTGTGGAAAGGATTTTCTTAGACTTGCACCCAAACTGGTATAGAAAGATGCCAGGGAGGTGTTGACTGCTTCTTTGAGGAACTGCTCAAGGAAGCCACTGCATAGGAACACCCAAAGGCATGAAACCGCAGAGGGGAACACAGGGCTGGCTTTCTGTCCAGATTTCCGAGTGTAATGTTGGGCCCGCCACGTTTAAGTACAGGTCTGCAAACAACATACGATGATGACATTGTTTACTCCTTTACCCAATGAGGCGGTGAGGACAGTGCTCAGAAAGAAAAGAATACTTCACCCAATTGCAGGCACATAACTCAAAGCCAAAGCCTTAATATGCTAATCGCCCAGGTGGAACCTCCTTCCTCTCTGCATGACTTACTAGCCCATGACATTCCTTGGGACAACTGGGTGAGAGTGTGGGTAGCCCAGCACAACTCGTGGAAATTTAAAAACTCACCACCTCCTGATAGCTATCAGTTGTCCGTGGACTCGGTAGAGAACACATCATGGGGGCATCTTGGGTGTGTGTAGCTCATTCTCTGCTCCCCCAGTCAGGCCCATCCCTCTCTTAGGCTCACCCATGGCAGTGAGTGCACTGTTGTACTGAATCACCCAGCCTGCACCTAACATGCAAACAATGCCTAGCAAATACTTCTTGAATGGAAAGAATGGATATTGAATGGAGGTCAGGGTCATCCAGCCTGACTCAGCCGGAAGACAGAAGAGAGGCTGAAGTTTTTCACTGTAATCAGACCTTGTCACTTCATCACCGCCCACTCCTACAGTAGCATCTGGCAGAGAGGAGAGGGTCAGCAATGACGGAGAAAAAATAAATGAATGAACACTGTTCTTTTTCCTTCCCAGAAAAGCCTGGTTACCTTCTTAAGTCTAAATCCATGGAAAAGGAAATTGAGGGAAAGCCACAACGCACAAATAAGTCCATCCAAGTCCAGAGGTTCTCTGCAGGTCGCTTCCTTTAGATGCAGCAAGTCTGCTTCGCAGGGTCGGTTAGCTGGCATGCCAGCAGCCGGGGATGCTCAGGCACGGGGTGAACTAGTTCACTGGGGACAGTGCTTTTCTGGACTTCACTGCAATGAGTTCTGGGTTAAGCATTTAAAGTTTAAGTGGGTCATGGCTCCTGGTGCTTATCACATACCCTATCAAACAGAACAAAAACCAAAACGCGCAGGAATGGTACCGTGCTTTGTGACCTGACCTGATCCCAAGGTCTGCCCCCCAGGTCAGAAGGACACTAGGAAGAAAGGGAGTTTTCTTCTCGGTTGCCACACCCTCCTTCTTGGGGGTATCTGTGTCCTAACAGAGTCTCTATCTGAAGTTTCACCTGCCAAGGGCTCAAGGTAGTTGGTCCTCGTCAATCCTTGGGGTTACAAAGAGGTCACAGATCTGTTCTTCAATCACCAATCCAAAACCAAACACCCAAAATCATACTGAAAAACTATCATAAAACCAAATGTCTGAACATGCCTGAGTCTCAAGCCTGCCCCAGGCCGGCAAACAGAAGGGGCTTGCCTTTGTGTTAGAGTCCTTTCCTAAACCAGAAGAAAAGGGACAGGGATTTATGGGTTGTCTCAGAGTTGTAGGTGCTGGCTCATTCCCAGGATGAGTTCATTACTTATTCTTAGAGACTGGACTCAAATTAAACAAACAGTGCCTATAAATAGAGCGGGGATACACTCGGCTCGGTGTCACCGAAAGGTCCTTTTCACGGGATGGACTCAATAAATGGATATTCTCAGGTTACCCTATTGGTCCTACATGGGGAAAGGTTGTACTTTTTTTTGCGAGTGTCATCCAGGAGGGGAAAACAGCAGGTCAGTCAAACACGGGGGTTTGGTCCTGTTCTGTGGTCTTTGTCTCTTCTTTCCACACACTCATTCACACTCTGAGAAGCGGCACAGAGGAAAGATGTCACTCTGTCAGTGTGCTGGCCCAGCAGCTCTGGCAGTGTCCTCTGGGAATGGATCCTGGTTCAGACTGTATTGACAGAATGTTCTGGCCTTCTAGATTAGATTGCAAACTCCCTATGGGAAGGGCTCAAGTGCTAGGATTTCCTCCTGGTTTTCCCTACGCTGCCAAGCACAAGGATGGCTAGAGTTTCCCTGGCAGGCCCTGCACTGCAAATTAAAAGGACCTTCCACATGCATGGTGATTTTATGGTGGGGAACAACACGGACCCGCGTCCTGGCCTGGTGTGACTTTGTTTTTAAGCATATTGAGGTAGAGTCAGGGCACGACCGTGATAGATGAGTGGGGGCTGGAAGCACCTGGAATAACTCTGAATAGACACAAAGCCATGGGGCAACAAAGTCAAGTGATTATATAACAGGAGCTACCGCTGACTCTGCCTATGGCCAGGTAATTTCAGGTACTGTTCAGAAAACTTTGTACAAGTCCATCAACTTTTCCCCTAACCCCTGTGGGGTAGGGACTATGACTATCTCTGTTCTATAGACAAGGACCTGATGATGTACTTTGTACCAAGTTAGGGTGGGAAGCTCTACCTTTTAGCTCCAGAGATTCATCTCTCATATGAAGTGTTTTGAACAGTCCTTCTTTTCTGCCTGGTAGCTCCTCTTCTCTCTTCAGGGGGCCACAAGCCACCGTAGAACCAGCCCTTCCCACTTTTGGCCCATGTGCTTCTGGTGCTTTGTCTTGGGGTGGACTATTATCTCTCTTTTTCTTTTTTTGTCTTTTTGAGATGGGGTCTCACTATGCAGTTCAGGCTGGCTGTGAGCTTACTTTGTAGTCCAGGCTGGTCTTGAACTCGCAGCAATCCTCCTGCCTCAGCCTCCAGAGTGCTGGAATTCTAGGTGTACACCATCACACCTGGCTGTCTTGGGGTGAGGCTGCTGATTGGGCCTCCCCATCCACAGCAATCTTACAGGCATGGCTATGAGACATAGGCCTGGCAATCAGAATGGCTTCAGGGTTCTTGCTGGGAAAGTCAGGACTCTCTAGATTTCCCTCTGGGCTAGCTGGAAGCAGGCAGCCTCAAGCAGCCTTGCTACCCCACAGAAGGCCTGGCTGGCTGTGAATGAAATCAGAACTGAGAGAAAGCAGAGCTGGAAAATAAATGCTGCTGCCATCGTGTGAAGCCTGAATTCAGCCAGCTCTAACGGTGGAATCTATGCCCCCATGTCGCACTTTCAGGGAGTGATGTGTTCCCTTTGCCACCTTGGCTGGCTAAAGTTGATTTCCTATCACTTACAGTGGAAAGATTCCTATCTGAGAAAGTCAGGCCCCAAATCAAATATGATTTGGTGCAACCGGTAACTCAGTCCCATCTACAAACAAAGGCCCATCCTCGTGCCTGTATCTAGCACTGTTAGGCTCTTGCAGAAACATGAGTTCCACTCCCCTTCTATTCAAATCCCAACCATCACCTCGGGGTCACAGTTATCTGCATGTTCCTTGGTTGCCGTGATACAGAATTTGGGCACTGCTTAGCACTTGTTTTATTCTGCCTTGAAATGCATTTGGTTATTTATAAGTCATTCATTAGCATTTACTGAATGCTTCATATGTGTCACCTCCTCTTTTATGGCTGAGGAATCAAAGAAAATGTCAACGTATATCTGAGGTCTTATTAAGCATCAGGGACTCTGCTTAGGACTTCGTGTGCATTAGTCTCGGTACTACATCCCCTTAAAAACCCCACTGGATAGGTATGAACAACATCTCTGCTTTGCATGTCACAGGGTGGTAAATTAGGAAATTATACCGAGCCACTGAGATTTAAAAGCTCTGAAATGGCAGAGTGAACTACCAGATGAAGACGTACATGTCACAACCAATGGTTTAGTATTTGTCTCACTAAGCGAATCCTCTGTTTCACAAATCCTTACTCCATAAAAAGGGTATTAAAAAATCAATAGGTATTAGAGGACTTTAGGAAGCTGTTTTTTCAAATACTAGTCTGTCATTCATCTCCCAAAACACACACACACAATTTTGAGATGTTTTTACCTATTCCTGCATCTCCAGTGCAGTGAGAGGACCTTGTTCGAGAGGAGAAGCCATGGACAGTATTCCCCAAAGTTGGAGAGAAGGACTTTGTGTGACTTACTCTTGGGCAACCAGATGGTAAGAGAATACAGGGAGGAAGCTGCTGTGGTTTGGATCTGGAATGTTCCCCAAATGCTCATGTGGTAAAGGCTTACCGCTACTGGGGGGTAGTAGGGAGTTTTAGGTCACTGGAGGTATGCCCTAGAGGGGGATTGTGGGGCCCAGTCTTTTCTTATATGTCTTTTGTACCCAGCTCTGAGGTGAACTGGCTTCCTTCAACACAAGGAAGGCTCAAAAGTAACAGGGTCAACCGGCTTTTGACTGAAATCTCAAAATTGCCAGGCAAAATAAACCTGTTCTAAGTTGCTTATCTCAGGTGTTTGTTACAGTTGAGGAAAGCTGACTAACACGGAAGCTAATGTAGTCTTGCATGGTGAAAACTTGTTCTGAAAGTGTAAGGGTTTCTTACTGAGCACCTTGGGCAACACGTCCCCTTAGATATGGTCCCAAGGGTGGCCTGGAAGGGCAAAAAGCCCTCATGAGACACAGACAAAGGTGAACTACTAGAGTCCTAGAGTAGGAAGCCACTCATTACCCAGGTGGTAACTGAGCACACCTGCAGGTGTTGGAGTCTAACAGGTAAGTGCTCTCAGCCGCACCCTTATCTCACCTTTTCTCCATTCCAGCCCCTTGTGGGTGGGCTTGGGGAAACTGGTATCTGTTTCCTTCTTCCCAGAAGTGAGAAGCCCACTGCAGCAGGCCACAGGGGAAGAGGACTATCTCCAAATAAGGTTTGAAGTATTGATTAATATATTGAATAAAACATTCTGATTTTACAAATCAGACTAAATTTGGAACTTAGGAATCATAGGATTTTTTTCTCCACTGAAAGCTAAGAGAAAAAGGAATATTCTAGTGCATGCCTGACTTTTTTATCCAGTGGGAGGATAAAGACTTAATCTATTGAAATGTTAATGAGATGATAGAGGCAAAACTAAAGTTTGATGATTTCATCCCTTAAGTGCTCCTAGACAGAAGTTAGACGGGTGAAGGGAGCTGCTTGGGGCACAGAGACAGTCAAAAGGGCAGAGTTGTAGGGGCTGGGGATTTAGCTCAGCGGCACAGTGCCTGCCTAGCAAGCGTAGGGTCGTGAGTTCGATTCCTGATACTGAAAAAAAAACAAACAAAAAAGACAAAAAAGGCAGAGTTGTATTCCTAGCCATGTTTTCGTCCTGTTTCTACCCTCCAGGAAATTGCTGTCACTCCTGATCCTAACTGGAAGAGGCCATGTCCTGTTCTCCTTTCTCAACGTTTTCTTGAATTCCCTTCTTTTTCTCAACTTATCAGGAATGGCCCTGGACCAGTGTTGATCAAAGTATAAAAGTAGAAGATCTGAGGATGACTTCCATCAAGAATATGATTCAAGGACACTGCAGACTGAGTTTCTAGGCGCTGGGAGGCCCAGGGGACGGGCGGGGCGAGCAGGCCCTCGGAGCCGGCCGAGCAGGCTCCCCCAGCCCCCCGC
>NW_004955442.1:4806780-4820956 GCF_000276665.1 Chinchilla lanigera
AAAAAAAAGAATATGATTCAAAGACCAACAAATCTTTGAACACCAAACCTGGAGAGTCTCCTCTTTCCAAGTACCCCAAAAATGTTGATGGTTGTAAAGAAATTCATCACTGACTACTCAACTAATTCTAGGAGCCATGATTTTCCTATATATTTTTTTCCTATATTTTCTGATATAATCCTAATGAGCCCACAAATGGATCCTCCTATTATTGCCATTTACAAAGGAGATAATCAAGACTTGGAGCATGATACAAATGTTCAAAACCATACTATAGTGCCAGTTTTCCAAAGTGGGTCTGATCCTGGAGCCTGTGGACCTAATCATTACAGTGTACTCAGACATGGGACCTGCAGCCCTGTTGGTGCCCTCTTGTTGGGGCACCAAGCTCACCAAGAATCACCTGCTGTATCGCTAGTCACCAAATACTCCCTCTCCCAGCATTTCTGCTGACTTCTAATGAAGAAGCTTGTTACAATTCAATCCCACAGGACTTTCTGTTTGGAAGATTTCTTAATTTTTTTGAGAGCAAAAACACGGTGTATGTGTAGAGGTTGGACAGCAGGATACAGTTTATAGCTATGAAGGTGGTAACAACACCAGGGATCTTCTCTGCCTTTTAGGAGATAATTCCATGGACCCTCACCTAAAGCAGGCAATAATATTCAGTGAACTTAGAGACAATGAAATAGATGTCTCTAGTTGTGGGATCTACTCCCATTATAGGACTGAGCAGTCATGTGCTAAAGATTTCTTCCTATGCCCCCAAAGTGAATGTCCCAAAACTATAAAAAAATACTATACATAATAAATAGTACATTGATGAAACTTTAATGTTGTAGATGATAATGCAGGCTTGGGTTCAATTTATTAGCAATATATTCTCGCCAAGGTATTTAAACTCTGAGCTTCAGTGTGTTAATCTTTAAAAAGATGCTAGTATCTTCTTAGCATTTTTGAAAGTCATCAGGTATTCACAAATATTCAAATTTGTCTTTCCTTCTTGGAATATGACAAAATTATTATTCTATTTTTCACCCACTTTAAAGTTAACCACGACCATGTGACATACCATCTAGTGAAATAAAAATGAAAATGATTCCTTATTACTAGGTAGAAGCTTTAAGAAGGGTTCTGTCTGAGGATACCATAAACTGAGAAAAATGACAAACAAATGTATTTCTCAGAGTTTTAGAGCCTGGGAAGTCCAGGAGCTTGGTGTCACTCTCTGGTGAGTGCCTTTGTCCTGCAGTATAACATGGCAGAAGGGTGGGCAAGAACTCATCTTTTTATCAGGAGCACATTCCCATAATAACTAACCCACGTGCACAATAAAAACTTAATCCATTCATGAGGATGGTGCCCTCATGATTTAATGACCTCCTCATGACCTCTTAAAGGCATTACCTCTGTTATTCACCGTGAGTTTTGGAGGAGACGCTGACCCCATAAGCAGCCTGCCATTTCCTACTTCATGAATTCCCAACAGTCTGAGAGTCTTTGATGAACACTATCCCTCCTCCCCAGTTCTAATCATCATTAGACATGTAGCATGCAGGAGAAATAAAAGCCACTGAGTTGTTTCTAGCCACTGAGGTTTGGGGTTGTTTGTTACCACTGCGTAGCCTAGCCTACTGCGACTAATACAATGTTGGTGGAAGCATAGACAATCTATGTATATCCAGCTAAGATACCTCTACATACTTATGTGACTGGCTATAATGAAAAAAGACAGAAAATACAAAGTATTAGCAAGGATGTGTAGGAACTAGAACTCTCATATATTGTTGGTAGAAATGTAAAATGGTGCAGCCACTTTGGAAAACGGTTTGACAATTTCTTAAAAGGTTCAACATAAGTTTATTATATAGCCTAGCCATTTTACTCCTAGGTATCTATCCAAAAGAAATGAAAATGTATGTCCACATAAAGGGAACATTTTTCATAATAGCTAAAAAGCTGAGAGGATCCAAATGTCCATCAACTTTGAATGTACACAAAATGTGGTATATCTATGGAATACCATTTCACATCAGAAAGGGAATGAAAGGCCAATGCACGCTGTCATATAGATAGACCTCAAGACCATTGTACTAAGTTAAAGAAATGAGATGCAGGCTATTATATACACACAATTCAGTTTCTATAAAATTTCCATAAAAGACACGTCTGTAGAGTCAGAAAGCAGATCAATAGAGGTCTGGAGCTGACAACAACATAGAAGACTGATAGCAAATAGGTTGGAGGGAGTCTTGGGAAAAAATGGAATATGCTGACCCTGGATGGTAATAATGATTACCCAACCCTACATAATCTCTGAAAATCTTTGAATTGTATACTTATAATGGGTCAATTTCATGCTATGTAAATTCTACACCAATAAATCTATGAAGAAAGAACACTGAAGTACAGTATCTGGCACATAACAAAGGTTCAGTAAATGTCTACTAATAATGATAATTTTAAGAATGAAATGCTAGAACCAAGACCCTGCAGTGAATTGATTAAAATGAAGATCTGAAATAAATGAGGAAGGCACGTCTGGCAGTTACGGATTGGCAGATACTCTTTCCTCCCATCCCTTGATTTTGTATTTCTTCTATGCTGGCCACCATATGCAAAAGTGACTATTCACATTGTCCCACATCAAACTCCACTTACAGCCCAGGCGTCAAGAGGGGATGTTCCACGTGATTCTCTGTGGAGGCCTCAAGATGCCTTGTAACTGAGACTTTTTAGCTATTATAAGGAGACTTAATGCGTTCTGGCTGAAAAGTGTGTTTTACTCCACATCTCACCACTATCCTTCAACCTACACCAATAATAACAGTTTACTGTTTTTTAATCAACTCTCATCACACGCTCTCTTATGTCTCCTTAATGTTCTTTTATGAAGCCTTGCAGAACTCTCACCACTGCTGGAGGAGAGGAGAGATTGCTGCAGAGTTAAGATTAGTGGTGGGGTCAGGCCCCCCTGCCACAGTGTAGGAAACACACCAGGTATTAAAGGTTGTCATTTATAGCTGTAGCATTTTCAGGCTGGCTGATGCAATTATAGACAAGTACCAGTTAGCCCCTAGGATCCCCTCAAAGAAGATAAAACAGATTCAGAAAGGGGCTAATGTTCCAACGGCCACCATTTCCATCACTGCTAGAAAGGTGGAGCTCAGCCCTTCACTAAATGTTAGTCACCTTGGCTCTCTGGTTAACGTCCAGCAGGAAGCAAAGCACGGAACAGCTGACACGTATAATAGTACGGTTATCTAGAAGACTAGCACTTTCAGTCTCCAGCAAAGAAATATGTATTGATATTTGCTATTTCTGGGCTCTCTCTCTTGGCTGGAGTGTTCTCTCCAGGCACCCACTTCTAGCTACTCAATGGAAAAAGACAAAGCTTAAAAGGTTTTGTTACTAAGTAAAAATGTATAACAACAACAACAAACTTAGAGACCAAAATAAAAAAATGGAGACAAAAAAATCCTAATGGATTGTAGAAACAAAAACTGAAAGGTAAAAGCAGACATAAGTAAATTGGAAAACAGAAAATAGGTTTGGTAAAATAAATCAAAGAGCTCTTCAATGGCTGGCAGAAGAGGCAAACCTCTGACAAGGTTACATGTCAAAAAGAGAAAAAGAAACAATACACAAATAAATAATAGTAAGATTAATGAGGAATTAGAAACATAGATATGGAAGATGACAATTAAAAGTACACGTATTTAAATTCATGTAAATAAAATACTGACCAAAACAAGGCAAAAGAACCTACTCAAGAAGAGGCAGAAAAATCTGATGGGACAAAAAAATCATGGATAAAACTGACAAAGAACTTTTACCACCTCCATGAGAACTACAGGTTTGGATGTTCTGGGGAGAGTGGGGAGGGGAAAAATTCTATCACCCAAATAATGAAAGAGATACTTTCTATAGGATTTATTTGATTTCATAGTATAAGGAAAGTTTAAAAATCTCGAATTAATTTTTTGAAAGGAATCCAATCATACTGAAGAGAAAGTAAAAAGAACCTTTAATGTTCCACTAGAAGAATAAGAGGAGGAGAAATGCATAGAGAGAAGGCCATGCGAAGGTGGAGACAGAGACTGCGGTGATGCCGCTACAAGCCAAGGAGCACCCAGCAGCAAGGGAGAGACAAGGAAGGCGCTTCCTCCAGAGCCTCCACCTTGATTTCAAGCTTCTGGCCTCAGAATTGCGACAGCATAATTCTGGTGCTTTGAACTACCCACTTTTAGTTTGTTATCATGGCAGCACTAGGAAGCCGACACAGACAGAGATGCAAGTTGTTCTTATTTATTTATTTGATTTCAATCACTGCATAAGGGAAGGGAAAATATGATTTGTACTTACCATTTGGGAAACAACTAATTGGTCAAAGAAAGTAGGTATTTTTACTAAATCGGGATAATTAAGAAAGCCTGCTGTTTCACCTCAATACATTCTTAGGTTCTGAAGTGTCTAGCCAATACTGCGAGCCTGGGTTGAATCTGACTACCTGGATGTTTAAAAAATTGAAAAAATTTTCAATATTTAAAAGACCGTATAATTTACATTTTAAAAAGCTCACAGTTGACATATCCTTTTTTCAAAAATCTGAACATCAGGGGCTGGGGATTTAGCTCAGCGGCACAATGCCTGCCCGGCGAGCTCAAGGTTGTAAGTTCAATTCCCGGTACCAGAAAACAAACAAACAAACAAACAACAAAAAGAAAATATACTTAAACAGTGATCAAAATTTAGAGAAGCGAAAGGAGAAATTTTGTATGTATGTTTATACAGGATAGTTAACAGAGTTGACCTACTGTCTTCTATTTCTTTGCTGAAAGAAACTGTTAATGAGTCCTTGATTGATCAATATTGCATGTCTCTATTTGTTTTCATGAGAAACCACTTTGAAGACATCAATATGTAATACAACAAGCATTGTTAATTTCCTACCACTTTGTTTGTAACTCTGTATTGTCTGTACTGTTCTTTTGCTATTTTGTAAAAGGTTGTCTGTCTGTTAATGTTTTCCTCCTTTTATTTTTAAAATTAAAAAAAAAATCTGAACATCTGTCCACACTCAGCTGATTTCCCAAGTATCAGAAACTGGTGGAGCTGAGTGAGGACTTCCCTCTTTAGGCATCTCTGGCTGCCCCTGTCTGCTCCAGACTTTACCTTGCCCATTTCACTCATGGGCATCTGAATTCCTGAACCCATTCTCTTGGACAAGAGACCGAGAAAGAGGTGTGGAAAGAAGACAATATCACTATCATTTTTAATAAAGCAATGAACTACATACAATATTCAAGATAATCAGCTGAAAAACTATGATAGTGATTGAGTTCTGTAGGCTGGTCAGTTATAAAGTTCATAACAGTTCATATAGCAGAGTGGCCAGGGCGGGGAGAGAGGGAAGCTCAATCACCATGTGCAGTAACAACAAATATTTAGAATTAACTTGGCGAGAAATGTGCAGGACCTCTGTAGGTCAAATTATAAAAACAACTAAGGAACAGGAAAGAAGACTTCAACAAACAGTAAAATGCATCATTTTCTACATATGGTAAGGATAGCGATTGTTACCAAAATCAGAAACATCCAAACCTAATTTTGTGGAAATTTGACAAAAAGAATCTTAAATGTCCCACTAGAAGAATAAATGCTTGCTAATGGCCAGTTAGCCAATAAATATTTTAAAGAGTATAATATGAGACAGGCATCTATTCAACAAATTCTTAAAATTTATTATACAAGGATAATTAAATGTATGAGTATAGGAGAGATTGACATCATGTAGGAATAATATAAAAATTACAGAAACATATCCAAATGCAAACATAAATACAGTGTAAGACAAAAGTGCAAAGAAAAAAAAGACAAAGGTGCCAATTAAAATCAGCAGGTAAAGAAAGTATTTTCAACAAATAGTATCAGGTAGGTAGCTTATCACTTTGAAAAAAAATAGAGCCATACCTGTATAACATACTGATATAAGTTTTCAGTGCAGTGGAGATTTAAATATAAAAAATGAAATAAGAATATCAGAAAAAAAACTTGGGCTGATTCTATATATTTCAAAGGAAAAGCCTAAAAAGTATGGAATACAGAATTCTAAAAATACTGAAAGATTTAACAACACACACATTTTAAGAAATTGGAAAGGCAAAAGTATAGAAATAAGGCAAAAGACAAATTTAGAAAAAGGTTTGCAAAATTTATGAAAACAATACTCTTGACAGACATAATTTTTGCAAGTAAATAAGAAAAAGGACATCTGATAAAAAGGAATAAGAAACCAACAGGCAATGTGTACACAACACACACACACACTCTCTCTCTTTCTCTCACATATACAAACTATAAATAGCTAAGAAACACATGAAAAACTTAATCTCAAAAGTAGTTGAAGAAATATAGAATAAAATAGTGAAATGTCACTTGAACTTAGAATATTGGTAAGGAAAGACCCAGTTAATACTGTGCTTGGTGGAGCTGGGGATTTAGCTCAGTGGCAAAGCGCCTGCCTGGCAAGAGCAAGGTTGTGAGTTCGGTTCCCGGTACCGGAGAAAAAAACAAAAACAAACAAAAAAAAATTACTATGCTTGGTGAGAGTGCGAAAAAATGAGCTCTCTTATGGCCCAGTAATGAGAATATTAAAAAAAATTTTTTTAGACAGGGTCTCTGTGAATTCTAGCCTGACCTTAAGGTAATCTTCCTGTCTCAGCCTCCTGAGTGCTGGGATTACAGGCGTGGGCTACCACGCCTCACTTGAGGATATAAAGTGATACAACTTTCCAGGAGAGCAATTCGGCACATAGGTCAAAAAGTTAAAACACAGTCTTACTCTGATTAGGAATTCCCACCTAATAAAACTTACTCTGCTAAAATCATCATGGTTCTGCACAAACGTTCAGTATAAAAGATACTCATTTTATCTGTGCTTCTCGTTAGGGAACTGAGAACAATGTAAGAGCTGACAATATAGTATTGGCTTAATAAAGCCACAGAGGATAAATGTATGTAAGACACTAACCAGTGTCCATTGTGATTGGCTGAGGGCTGTGATTCACATTTGATCCATATTTGAGGCATCAGCCAAACAATGAAATACTCTGTACCACTCAGATCTTATTGTAAAAGGGCATTTATGATATTGTCAAACTATATAAGATGTTGGGCAAAAAACTTATGAACTAGAATATACTACACATAAACTGCATTTTAAATAAAATATGCCTATGTGAGTAATGACAGAAAAAAATCTAAGATATACATTGAAGTGCAAGAAATGATATTTCTGGCTAATAAAATAATACATATGCAATGGATATTATAGCCAGATGGGTAATTTAAGATATTAACTCAGGTTGTGTAAGCCCAGAACTTTTATGTTTAACCTTAGAGCTACCTTTCTAGCTCCCCAAGAATGCCTTGCTACTGGTGTTACAATGCAGAGACTATCACATCAGGCACGCTTCCTCCAAGATGTCTTCCCTGACGTCCAAGACTAGTTAGATATTTGTCTTCTGTGTTTCCAGTGAACCCTGTTTGTGTTTCTATGGCAGCCATATGCAATGCTTTGAAAGTATCCCTTTGTGTCTTTTCCTTGCCTGTGGTATGTGAGTTCCTTGAGGACAGGACCATCAACCTTTTCATTTTGGCATTCCTGGCCTCTGGCACAGGCCCCAGGCATCAAGTAGGTGCTCAAGGAGGGTGTTCCCGCTACTAGTGAATTTCAGAGTTTATCCAGTCTTGTGCACTCAGAGGGAAAACTCTGGCTCTTAGATTATGTTCCCTTAGCTTGGGTGCAGTGGCTGGACCACTGGCTTTGACGTACACAGAGAGCAAGTAAACTAGTTGTGGGAGGTGTCCCCCAACCTTGGTTCAGTGGTGGGTACAATGGTTGCAGACTGAATAAAGGAGGTCTAGGAAAAGAGCTTTCTCAGTTTTTCTCTTTCTCATCATCCTATTTTCTTCTTCTTCTCCTTCTTCTTCTTCTTCTTTTGTCTTTTTGAAACAGGTTTTTGCTATTCACTTCAGGCTGGCCTTGAGCTCACTTTCTAGCTGAGGATGGCCTTGAACTCACAGTTCCTCCTGCCTCAGCCTCCTGAGTGCTGGGATTACAGGGGTGCACCATTATGTCTGGTACTATTTTCTTCATAGTACTTAAATCAATCTGTCATCTTATCTGTCTCTTTGTTCCCTCCCCTGATGAGAAGTCAACTCCTAGGTCTTGTTTGACCTGTTCTGCAGTAAATTTCTAGGGAGAAGCATAACGTTAGTCTTTATTAATATTTGGTGAATAAATAGGCATTAAGTTCCTCATCTGCACTACTAAAGCTTTTCTAGCTTCAAAGTTACGGTATGTGACCTTGGGTTTCTTCTGTGAACTTTACCCAAAGCATCTTTTCAACCTGCTGAGTATATTAGGAAGAAAATGCGGAGGGGTGAATAAAACTTGATTTAGGATAACTTATCTAAATGTACTATTATTACTTAAACTGCTTATGTTTTTAATAGCATTTTTCAGAATATTATCTAATTTATTCAAATTTAAACAAATAAGCACCCACTAAAAATGACCTTAAAACAGGTAGATGATCTTAAAAATATAGAAAGAAATGTGGGACTCTGAGTTATAAGGCACACAGGAAGTGAGAAGTGGAATTGCAGATCTGAAAAGATTAAAGTATTTTCTCGTAAGTCAGAAAAGTCACAAGTGTGATTACTATTACTTCCTTATCCAGCACTACACTGGAAGATCTACAGAATAATGAGATAAGAAAAATAAATAGTAGGCATGCAGATTAGAAAGGAAGAAATAAAACTGTCATAGTTTTCCAATAACAGGATGAGTATGTAAAAAGTCGAAAGAAGCCATGGATAAGTTATTAAAAAAGAGATTTAATTAGGTCCCTGGATGTCACATTAAAGTGAAAAATTAAGTTGCAAAGTAGAATATGTAATCGGAGAGAATTTTCAATGGTATAAGAAAATAAGAAATAGAATAAATTGAATAAAAGGTATTTATGAACCTGATGTGGAAAGTTACAAAACTTATTGGGAGATATATAAGAAGACTAACTAACTGGAGAGATGCACTGTCTTCATGGGTAAATACTGCAAAGATGTCAATGGACCCCAGATCAAGTTTTTGAGTCAAGGTAATTGCAATTAAATCTCAATAGGGATTTCATGGGGCTTGAAAAAATGATTTTCAAATGTATTTGAGGCCCAGAAGTACTAAAACACTTCTAAAGAAAGAGTAGAGAGAGTGCTAACACATATCAGACAATTAATAAAGCCCTAGTAAGTGAGACAGTGTAGTGATGCAGAGACAAACACGTTTATCATAGAGCAGAATCCAGCCCAAGAATAGCATGAAACAGAAAACAGAAAACAGACCCAGAAAACAGCAATAACCTGTTACCTTCATCCAGGAATAGCACGTACACAAAATGATACTCTGGTATATGATGGGTGTGGAAAGAGTAAAATTCTGGATCCTTACCTCACATCATATATAAATAAAAACTTTTAAAACCCTGAGAAAATACAGATAAATATTGTTTAAATATTATGGTAGGAAAGACTTATTAAACAATTTCTTAAAATATATCTTAGGCAAAAAGCCTTAATTATAAAAGAGTGATGCATTTTGCTAATTTAAGAAATTTTGTCCATCAGAAGACACCTCAAAGGATATGACAAGAGTACAAGGGATTAGATTGAGAATACATTAACTATATCTTTTCATGAAAAAGCACAAACAACTGTAAAAATATAAGCAAGGAAAAAAAACATGAACAGATACTTCTCAGTATCATTCCATCACATCTAGACAATCATAAAGAGATGTTTGAGGTCACAGGTAAAATGCAAATAAGGAACATACAAGGCTCTACGTCACTCACAATTGGTTAGCAAAAAATTAAAAAGTCTGACAATACTAAGTTTTGGAGAGGATGTAGATCCATCAGTTCTCATACATATACTGATTTATTGATAGAAAATTAGGGCAACTGCTTCCAAAACAGTTTGACATTGTTTCCTAAAGTTGAATATACTCGTGCTATCATCAATTTTACTTCTAGGCACACCAAAGAGAAATGTTTACACATGTATAAGACTAGAAGCAAAAATATTCATGAAAGTACTGTTTAAAATATCGAGAACCTGTGAATGACTCATGTGGTGAGCAAGGAGAGGGTTGCTGAATAAATTATGGTATGTTCATATAATAAAATACCACAGGGACTGGGGATATAGCTCAGTGGCACAATGCCTGCTTGGCAAGCACAAGGTCCTGAGTTTGATGCCTTTTTTTTTTTTTTTTTTTCTGAGTTTGATTCCTGATATGAAAAGAAAGAAAAAAAACTACAGAGAAGCTGAAACAAATGATAGCAACATGCCACAACAGACTAGATCTTGCCAATTACACTTCTTGTAAAGTTAAGAACAACATGTATATACATAGATGCAAACTTTTGAAATACACATAATGCATATGAGAATCTAGTCAATCAAGCCATGTGTGGTGGTGTTTGCCCATAAGCCCACTCTCTGAGCAGCTGAGGCAAGAGGATTACAAGTTTGAGCACAAGCTAGGTAATTTAGTGACTTAGAGAGACGCTGTCTCAAAATAAAAAAATAAAAAAGGTCTCAGTGAGAAGACCTTGGGTGCAATCCCCAGGACCCCCCCAAAAAAATCAAAACACTAACTGATATAATTGAGCCAAGTGAGGCTGGGAAAGGAAGATCAAAAATTCCAGCTGAGGCTGGGAAAATTGGTGAGACTTTGTCCCAAGATAAAAGTACAAAACTGCTGGGGATATAGGTAAAATAACTAACGAAATGAAAGCACGTTGTGTGTGAGTCAATGGTGTGTTTTAAGAACCAAGGATTGCGAGTCCTTCAATTCTCTGTACCAGTGGCCAAATTAAAAAAAACTCACTATTTTAAATAAAAATTAGACTATGAAATAAGGGAAATAAGATTACTAATCAGACGAAGCTTGAATGTGGATCACAGTTTGAGGACAAGGTGCAGAGGGACAGATCAAAGGTTTGGACGCCTGACTAAAGGCCACAGGATGAAAGTTAGTGTCAGAACAGCTCTAAGCAGTAAATTAAAAAGACCTACCAGGAGAATGTCGTTCCTTTTATAAATGTTCTCTTCCATTTTAGAATTGTGCTCTGACACTGCTCAGCAAAACCAGTGAACAGCGTGGTGACCCCAAACTCCTGAGGATGTGGATTACTTGCTTCTTACCACTGAACTCTCCCACTGGCTCTGAAGACTCCCCTTGTGCTATCTGATTCCTCAAGGCATTAAATGTGAAATAAGGCCTTGCTGGGCAGTTTGCCACGGAGAAGTGTTCTTTTACAACCCCTGAAACCCATGCTCGGAGCACCGCAGAGCTCTGTAATGCATATCAGAGCACTGTGAGGTTAGGTCATTTCCAAGCAATGAGTGTTATTATTTTTAAAAATATTATTAGCATGTTCCTGTAATTCCATTATTACAAATACAAAAGCTGGCTCTGTTTTTTTGGGACCCTTTTAGACCAGAAAACAGCAATAACCTGTTACCTTCCCCCTGTGTGCCACGCATTGCTGTTCTGACACACAGGAGACACTTCACGAATGCCTGTTGGAAAAACCCGCATGGCTTTTCCAAATAATAATTTTGCAGACCCAGGATTTCAAGAGGAAAAAAAATGTTGCATGAAGTATTTTTCTTCAAGATTGTATTTTATGCAGCCAATATTGATCTCAATGTGTGAGTATATTTGTGGGATGTGAACTGAGGTTTTCTAAAGAGGCTACATTTGTATTTAAAGGGCTTTGGGTTGTCTGAATTTTACTACTGGAGCACTGTGACCTTGCAAGGAGATGAAGTATTGTCAGTTGAGAAGACTAAGTTGTATTGGATTTAGGCCTTTTATTACCAACCTATGTCAGCATTCTTTTGGGTGGCTACTGGCTAAAATACTTTTTAAATAATTATCCTACTTTGTTAGTATGTGTTTGTAGGGCATGCTATTTACATTCCTGTGTGGAATTGGTACGTGCACATAACACATCTTAATTCCTTCTTACATCCCCCTTCCCTCCTCCTACCTGCCATCTCTTGGTCACCTTCCTTTGAAAAAGCTCTCTCTCCCCAATTCCAATTACATTTTATTTTGCCCTTTGTTTATACTTTGTGTTTCTCATATGAACCATGTGATATTTAATCTTGTGCATCTGACTTATTTAACATTATGATCTCAAGGTGCATCCATTTCCCTACAAATGACTCAAGTTTTATCTTTCGTCATGGCAGAGTAGTACTCCGTTGTGTGTAAATAACACCTTTTCCTTATCCATTCATCTGTTGATGGACATATAGACTGTTTGCAAGATTTAGCTATTATGAATTGTGCTGCTATAAACATGGGTGTGCATGCATCACTGTACTATGATGTCTTTAACTCTTTTGGGAAGACACCTAAAAGAGGACTAGTGGGATCAAATAGAATTTCTAGTTTCAGTTTTCATTTGTTTTTTAAATTTTAAGGCTGGGAATGAGAAGGCACCTGAATCCTGTGGGAAGTTTCCCCACCTTATTGAAAAAAGCAACTGAATCTTGTGGAAGATTCCCCCATTTCTTAGTTTGCCTCCTGATGACCCTGCTCACGTTCCTTTGGCTATAAAAGACTTGCATAATGACTTCACAGGTAAGAACCATGTTCCTCATGTTAATTTAAATTTGTTTTTCCAGGGCATGGTCTGTGGTGTTGGCTCCAAATAAGACATTCCCTTATCTCAGCATTGTAAACTGTTGGGCTTGGGATGTGGCCTAATGGTAAGTGCTTGCCCAGCATGTCTGAGGTCCTGAGTTCAATCTTCCCAGTACTTAAAATTTTTTTTTCACCTCAACAAGGATTTGTTAAAAGATTAGTTGAAATTTGGGAGTGTTTGGAAGTGAAGGACACAGCCATTGTTTATAGATTAGTCACTGTGGACACAGTTTCCCTTCAAAGTCCATATAGGGTCTGAAGTGTCAGAAAATATGGTATGGACACACAGACATTTGCAACAGCCACTGACAGAAATGGGGAAAATAAGACTAAGTCCTCTTACATAAATGACTGTCTCATTAAAATGACAGATTCTCTGAATCAATTTGATGTATACATTTTTGCTAAAAGACAGCTGCATGACTGCTCTCACTGGGGCTTGCGTGTGGGCCCTGCACCAAGTGAGCAAGTGCTCCAAGAGCTGCTGGTCCTGCGGTTCAAGTCTGTGCTTTACTCCCACTGCCACGGTTCCCAGCTGAAACTTGCAGAGAGAGCCAGGTATTTCCCATCTACTTCATGGGGGCATGGCAGGCAACCCAGGACCCTGCCACCATTAAATCTGAGTCTCTGCCCTCTGCGTACTAGCAGCAGACAGGAATTCCTCATTTAGAAGCCCCAGCGACTGCTCTCACTGGGGTTTGCATGTGGGCCCTCCCTGTGTGGGCCCTGCGCCAAGTGAGCAAGTGCTCCAAAAGCTGCTGGTCCCACAGATCAAGTCGATGCTTTACTTGCACCCAGACCACCTGGGGGGTCGCAGGCACCGGCAGTCTGTGATTGCTGTCAGTCCAGCCTGCATCTGGTTCCTGTATGTGTCCTGAACTGACTGGAGACACAGAATCAGGTAGTTCACAATCTGTTGACCCTGCAGTTCGTGTCTGGGTTTTGCCTGTACCCTAAACTGCCTGGGGACATAGGTCCACTGGACGGGGATTGTCACACCAGTGCAACCCGAGTCTGGGCTGTGCACATGCCCTGAACTGCAAGGGCATGCTGGATCAGACAGTGTGCAATTAGCTGACACCAATGCCCATGTCTGAGACCTGGGATAACTAGATACAAATCAACAACTTCCGGAAAACCCCAGACTAAGTAGAGCTTCTCAGTGGACACTGAGGGGCAAACCGGACCAACAGGAAAACTAGGGACACTAACAACCTTTGTTGTGTAGCCACTGAAAAGGGAAACTGAGCTTTCCACAACTGGTATCAAACATGACAAAATGAAGGACTAAAATACAATCCCAGAACTCCACCCCACTTAGAACAAGTCCAGGAGACATTGACATAGGAGAACTTGGTAAACACATGCCTGAAATAGCTGAAATGATTGCAA
>NW_004955442.1:4825966-4850677 GCF_000276665.1 Chinchilla lanigera
CATAGTTAACATAGTTGTTCTACTGTCTTCTATTTCTTTGCTGAAAGAAACTGTCAGTGAGTCCTGGATTGATCAGTATTGCATGTCTATATCTGTTTTCATGAGAAACCACTTTGAAGATATCAATATGTAATACAACAAGCATTGTTAATTTCCTACCACTTTGTTTGTAACTGTATTGTCTGTACCGTTCTTTTGCTATTCTGTAAAAGGTTGTCTGTCTGTTAATGTTTTCCTCCTTTTATTTTTAAAATAAAAAAAAATAATAACAAAAGACAGCTGCATGAACAGACAAATGCTAGCCATATCAGAGACTAAAGGGAAAATGAAGGGAATAATTAAGCCCTTTGGGACAAGGTTAGACCTCTCCCATAAGGTTAGCTAGCTATCAGTAGCAGCTATTCATGACAATACCCCATAGCAGGAAAAAGGAAAAGTCCCTTTATCTGTCCTAAGGTGCCCAGGGGTATTTTATCTAAAACAAAAAAATTCCTACATACTCTAGAAAATCATAAGCAAGCCCATGCACAGATACAAATTCTTATTTTCCTAATTAAGGTTATTTACATTTTTAAAAATCTGGGCCATCCCTCCCCTTGTGGCTACTTGTTCTTTGATTAACTCCATGCCACACTATTTTAGTCTTTTTTTTTTTTTTTTTTTGCTGTTTAAGCACATATGTGTTCCTTTCCTCCTAAATTAACTTGCTAGCTGGTATGCTGGCTTCTAAGTGTGAAGTCATCTCACATGTTCCTGTGTGTAGGCAGAGCCTGCTGCAAGCTCTTGAATGCAGACACGCTGCTGACTTGACCCAACTTGCCAGCTCTGGAACAGAAAAGCATGAACAGACTTCAGCCCGCCGATCCCTGGGGCGGGATGTGGTGGTGCAGTGTTAAAGGTGCTTCTTTTTCCTTTGCTACCTAACGTTTCCCCATCCTCCACTCCAACTTTGTTTTCACCTGAGCTTCATCTATTCCAACCACTCCCGTTCTCTTTGGTCTGGAGAATAGGGAATTGAGTCAAAATAAATAACTCATTTAACCAACACACTGCGGGAGGCTGGGAGGCTGTCGTCTCTCCACACTGGCACCTTCTATCTGCTGCCAAACACAAGCAGGTCAGTACGGATTAGGAATGAGGAGTTACCGGAACTTCATGATAAATCACAATGATGAAGGGCGGCCGGTTTTCTCTTCCGCTAAACTGTTAACTATCTTTCTCCTTTAAAAAGCCACAAAGTATTATATACATACACTAAACGACACACATTTAAAATGTACTTTGATAACTTTTGACACGTATGTGGAAAAACCATCATTGCTAAAATTGCAAACATTTCATCAGCTCCAAATGAATTTCCTTGTGGGTATGGCCAGTTTGTATCTGTAATCTGAAAGCCTTCTTGGTTTTGAGGGGATTCGACCTCAACTACAAGCCCAGGGTTTAACATGGGATCACTAGTAGTATTTAAGAAGTTCACAGCACTCTGTCCCAAAAGTCACCTCTTCTTTAGGGGAAAAAAGTCCCTCTGACCAACAAGACTTCTATTCTGATTCATGCTAGTCCTGGGGCACATACTTGGGCTCTGATAAGAGGCAGTGAATCTGCCCGCTGCTTGTTTATAGTGAGTCATACTAGGAGTTAGGCACCTACCCCCTCCTCCCCCCACGTCATGGTTGGGCAAGAATCAGAGGCAGGTACACTCCAATTCAAAGTGCAGTCACCCTTGAAGTGTCCAGGAACTCCAGGGTGGCTAGTTTAGGACTCCTGACTCAATGGGGACCCCTACTGGTAAGGCCAGGAGTGTCTCTCGGAGTTGCGGTTCTGCCTTTCCCACAAGGGGAGATCTTGGTGAGCTACAGACTGGACAGAGGGATGGGAAGCAGCTGCTGACTTCTCAATGCACTCCTGCATCCTGTGCGCCCCACCCCATCCGATCTATTAGTGACAGTGTGGCGTGAGTCACAACTTCTAGCCTATGCCCACACTGGAGCAATTAACCACATAATTGCTTCTGGTGAACCTTCCCTCAGCTGCAAGCCACCCCCGTGGTAGAGCTCTGGGCTACAAGCCAATAGTCTTCAGTTGTATGAATTGTGAAGGCCCAGGTTTAAAAAGCCCAAGTTCAATTCTTTTAGCCAATGACTTCTCGGCCCTGATTTAAAATTCCTATACACAAGTCCTGACGGGAGCATAGGGATGTTTTAACTAGAGCTAGTGTCACGATCCAGTCAACATAAAGCAGATTTATCTGTTTCAATGCACCGAAGCAAAGTGCTGTGTTTTGAGAATAAATCACCATAGCAACCTGGCGCCCCAGTTACAGTACGACCAAAATAAAAATCCTCTGGAAGTTTTGAGATTGGCTAGTGAGTTGCTGAACATCAACCTCCAGTTTCCAGGTGACATTAGCCAGCGCATATTTTGATTTCATGAAGCCCTGAAAGGGATGCTTTAAATTATAATAAAATTGTGAAGCCAAGTTGCAAACAGAAGAGCTCTAGGCCTTTCCCTACCAGCTTAAACACACACGGCCCTCACTGCCAAAGAGCACCACTGCATTGTGAAAGCAGAAAGCTTCAGAAAAGGGCTCATTGTTATTTACTGTGGCTTGCCAGTTCTGTTCCAAGTAGCGGGGACACATGGTAACATAAATGCCGGTCTTTAAGAAGAAGCAGATCAATACAAAAACAGGTTTCCTGTAGGTGTGAGAGGAAGAAAAGCAAAAAACATTTTTATTTCTTCCTCCACCTCCAGATCCTCCAGCAGCCAGTTTTGGTCTCATTAAGTATTTCTTCTCTGTCAGAAATCCTTCTTATCCCAGTCTGTTCTCTGCTCTTTTATCTGGATCACCAACAAACATCACCTTTGACCTGCTGCTTGTCCTGTTCTTTCTCTCCTCCCTGACTTCTCACCCTCTGAGGCTGGGCTTCAGCCCAGGCTCCCAGACCCACCACCCAGGATGGCCGGGCTTCCTTCATGGCGCACCCTAAGCCGCTAGCACTTGGATTACTAGACACCTCATGTTGCAGGTTACCCCGTGAAATCCTCTCCTGCCTTTTATTCTGGCTGTGTGATTCAGTCCTCCTTCTCTTTTCCTTTTATTCGGTTTCCTCTACTGTCCCACCTAAAGGTAGGCAGTTTCTGAAGTTCTGTCTGTGGATCCTTTCTTTTTTTTTTTTTTTTATCTTAACCATTGATTTTTTAGAGGCCTTTAACTTTCATTTCGGTGCAGATGTCTGCTACATCTTCAACTGTGACTCTTCTCTGACCCTAAGTTGTCTCACAATCAACTTGATTAAACTGTGCTTTTCCTTTTACTACCCCCAATCCTCACAAACAAACAAACAAACACAGGTCCTTTTGCAAAACTGTTCTTTGTAAAACAGCCTCATCACTTCTTGAGTACAGGCCTAAAATCTGGGCATTACTGAGACTCTCTTAGATACCTATTTCCTTTGCCAGATTGCCTTTCTTGGCTGCTGCTCTAATTTATATCCTTTCCACTTCCAAAGCCATCTTCCTAGTTCTGTCCCCCATTATGTATCGCTTATATCACTACAGTGCACCACTACAGAAGTGGGTATTCCTGCCAGTCCTTCCTTCCTGCCAGCAAGGAATGGTGGATAGAAGAGCAGCTCTGCAGTGTCAATCTGCATTGATTTCCACTCCTTAATCTCTTAAGAGTCTTTTAGTCTTCTGCCTGTAAAGACAACAAATATCAGTACCTGCCTGGCACACGGTATGCGCTCAATTATTAGTTCCTTTCTATTTCAAATTCAGACTTCTTGGTCATATCCTTTCCTCTCTCTTTTCTACAGAAATAAGAACAAGCTCCTCAGGTGGCATGGTGGTGCACACCTGTAATCCTAGCACTCTTGGAGGCTGAGGCAGGAGGATCACAAGTTAAGAGACCAGCCTGGGCAATTTAGTGACTTAGACCCCACCTCAGAATAAAAAATAACAAGGGCTGGGGGTGTAGCTCAATGTGAAGGCTCTGGGTTCAGTCCCCAGGACCACACACACAGGCCCCTCATTCTAGCCCTTGAGCACCTCCGCCAATACGGCTTCAGTGTGTTGCTTCCCTTTCACTGTTCATAACTCTTTCAAGTCCATTATTCTGTTTCCAACTGTTTCTTCACTGACCTGAGGGGCCTGGCTGTCCTGCACCACCTGCTTCAGTCTGCTGAAACCCTCACTCTCCTTTAAAACTCATTTCACATTCTTCCTCTGCTCCAAGGTCACTCCCGATCTCTCCATGGACAGAACTCTCCCTCTGGCCTCCACACACTTACACCTCTCCTGCGGCATTTCTGTGATTCTCCTCGCTCATTTCTGCCTTTGACTTCCCTTCAGTGCGGGACTGGGTGTCCCTTGATGGCGTGGACTGTTACAGCACCAAGCCCAGCCAGAGCTCTGTACCTTATGCAATAAATGCCTGACACTGAAAACAGACCTGCCCAGTCACGCTTTCCTGACTCTACTAAACCATCTTCTCTCCTGAGCCTCTGCTGGGTGTCACCCTTTCCAGAAATAAAACTGCACAGGGAAGCAAATCTGTTTCTCAGTGAAAGGCATTCTCTGACACCAAATTCTGGATCTCACAGTTATACGAAAGGGTTCCCAATATGCTGTGCTGCCGTTCCATTAGACTCGATGTACTATTTTCATGAATCCTTGGATACTTCTTTGAAATCACAAGTGGACTTTGTTTACCGTCCAGCTCTGCAAGTTGTGCTTGTCTCATGTAGAGATATTGTGGTCACACAAATAGATCCCTGAGAACATCTAAATTTCTTCTTTCTTGTTCATGAACTAGGCTCTTTAACACTGACAGTCAATGGCTATGCAGAAAAGGAACTTAGATAAAATATTAAGCTTTGGTAAATAATTAAGCTTTAGTAAAATGAGAAATAGGAGTCCACTGAACAATATGCTAGCATCTTAAAGTTCTCTATAGTTATTAAAATTAAAGTGTGTGCAAACAACATATGTATTTCAGGATTCTAAGGTTGGAAATGGGTTTATATATCCCTATATCACTATATAGGGATTATGGGAGTTCTACTGGCAATACTATCACAAAGTATAATTTTCAAAAACTTAAAAAACATAACTCATAAAAAAAGCCAAAGATTTTAACTGAATAAATGAGGAAATCTGGAAGTTTAGAGTGGTCGAAAAGAAAACCAAACACTTAGAGATTTACAGTTGAATGGTTAAAGGAATGGAGAAATAAATTTGCCAAGAAATGCCAAATGACAAAAGAGTGTGCATGGCAATACCCTTACAATGCTATCGGACAAGAATCTTTTGTGTTGTCATACTTTTCTACAAGTTAACCTCTGTTACACCACTGAAAAACACCGTTCCTCATCAGCCAGCAAAAGGTACATTCGACTACTTCACCACATCTAATTCTACACAGAGAGATTATCAAATATTGTTTTACCCATTTTTAAATTTTGCATACTTGTGCTGGACACTGTTACTTAGGACAGTTATTAAAACAAACCATTTGCTTTTTCCTGTATTTTTAGGTGCACGAAGGCGATGCAGTGCAGTTTCCCACAACCTGCCCGTCACCGCCCTTTTACCAGGGACTCTGCATCCACTTGGGTTTCAGGTATAGTTCCACCGTTTACTATCGGGTGACCCTGGGCAAATTACTTAACCTCTCTGCTTCTCAGCTTCATCACTGTAACAGAGGATTACATAATAATGCCTTTGTGGCTCTGTTACGAGGATTACATGAAATAATGCACAAGTGCTCAATAAATGTGAGTCATATTACCACTACGAGGAAGAGGTTCATTAGCCTGCCAGTCTTTATTTACACATGAGAACATTTTGAGAAATAACCTGTTTTACATCTTATTAAAAAGGGATATAGATTTCACTTTATAGCAGAAGTGACAATCATTAAATCACTGAAAAGAGCCAATTCATAAATAAACTTACGAAATGACAATAAGTCCCAGAGGTGTCAAAAGGACAATTCACTTCTTCAAACTTTGATGTTAATGAAACAAAAATGTACATGGCAGGGGTGGCAGAGAATTAACTTTCGTTAAGATGGCACAGGCTTTGAGGTTGCCACACACTTATTACATATCAATAAATGAGCATTTTCCAAAGAACAGGTTTCTTTTTTTCTTAGGAGACATGCTATAGAATGAAAAGGGAAATACACTGATGCCTCAGAAGGTGGGTTATCAGCAAGTCAAATAGCAGAAGCAGAGGTTCAAGAGGCCTTTCAGCCTTAATCATTTATTCTGCATAATGAAAAAGAAAAAAATTAAATATTCTCTGTATTTAAATGTTTACCAATACATCGCTTAAAACATGTACTCTTCCGCTACACATTGTTACAGCTTACTTTGTCCTGAAGATGGGAAGAAAAATACTGAATATATATTTTATTAAATTCATACACACTTGTTACAGATAGATATTTTTTAATTTTATCTCCCTCCCAAGCCAACTGTGGTTTACACAATCATAAATTAAAAAAAGAAAAAAATTCCAGAAGTATGGTATAGAACACCAAGAATCTGATGGTAAAGATGGGAATTAAGTACTGAAATTCAGCCCCAGACAGGAAGAAGCTGTAAACCAAATCAGAAAGCCAAATAATAAAGAATAACAATTCATGTCAAAGCTTGACTACATTTTAATCTACTTACACCTGAGAAAGAATTTTCCTAAAGTGTTGGTTTGAAAGGGGACTTGTCTAGATGAAAACTGAACACAAACAAGAATTTCCCTAAAGAAGTTCTCTGAGCCAAAGGAAAAATCAAATTACACTTGAAAAACAAAAGCAAAGACCAGTAGTTCATGTCTCCCCCGCCCCCCTCCCACTTCTTCAGATTTGCTTTATGGAAGGTTTTCCTGTGTCATTTATCAGGGCATTTATTAGTTCTACAATGCTATTGCAACATGACCAAATCTGGACTTAATCCTTCCTGTCCTAATGAGTTGATGAATGAGGTGATTATTTTCAGTCCTTCATGAGCTAAGAATTTAAACTGCATCCTGGAAGCATTCAAACACCTATAGATGGAGTTTATTAAGTGTCACACTTAAAGAAAGTGTTACGCAGTGCCTAAAGGACATTTATGGCCACTACAGATTGCCTTAGTTTTTTGTTGTTGTTGTTGTTTTTCCGGTACTGGGAATCGAACTCATGACCTCGTGCTTGCCAGGCAGGCGCTGTGCTGCTGAGCTAAATCCTCAGCCCCATGTCTTGTATAATTTAAAAGATTTATTAAGAGAGACACTATGATATAAACAAAATGATTTCTCACAGTACTTCAGATGTTCACCTTTTTATGCAAAAAACCTGCGAAATAGGCTGGCTGTTGTGTTGTGGCACACACCTACAATCCCAGCACTCCAGGAGGCTGAAGCTGGAGCCCAGCCTGGGCAACTTGCTGACTTATTGAGACCTTGTCTCAAAATAAAATATAAAAAGGGCTGAGGATGTAGTCAGTGTGAAGGCCTTGGGTTCAATCCCCAGTACTGCAAAAACCAAACCAAAATGACAAAAGCCAAAACCAAAATGGAACAAGTTTGATCTAGCATTTAAAAAGGGTTTTTAAAAAGCCACACAGAAGTTCATCAATTAACCAGATATTTACTGTTTTGAAAGCAAAGGAAAGTTAGCAAAATGTTAGAAAGTCATCATTTTGTAATGTATGCCTCTCTAGTTCTTTTACCAAACAACCTTATTAGATTGTAAAAATTCATTTAAAAATTTGAGAAAATCAAATAGTTATGGATGTAGGACAAGCTCTCCACAACTAGAAATACATTAAAATATACTTATTTAGTTGGAAAAGGAAGTGGCAGTGAGAATCCTTCACCTATTCTATTTTAGAGTTCACTGGAAAAGGATCATAATTCAGACACATACAAGACAGTGCACCTTCTTCATGTCCAGTAGGCACAACAGCAAAGCGCAGATTTTGATAAGTGAGGGACATTAGAAATAAATGCATTTAAGTGTTATCTACGTTTCACTAGGTAACGAAGACTGTTTAAAATGGTATATTTGAGAAGAGCTTAGTTTTGACAACTAAACTATGAATGTAGTTCCCATTGCAGAATGTGCTGTTAAGATTTTTTATGTAATGAAACAGCAATAGGAGACAAGTGGAAATATACAAGAAGAAAAGAAAAAAAAAGGGATCACATACTGCAAGCAGAAATACTAGACTAGGATGAAGGAACATAATAATCATTACCATTTGAAGTGGTATATCTATTTTAATGTACTACGATTGAACTCTTCAATAAACTATGAACTATGATTGAACTCTTCAATAAAATAATAAATTAAAAAATGAATATTAATATTTACATTGTAATCACTCAGAAGTTTTGTTTCCTATTCTGGGGGCATATTTTTACCTCTGGGACAAAATCAGCAGCCTCATCTTTGATTCACCTTAGACTAATGTTTGTCATTGTCCTTATTCTCCATGACACCTTACAGCAGTGATGGTGAACCTCTTAGAGCTTTAAATGATACCAAGAGCCCACCGTGGAACCCATGCCATGCCATAGGTTCAGCTCCACTCTTACAGGGTTCTGTGATAACTGATCTGGTTCTTGATACCCCTCAATTCATTTTTATAGTACCCTTGTATAGAGTTTTAAACACTTCAGATTTTGTTTGGCAAAAGCTGAGCAAGCAATGCACACTGAGCTTCATCCCCAGCACGGGAGTCCAAAAATCCGTGTATCCACAGCTGACACTCTTAACATAGTTTGGCTTTCCCTATACGAGGGCTCTGGATCCATGGGTTTACCACCCATTGAGGACTGAAAACATCTGAGGAAAAACTTCCACTTGTATTGAATATGTATAGACTTTTTCTTGTCATTATCCCCTAAACATTACAGTGTAAGTACTTACATAGAATTTACATTGTATTACGTATTGTAAGTCATCTAGAGATGATTTAACATATACAGGAGGATATGTGTAGGTTATACGCAAACACTATGACATTTTACTTTAGGGATTTGAGCATCTGCACATTTTGGTACCATGGGAGGGCCCTGGAACCAATCCTCCATGGACACTGACAGACAACGATACGGTTAAGTGCCAATAAATCGAGATGCCAATACGGGAGGTTCAGTTACGGTACTTTTGTTAAAGGTGACGACAAGTTTTTGTTATAAGGTCCACTGTCTCGGTAGTGTGACAAACCAAAAAACAGCTGACACTGATGAAATGCTAACTATGTGATAAGCTAGCAGAATTCATGCCTACATCAAAATTTTGAGGTAGAAAATTTACTGCTCATTACTCAACATGTAACAGCTATGTTAATGTTTAAGTATCCAAGTTAAAAAACTGCACAAAGATGCTATGAATGTCTTGTATATATACTTCAGTAAAAGGCCACCTTAAATCAATCAGGAGATTTAGAATGAGATTAGTTTCTTTATGGATTTTTAAATATATATATATATATGTATTTCTTCTGAATTTTATATACTGTGCACTGATCTTCCATTTATCTGCAACCCTTCTATCTCAACACAAAGGGAAGACAAGGAAATCTTGAAAGTTTTGTGGGTTACTCATTTGCTTGTGTTTGAATCCTCACACAGGGAGGCAGAGGTGCTCTGGACAGGGACAGGAGGACAGGGAGACACAGAGGACGTAGTATGGTGTCTTGGGCTCATGAAGAGACAGGAAAAGAGGAGATTTTGTGAGACTGTAACTAGTCACTTGGGCTTAGAAATCTTTGAGATGTAGGAGGCTGAACATCGGTAAAAACAGAATTCTAAGGGCTCCTTCACCTATACCACCAAATTTTGTGAATTAGTAATTCATTGCATTTGTAACAAAGGGACATGGAGATGCTTTTGGACAACCAAGTTGTAATATGTATGACAGGTATTTGGGTGAGCCTAGTCATCCAGTTTTAGAGGTGGCTGTCCCTCCTCGCTTCAAAACAGTCTTCAATAAATACTTGCAGAAGCACTGCCTGATCCTGACGCATCTCATTTAAAAATGGAATGCAGCAATCTGCCAGGGACACTGGGGGGTGGGCAGAGAGTGGGCAAGCAAAAGTTAAAAAGATAGCTAAACACAATGTTCAGAGAGGAATCTCAGCTTCTGGTCCACCGACCTTGGAGCGCAAACCATTAAAAGCACTGGAAAAGAATGAATCACTGAACAAAGAATTAATAATGACAGTACGGCTGGCAGAGAACAGTTGAAAAGCAGTCATCAATGAGCAAACAGACAGCACTGTTCACTTTTTCCCTTTCCCTTTAGACACCACTTCTGCGTAAGTGGTGTGAATGAAGTCATACAGCTGCTTAGCATTTGCGGCATGCCCCAGAATACCTGTGAGCTTGTCTTGTGATAGGGTTGCTAATTCTGCAATGTTCTTAACGTGGTTCATCAAGGAGTGACAGTTTTTGGCATTTACCCCTGGCATTTTTAACAAGAAGTCCTGGGGACCAGGATTGTATTTTTCTGACTCAGGCAGGGCTTCAGAATCTGCTGTAATGGCCATGGCTGTGGCGGCATCAGGCTGTGGCTTATTCTGTTTCAGTTCCTCAAACAGCTCTGCTGTTGCATGAGGGGAAGGGCACCAGAGAAGGCGGAGTCTGGGGAAGTGAAGTGTGAGAAGGGTGAGCTTGGAACTAACGTCGTTGCTGGAAATCTCCTGGAATAAGGCACCTCGGGCTGTGAGAGAGAAGGGCTTACTGGGGTCAAACTCAATCAGAAGCACAGGGCGCTTGTAATAGCGGGACATGGAGATGCACTGGCTGTACAGGCGGCCGTTATTCAGAGAGCCAATCAAGTCACTGATGCTCTTGCGCTCCACGCACATTTCTGGCGTCAGGATGTAATCGCCAACCTCTAACGTCACAGGTTCAATGTCAATGCCCCGGCGGTGGATCAGAGATGGGAGCTCACTTCGGAATTCACGCATGTCCACGACTATACTTTGCTGTGTTCCATTCTGTTCCTGGCCGCCTATTTAAAAGAGTATCGCTTTGAGTCATACCACTGGGAAAGAATTCCCAAAGCTAAAAGTTTAAAATCGGTGTTTCTGTTGTTAACCTCTGATGGATGGACACATAAGACTGCATGGTAGTATTCTCTCTTTTTGAAAAGTATTTATAGAAAGCAGAGGGAAATTACCTCTGCTTAAATTAAATAGAACCAATAGAAACTCAGAATCTATTGGTAGTTCCTTACATGCAGTGACTCATAAGTACAAAACATTTGCTCTGCTCTGCTTTCTGTGGTCCCTCTGTTACACTGACCGTATCTGTGTTGATCACTGTAGTTTTCAGTCCTACGACAGAGACCCACACACAGTACGTGCTTACTACGCTCACTCAGCAAGTTACCTTAGCAGTTGCTGTAATCATCTCATTGAGTCAAGAGATGGGAAAAGACAAAACTGGGGGGAAACCAGGATATGCATAGAAACTATGTAAGACTGCGTTAGAAAGCAGACTCTGTATTCAACAGGTCTAGGATATAAAGAACACATCAGTAGGTCTGAGGAGTCTAAGACTGCATTTCTAGCAGTGTCATGTGATGCTAATACAGATGGTTGAAAGATGACACGTTTAAACAGCAAGAGGAGTTGCAGGCAGAATTAGGGCTCCTAAAGATGCTCATGCTCCAATCCTCGCAACATATAAATATTACTTGACATGGAAAGAGGGACTCTGTGACTGTGAATAAGTTCGGTATTTTGAGGTTGGGAGATTATCCTGGGTTTTCTGGGTAGGCCTCAGGGGAAAGTCACTACCTTATTGCCTTTGAAGGTGGAGGAAGGGGCCATGAGCTGAGGAATGCAGGTGGCTTCTAGCACTGGAAAAAACAGGGAGGAGGAGTCTTCCCTGTGCCCCTTGGATGGAATACAGGGCTGCTGATACCTTGATGTTAGTCTAATGAAACCCATTTGGAATTCCGGCCTCCCTGCAGGAACTGTGACATAATACATGTATCCTATTTCAAGCCACCAAATTTGTAGTGATTTTTAACAAGCAGCTCTAGGAACCTTACACAAAGGCTTTGAGGACTGACCTAAAAAGGGCATATTTCTACAAAGAGCTTCCCGTGTGATATCTGCATGCTCAAATCTATTTTCCTTCATACTGCTTTATATTCTGCAGTTCTTCATAAAATGGTACCGACTTATTTGAGCTGTTAAGAATCTTCTTCAAAAAAGACAGATACCCTGAGGTAGTGTTTCCTCAAATATGATCCAAGGACTATCACTTCTATCAGAAGCCCAAGATGTTGACTCTAACTCACAACCACTGAATCAGAATTCCTATAGATGAGGCCTACGAATCCACAGGTTAAAAACATCTGAAGTTACTGTTAAGTCTACTAAATTTTAAGACCCAGTGCTCTAACTGTACTCAATCTCACCAATGACGATATCAATTCCATCATATTGCCTTTCTCATGCTGCTTGGCGATATCAGTTGCTGCCACGGAAAAACTGCAATTTGGGGAGTGGGAAAATGGTTACTTCTGGTTCACAGCACACTTGGAATGCAGCAGGTCTTGGTGGCATGCTGTAGTTTGAATATCACACAGCGCAGAGGTGGCCAGATAACTGAGATCAAAAGGAACACTGAGTAACAAGTGAATGCAGAAAGAATGGGAGTGTATACACCCCCATAATTTGCCACCTATGTGTACACCTAAGAGGGGAGGTAGAAGGAAACATAACTTCTTTTAGCTACTCAATGAATCGACTGGCCTCGTCAGCATTTACCAAAGTTTTTTTGGAAAAGTACATTCTGAGTCTCAACTAACCGATTTTAAATCCACCAGAGGAATATAACTCATTCTAAGCTGGGGTACCTAGAACTCAACCCCACTCATTTTACAAATGACACAGTGCCTTCGCTCTGGAGATGACGCATGGTTAGGAAACGGCAGAGCTGAGGCTGGAGTTTGGGCAGACAAACTCCATTTTTGAGTTTGGTAGGAAAAACCAACTTTCTGCAGAGTAACTGTGGTGCCTCCCAGCCTCTTGCTGGCAACAGGGGCTTCTGGCCGAGGGCAGCACTCACCGGCTTTGCGGGTGTCAGTAACAGCCTGTGTCAATGCTGTGCCTCTTGCTAAGTCCAGGTTGGTTTCGTCTCTGCCTTCTCTTTCTTCAGGGACAACCATGCTAGCCTTTTCCCTGTGTGAGAAAACATTTTCCACATTTCAGGAGGATCAACTTCAAAATTATAGATTTTAATCTTTTGAAAATTCTAGTACCTAAAATGATCTACATGGCTATAGTGGTAAAGAGAACCTAAAAATTAAATTACATTTAAATATGTAAAGACAAGTGACAAGTACTAGAGGCACAATTTTTGCTAAATTGCCCATGGTGGGCTCAAATTTGTAATCCTCCTGCCTCAGTGTCCCTCACTGCTGGGATTACGGGCATGAGCCACCATGCCCAGCTACTCAAACATTTATTTGAAAAATATTTAGAGTGCTCCTGTATGCTGTGCTAGGTACTCTAGATATAAACAGGATCATGTAACAATTCCTATCTTCAAGGTAGCTCAGTATCTTATACCTTGTAGATCTTGAGAACCCAGTAATCATAATTAAGATTTGCAATTTAGAGCTGTGTCATGAAGAGCTCCTGAGTAATAAAGCTGTTACTCCTGAGTAATAAAGTATAGTAATAAAGCTATTACTACACTTTTAATATGGTAATCTAATTATTCAAGATTATGCTAAAAAACTGAAAATAAGCTTTCTCCTTTTTTTTTTTTTTTAGGTACTGGAGATTGAACCCAGGGCTTTTAACATGGTAGCCAAGTATTCTACCCCTGAGCTAAATCCCAGCCCTTTAAAATTTTTTTAAATTTAACTTTTAAGGCTGGGGATTTAGCTCAGTGGCAAAAGCGCCTGCCTGGCAAGCGCAAGGTCGTGAGTTCGGGTCCCGGTACCGGAGTAAAACAAAACAAAACAGAACAAAATAAAGAGTTCTCTGTAAATTTAACTTTTAAGCTGCTCAGGCTGGACTTGAACTCATGATATTCCTGCCTCAGCCTCCTGAGTAGCTGGGGTTACAGGCATGTGGGCACCACACCTGGCCTGATGATAGGTTTTCAAATGATTTCACAATGGCTTCCATTTCTGAGAAATATACTCCAGAAATGAAACTGTAACTAGTAACTCAAATTAATTTTATAGAAAATATAAATATTCAGTCCCTTGCCTTCACCATTTAGCATAACTGTTGATGTTTTTTTATGTAACAAACACAAAATAACAAAAAATCAGATTCCTATTTCCACTTAATCTCAAGTACTGAGGTTTCCTATTTTTGCTTTAGTATTTTTAACATCTTCATACCCTGTGCAACATTACAATGTAGGAAGAAGGTGCTGTGTCACAAGTTTCTTCAAATGGGCATTTCTTCAAGCCTTGGTAACCTGTTTTGTGATGATAAAAATACCCTTTCCTTTGAAAAGCAGTGACTTTTAAGACTATATGGTGCCGAGGGTCTTAGAACTCATTTTTCTGCCAAAGGAGCACTTCATTACCAATTCTTAGTGTGTAGCCTTTTTTTCTCTTGTCATCTGTAACATACTGATCTTTAATTCATCTAAATACTTGGTTCTCCGCTGACTCATCCCATTCTGGTTATCTTAAACGGTAGTGCAGTGTCTGCTCTGACATCACTTATGGGGGTCTTGGCAAAACATCTTATTTTTAGCAACGTTCTTTCAGCAACGAACCTCAAAAATTATTCTGTGTTTCAAAACAAACACCTCTCAAATTCCCCATACTGTCTGGGAAACTAAGTATCTTAAATTCTAAATAGTGCAACCACCTGACTGCTGTGTAAAACGGAAGATTTATGATATTTATAATAAGTAGGCAATCACCACTGTGAGAGTTTAGGAAAAATTATGCCAGACCTTGGAGAGAATTGCATAACCTGGAGAGGAAATGCTGTTTTGGCTGAAATGGGGGTAAGAGTCCATGATCCCAGTTCTGCTGAGTGAGGTTTCCATATGTGCAGGGCTTACCCATGTGCTATTTCTCTTTCGATATACAGAATCGTTTATAAAAAACAGGAGCAGCATGGGGTCCACAACACTTTAGCACTATTTACTCAAGTACTCTCTTCTACACTGGACTCCCTGATGTACCAGGAAAATGCAGATGTATGAGGAAAGTATGGAACATAAACCCCACTCCTTCCAATGATGCCCTCCTCACAGTCTAACACCTGCTTTGGCTACAACCCTGTGCGGGGAAACGGTTAACTCAGCAAGCCAGAGTTGCTCAAGCTCTGCACATTTCCAAGAAAGGCCTGGCTCTTTGGGACTGACGCATGGCCAGCTCTTAGGAGATAAGCTATGAGCCTATGGAGAACTGTGCCTGGTTAGAGGGTTTCTGTATGCCTGAGGCCTTTGGCCTGTGTACCACTTAAGATTACAGAGCTGATGCTAACAGTGTGATTTAGGGTACATACTGACTTTGGTCTGGGGGGCTGAATCTAAGTGGCTGTAGTTGGTCACATGGATAGTCTTTCTGTGTGACTGAGCCCAACAAAAACTGCACATGCAGGCTCAGATGAGTTTCCTTGTTGCCAAAATTTGGTGGGCAAAGTTAGGTACATTTGTGCGACTCTACCTGGCGAGGACATTTGGAAGCTGATGTTGGTTTTTCCTGGGCTTCCTCCACATGCCTCTTCCCTTTGTTGATTTTAATTTCACTCCTTTTACTTTAATAAACTATACTGTGAGGAGATTTTCTGACCGCTGTGACTCACCTTCTAGTGAGTCTTGGAGTCTCGACATGAACACCAGTAAACAGTATTCTAGTTCTATGTGTCCACTTGTAATTTGGCCACAATTATTTTAACCAGAGAAAACTTAGTCAAAAGTGGTTTTAAAAATAGTAAAAAAATGTTTAAGAGGTACTAGCCGTGTGCAATGTCACCAGTTCTTTGCTTTTATCTCCTGAACATCTCTTGAATCTGTCCTCTCCTCTCTCCATCTCTCCTCTCACCTAATTTTGGCTACCACCTTCTCTGATCAGACAAGCGTAAGAGCCTTCTGAGTAGTATCCAAATTTTTCCATTTGCTTTATGACAGAGAAGGCCTATAAAAGTGCAATTAAGTCACATTTCTGCTTAGAATGCTACGATCCTATCCTGTTGCCCTTGAAGCCTTAAATCCTTGACAGGGTCTTTTATATTCCTGAACCTTCTCTCATACCTTTGTTCAGCACAACCGCTCATTGGCCCCATCTGCCTGGCAGCTCTTGCACATTTTTCCAAGTGCCAGCTTAAATACCGCTTCCTCCATGAAGCTATTCCTGATCAGCTTGTGGCCTGGGATGAATTTTTTTTTAACACACTCTCCTATTACACCTTTTTCTCTTACCTTTGCTGTCATCTGAATGCTCCTATTTATTACATTATTTATATTATTTAGTGTCTCCCTATTCCACTAATGGAAAGCTTCAGTAGAGCAGATGCTTTTTGTACCCACAGTAACCTTAGCACTTTAATATCTATTCTGGACCAGGGATAGAGTGGGCGCTTCACAAATATCTACTGTTTCAGCCTTGGAGGGTGAAGGTCTAGAAGACACAGTAAGACAGAGGGTTCTAAGAGCTTTGAACAATAAGGGGTAGTCTCTGTTATAACTGCTGTGTTATAACACTATTAGTAAAATGTTTTTCAAAAATATATGTACATGCTCATATCCCATATAGATAATTCCATGGAGGGCATTGTAGAAAATATATTTTCATAGGCTTAGAGGAAATTACTGTATGACCAGCTGCTGGAAGAATTTATGGCTGAGGCATGTCACGATTCTAGAAGATTAAAAGGGAAGAGAAGTGTGCTACCAGCACACCACGCTGAGCCTGAGAGGGACTTGATGGCACTGGCTCCGGGTTTACTGAGCCACTGTTATACGTAGCAATGCTTGCTCTCAAGTAACCAGGACATACACATATTTTACACAGTGCTGAAAACCCACAGGCAGTATGGTAGGATGATGGTCCATTTGGAAATTCTGTCTAGCACCCTGGCAGGCTGCTGCCACTACAAAGAATTTTTGCCCTCTTGCTGCAACTGGTGCATTGGCAATGTCCGTGGCATGGAAGACTGGTCTGGCTCAGTCATACTCAGTCCAGGCCATGGTCTCCTCAGGTTTAGCTTTTCTCTAGCTCAGTGACGTCTGATTCAGCCCTGGCCTGGGTCCTGAGTCCCTCTGGAGGACATCTGGTCCATCCTCCCTCGCCACTGTAGTCTTTTGATAGTGTTGCAGGAGGGTGGCCATCAGATTTCTTGACTGCATTCAGGAGTAAGAGGCAGCCAGGCAGTCTGTGACTATTTCACATATACTTCCCTTATGTTAAACTGAAAAGCACTTGGAACATTACCAGATAACCATTCTCAGATCATACAAGTACATTCAAACAGTACACTTTTAAAAAATGTTTTTGCAGAGTGACTCTACTGATGGTGATCAGAACCGGTTAGTTATAAAAGTATTTTCTGGCAAGTAGTAAAGTAGTCACTGTCCAGTAGTTTGCAGACAGTGGAAATTTTATGCAGACGAAAAAAATCCTAATTCAAAGTGAAGGGAGGAATCAGCATGGAGATTCCTCAAAAAACTACAATTAGAGGTTCTTTCTGATTCAGCTGTCCCTTTCTAGTTACCTTTCCAAAAGACTTAAAGTCATCATACCACAGTAATACATGTACACCCATGTTTATAGCAGCACAACTTATAATAGCTAAACCTTAGGAACAGCCCATAAGCCCATCAACAGATGAATGGATAAAGAAAATATGGTACTACTCTGTCATAAAGAAGAATAAATGTGAGGCACTTCTAGGTATATGGATGCACCTAAGCCCATGAACTTAAGTGAAATGTATCAGACACAAGTTTAAATATTGCACTGTTTCTCTTGTGTGAGAAACCAAAGTATACATTAGGAGCAAATTAGAAGAGAGTCACTAGGAAGAAAAAGAACTTTTTCATATGGGAAGGAAAACAAATGGGAAGGAGATGGGGTAGAGGGGAGTGGAAGAAAGGAAAAAGGATTTAAAGAAAAAGTTGAAGGAAAAAATGGAACTAGAGAGTTTGCAAATGGGGAGAGGAAAATGATTGAAAAAAACAATTAAGATGTGTAATATACATGTACACATTCCCCATGATGTAATCATTATGTACTGTAAACTTGTACTAATAAAGAAAAAGTGAAAACTAAAGCAATGAACAGAAAATGGAGAGGGTAGGAGGAGAGGAGTGAACAAAACCCGTGTGCAAGGTACAAGCTGGGGAAAAATCAGACCACAGCTGGCCTTGATGGAACCCTTACCCAATTTCCTCCCTCCCCATCTTTCCTGAGGGCTGTTAGTTATTTCCCTACCCACAGAAGCCTGGACTTTGAAAGGACTTCGCTCTAGTGCTTCTCATACTGATCTTCTATTTATTACCTTATGAGCTTTTCAAAAGCTTCCTTTTCTTTCCTCAGAGCAGTGAGATAACGTTGTTCCTCTGTTGATCCACCATATATAAGAAAGTAAACCCTGCAAGTTGAGACAGAACTCTTTTAGGTTGCAAAAACATAAATTTTTAATCCCTGAAAGGAACAACAGGACATTTGAAATCAGCAACCTAGAGTGCTCAAATAATGTTTAACTAAGAATAAAAGGTTCCATCTACCATACAACTTACTCAAATTAAGCTGCCTAAGCCCCACCTGTTACACGTCTCATTACCTAATGAGTTTGGCTTTTTCCCTTTCTTTCATCAGAGAGGGGAACAGAGTTTAGGTAAATACTGAAATTTAACTACAGGGATAAAATAATTCTTTCCGTGTAACTATGAACAAATGAAAAAATACAAAATCTTAGAGCCTCTTTTTTTCCAAATTTTTCTTTGCACCTCTGCCAAACAACTGCTTAAAAAGTTGGATAGCAGTTATAAAAACCAGTTTATGAAAGTTCATGTTAGTGAAAAATAAATGAAATCTATATGACCTTTACCTGCATAATACTTTCTCAGTTCTTTGTTCATGCCTTAACAGAATGGAGCCATCAGACATTTTCTATAAAGATGCACACAGAGAATACATAAGGACTGTATCAGGCATCTCAAAAATACTTTGATATATCTGCTTTTAAAAGACCTGCTTTTGTATTTTGTTGGTGCTGAATTAGGCATCTCTGTGGTATACTGTCTTTATCTTTTATAAGAGGTATTTTCCTTAAAGCCTCAATTTTTCTTTGAGCTTTTATCTTCCTAGATTCTATTTCTTTGAAGTGGAACACGGAAAAGATCATTGGGTAATGAATTAAGAGTCCTCAGCTCTTCCACAAATTTGCTACATGGCTCAGGTCAAGTCATTCACCATTTCTGGGTCTCAGTTTCCCATGGACACAGTGAGGGGTTGAAGTTCCAGGTCCCTTCTGCTCCTGACATTTGGATTCCAAACAGTACACTAGTCTGTTCTCAGGCAAGAAGCCTGGAGTACACAAGCTATCTACAAAGTTGATCGATAGCAAAGTATGAAAAAACTTACCAGACTATAATTATTTTACCAGCTTCATCTAATCTCTTTATCTCTGCATTATTTCTGATCCAGCTCCTCCATTCATCTCTACTTTGAAAGGCTGCATTAGTTAAACTGTTAGAAAGGTTTCTTTTGGCTCAGCTTTTGGTTCAGATTGAGTTCAGGATATTAATTTTGCTGTTTATTTCCCTTCAGATAATTGGAGAGCCAGAACACTATATTCTTTGGGAGCCATCATTTTCTCATCTGATATTTCTGTAGATTTTTCATCTGATACTTTTCGAAACTGAGGAAAATTCAGTTCAGTAATTCCCCCAAAACACTTTAGTTTTATGTGCATAGAATTCAGGCACTTACTAAAATTTAGAAGACATTTTAGAAGATTAAAATTATGTAGCTAAGCCATAATTATATTAACTTTTGGTGGCACTTAGAATGTTATAAATTTCCTAGACTTTTCAGATACTGAACCCAGTAAGCCACAAATTAATATAAAAGTTAATTTATATCAACATATATGGTACAGAACAGTGGCAAAGATGCAATTACAAGTAGTCGATTAGTATGCTGTCTTGCTCTGACATTTCATACCTGTCCTGTACAACTCCTCAGATTCCACAGAAAGCAAAAGGTTCCATGAACCTAACCAGCATCATAACAATGGAATGCTTTTTGTTTTTTTTCCGGTACCGGGAATCGAACTCATGACCTCGCGCTTGCCAGGCAGGCACTGTGCCACTGAGCTAAATCCCCAGCCCCTAACAATGGACTGTTAAAGATAAGAAAATAGGCAACTGGGATGGTTTTTGCATTAAATCCTAAAGAAGTGTGAAAATGAAAGTGTCAAGAAACAGTTAATATTCTTTCTGACTTGCCTCAGAGGTTTCCCCGGCCTACTTGCCCTATAAATTTCAAGCTGACGAACAAATGTGAGCTCTGCATCATACAAAACCACATATCTTGGCTCCACTTCATGGAGAACCCTTGTCAGAGCATAGGGGTCGCTACAACCCAGAAGCGGATGGATGATGGTGAGGGGTTCTTTCAAGATTCCATAAGCAGCATCAGATGACAAATTTAAATCAAATTCTTCATGCTTAATTTCTTCCAAGCAGCTTTCTGGGCTACTGCTTATCTCTCTAGGATATCCTTCCTCAACATCCTCTTCCTCTTCCACTTCTTCAGATTTTCCTATCATCTGAGTTAGAGTCAACCTTCGTTTTTTCTTTTTGGGAATTCTTTCTTTGATAGAACCCCGTTCTTTCTGTTGGAGGTCTTTGGGCCTTTTGTTGGATTTCATCGTTCTCTTTGAACCCTCCTCCTTTCTAAATTTCATCCATACTTCCTCAGCTTTGCTGTCCTTCTCAAAGGTCTTCCTGTACAGCTGCAGTAAGAAGTCCTCTGCCCCGGTGGTGAGGTAGTCTTTCAGCTGGGAGCATGTGCGGTCATCACTTGCACAGATAAGAACTTGACCTACAATCAGAAAACAACGGTATGTTTCTGTGTCCCCTCATTTTTTTCTCCAAAGGCAAGACACTTATCCCTTGTAATTTATAAAATATTGTAACAGACTCATAGATGTTAATCACATGGTTTTACCTCTCTGGCACGATTACTTAAATGATTTTGTTTTGCTTTGTTTTGTGAGACAGGGTTGCTTCATGTAGTTCACACTGGCCTTGAGTTCACTATGTAGCCCAGGCTAGCCTCAACCTCCTAATGATCCTCCTGCCTCAGCCTCTTGAGTGCTGGGATTACAGGCATGTGCCAGCATGCCCGGCATTGAAATGTTTTGAGTAGTGCTGAAACCACAACTATTCATTCTTATGAAAGCAGAGCATAGTATAATGGAGGCTTTAACTCTTTTCAATTAGTATTTTCTAGAGGATCTTGTGCACCAAAATAAATTTCAAATGGATTGTAGAGTCAAATGTTAAATATTAAATTATAAAAAAGAAGCGACTGTTTTCCATTTCTCCAGATGAAGATGATTTTCTAGACTTAAAAGCAATGGAAGAACTCTCAGAGAAGGTTATATCTACACATCAAGATGGATGCTATGAGTATAAAAACTGCATTAAAAAACAGAAGACAAGAAACTTTAACAACTATGACAAATGTTAATATCTTTATTATAAAAGAGCCAATAAAACTGTAGTAAAAGTTTAAACTGGCCAAGACTAAGAAAAGTCACAAAAGAGGAATTGCATTTGAGAAACTATTACACTTAGTAATATGAAAATTTAAAATAAGACATTGTCTCCAAATTAAAACAACTGTTATATATGTTTTATACATGAAATATATGTACAAGGGCTGGGGATGGAGCCCAGCAGCACAGCACCTGCCTAGCAAGCACAAGGTCATGAGTTTGATTCCTGGTACCAAAACAAAAATTCCAGTCCATAAAATATATGTACAGACACTGTCAACCTCATCATAGCTATGTGGAAAAGAGGTAAGCTCTTATGTTACTAAAAGAAATGAAGATTAAAAACTTTATACAATACAGTAATACAGTAATGTCTCATGAGCTTTAAGAACATTAATAGCAGTTGGCTCATTAATTCTATGTCTACAAATTATTATCTATACTATGACTTTAGCAACTTGAAATAGAAAATATGTGAAAGAAAGCCTGGAAGGAAATATACCAACAACCAACTAGTGCTAGAAGTAATCTTTTCCTTCTCTCTTTGCTTCATCCTTTTCACTTTTTCCATGGTGAGCATGGATGATTTTATGTCTTAACCTTCAGTACCAGAGGTTCTGGGATATCACCAGTATATTTACTAATAGAAGGACTGAACACTTGCTTGGATTGCAAGAGTTCAAAAACTCAATTGGTATTTTTTAAAAATTAATTTTTCATCTGATTAATTTTTCACCTGATCTGTTTTAAATTTAATAGTTCAGGTTTAGTCTACTGTGCTAATCTACTAATATACCCATTTTAGAAGACGGCAGGCCTAAAATTTGCAATTTTTTTTGAGGGCTAGATCAGTGTCATTCCCTAGAAGAGTTTAAGCCCTGTGGAAAGATACTCGCTTAGAATATAAAACAGAAAACCCGTTAGCTTGCTCCTTAGGGACTCTAGATTAAACGCCTTGTGAATATATATGTGGAGATTAGGTGAATCTTTAAATTGGAGTCCTGAGAACCCAACTAGTAACCAAAACAAAACAAAAAACCCAAACAGCTTCATGAATACACAATGACTCAATCTGGAGAAAATCACATCAAATGAATAGAATTGAGGTTGCCACCAGAATCTGTGTTCACTTGGCATTTATTCACCTACATTTTATAAACAAAATAGGGAATTACTTTAAAGGAGCTAATCAAATTAAGGCTCATTTAAAAGCAAATGCCATTATCCATTTTTTTTTCCTACCTGGGCCACCAAGGGCTTCACTCTCCTTATTTTCTGCCTCAATTTCTTTCAGTACTTCAGTTAGTGCCTCCCACTTTGGGTTGCTTTCTAGGACCAGTTCCTTTTTCATTTCTGTATAGAGATGAAGGATGACAATATCAGCATCAGTCCACAGACCATTTCTTTGAGTTTTCTCAAGAATCTGCTTTCCTGAAAAAGGCATACTTATGGTGTAACAGAAAGGTACTTCAATTAGCATTGATATAGGTTACATGACGCCTTGATAGGAGATTATATGTATGGTAATTAAAAGATGACTTGGTGTTAAGTTTCCACAGAGACACTATGTCTAAGCTGCTATACAAGATAAAGGAATGAGTGAAAGCATTTACTATTTCTAAAATCTCCATGATTCTCACAATCGTAAACATGTATAAACAAGGCACAGATCACACTTTTATTTCTACAAGTACTCACATTAATATTTTTAAATAAGTTTTGAGGTAGAACTGTAAACTAGGCAGAAAAAACAACTATAACTGTATCCTATACCTTAAAAAATGAGTGACATTTGATATCTAAGTAGATAATGTTGAAATAAAATCAATAATTGCCTCATTCTAGTATATTTATGACCTTTAAAAGTTAAAAGGAATGTTAAGATGTTTCACTAAGACTTTGCCAAAAAAAGTTATTATTCCGAACTTTTGTAAAAAAATCAATTTAGATTGATATTTGACCTTTGAAATTTGGAATCCTCTGGCAATAGATTCCAAGAGTTGCCATAAAAAATACTTTTAATATATGTTACATATGTTACATAAAATGTTTAACATGTATCCGAAGGAAATTTTAAAGTACATTTTAACTCGATAAGTGTTTTCATAGCAAATACTTAAATCAAATATATATTTAAAGACTTAAGCCTACAAGATACCTTGTCCTTCCTTAATTTCCATTTTTTCAGACATTTTGCTTTTTTTACTCATTTTGGCATCTGGAATATGATAAACCCTTGCTCGAGCATTTACAAACATTGAGGTGCTGGAGTCAAGAAATAGCCAACCTAATATGAAAAGTAAAACACAAAACAAAAAACTCCTTTCAATTTATGGTTAATTTTAAATAATCTCTGATGGTCACATGATCTATATATACAACTGGTCACCATCTTGTTTCTTAGTAACCATACCTTCTCTTATTGTTGTGGTCTCTATGACCTTTTAGACTAGTGGTTTTCAAAGTGTGGCCCACGGTCTCCTGGGGGTTCCCATGATGCATTCAGGTGGTCTATGACATCACAACTTTTCTCATGCTAATACTATATTGGCCTTTTCACTGTGCTGACATTTCCAATGATGATGCAAAAGTACTATGGTGACTAACACTGCTGATGCCTTTGCATAAACCAAGACAGTGATATGAAAGTGTACTAGCAGTCAATGCATTCTTTACTATAGTGCATTTGGAGTTTATTACTTAAAAACATCCCTGAAGAATGTAAATATTAACTGCATTAAATCTTGAACTATATGGGGCAAGGGTCCTGGGTAGTGGGGGAAGGCCTCAGTTGGTTGGAAAATAAGATGGTGGCCAGTCACACATGTATATTTCCCTACAAATCTCTGCAGTCTTCAGTACTCGAGCTGATGAAACCTGTCCCTTGTTGTCTCCTTGGGAAAAATGAATTTTAAGGGCTGGGGATTTAGCTCAGTGACACAGTGCCTGCCTGGCAAGCTCAAGGTTGTGAGTTTGATTCCTG